>NC_051071.1:42051050-42403071 GCF_004664715.2 Peromyscus leucopus | reverse complement strand
TTGTGCTCCAGAAAAATTTAGAAAAGGGTCTGGAGTGCAGAAATTATATAGCCACTCAAGAGCCAACATGTATATGTACACTTATACAATTAACTGCATGCCATGACTACCGAAAAACCAAGGCTAATGATCAGACCCAAGGCAGCCTTCAGAGTCATAGGTTCAGTTAGTGTTCTGACAAACAATGAAGATATGAGAAACTCAAGATCCAGGGACTTCAGCTTCTAGTCAAGAGAGACCAGATAAGTCATCTCATCCAAATGACAGACAAATACAGAAAACAGCAATTTAACATAATGGTTTCTGGGAAATGATAGTCTCAGAGAGACATGAAACAAATGTCATGTACCCCACAGACGATGCCTTGAGAATCAGGGGAACTTGGTGCACCCCTAGGTGGAGGGGATGGAGCTGACAGCCTAGGGGAAGTTAAACCAGAGTCAACAAGACAGAGTTCTAGAGAGGAAGCTCGGAGAGAAAACTGTAGCATCTTTTTGGAGAGACTTTGAGGGTCTCTCATGTCTCAAGCTGAGTGCTGGGCAGCCAGTGTGTGGAGAAACTAGTTGGGACAGAACTCCTTCCAGATCAGAGGAAGCCGTGTCTGGTGCCTACACAGGGCTGGTGACAGCCCCTGTCCCCACAGTCACTGTGGAACGCTTATCACTTGAAGGACCCTGGGGGAGACCTCAGAAGGGCTATGCTCAAAGTGGGTTGCGATTCACTGAGTGTTGCTTAGGACCTAACTAATAAATCTTCAGAATATTTATAGGACTACAAAACTATGCAGTGCCCAATAACACCAAGTTCATGGTATCTGATACCCAATTAAAAAAATATCACCAGGTGAGGCTGGAGAGATGGCTCAGAGGCTAAGAGCACTGGCTACTCTTCCAGGAGACCTGGGTTCAATTCCCAGCAACCACATAGTAGCTCACAACTATATATAACTCTAGATCTAGGGGATTCCATGCCATCTTCCAGCCTGTCTGGGCACTGGGCACACATGTGGTACACAGACATACATACAGGCAAAACACATAAGAAATAAAAGTCTTAAAAAAAAATCACCAGGCCTGCAAAGAAGCCTGAAAACAGGAACATAAAAAGGAGAGGGAAAAAAAATCGGTTGGAACCAAATCCAAACCAGCACACTAGAATTAGCAGATAGACACTATGAGATTGTTATAACTAATTCCGTATGTTCAAATATTAAATAGAGACAAGGAATATGTTTGTAAAGACACAAATCAAACTTCCAGCAGTGAAAACTACAGTGTCAGAGATGATTACCCATCACAGAAGGAAACGGCAGTGAACTTGAGATCAGTGATGAACACTATCTAAGATGAGAGGGTGTGGGGAGGAAGGGAGATCAAAATGGTGAGAAAACCAGTGAACTGTGGGCTAGTTAATGGTCTTCCATGTATGTGACTTGTGTTCTCCAAGGCTGAAGGAGAGACAGAGGCAGGGGAAAAAGAGAAAGAAGAAAAGAGTTCACTAAACATCCCACGAGAAGCACCATTGCCAGGCGACATATAGGCAGGGGTGAGCAGAAAACTCTAAAAGTGCACATAGGGGCTGAGGGTGGGAGGTGGGGCCAGGGTGGGGATTATCTATGTCAAGAACCGGAAGATAAGGGACAGCAGAGCTCTCCCTAAAGTGATGCCAGCAAGAAGACAATGGAGGGCTAGCGTGCTCTGGGCCCTGGTTCAATTCTCAGCCCTATGGTTAAAAGAGAGAGAGGGGGGGGGGAGAGAGATTGGAGTAAATGTGTATAAAGTTCTGACAGGGAAAACTTACACTAGGTATTAACTTAGAATTCTATCCCCAGGGATAGCATCTTTCAAAGTAAAGGCAAGATAAAGAGGTAATTTTATTTATTTATTTATTCATTCATTCATTAACTCATTCATTCATTTGCTTGTTTATTTATTTATTTATTTATTTATTTATTTGCTTGTTTGTTTATTTAGAAACATAGAAAAGCTAACAGAATTTGTCCCTAGCAGATCCTCATGACAAAAACTGTTAACGGAACTTCTTCAGGAATAAGGGAAATGATGCTGGGTGGAAATGTGGAGCGTCACAAGAGAATGGTGGCCATGGGCAATACCAAGATTTTGATTTAAATCCCTCTGAAGATAAGTGACGGTCTAAACAAAAATAACAATAAGCCTGAGAGGATTATGAAAAAAATCGTGTTACTCTGAAATGATACAACAGACGCTTGGAAAAGTGCTTTTTACTGAAAGCATGGATCCTCCCTGGGCCCATGAGGGATAAAAGCAGGAAAAAGTCTCCATCCCATATCTTTCTCTTTGGTCCTAAATTTAGGGTCAAAGCTGGGTATCCCAGTGCCCCCTTTAATCCCAGCACTCAGGAGGCAGAAGCAGGCCGGTTTCTATTACATAGTGACAGGCCAGTTCCTATTACCTAGTGAGACCCTGTCTCAAACCAACAACTTAGGTCCAGGCTGCTGCTTAGCTCTGCACACAGCATGTTAGTCATTCAAGGAAGGTCTGTGCAAAATCAGTGATACCTGATTTACCTCATTCCCCTTCGAGCGGGGAAGCATGCAGATAAAAGCTTCTTCCTGTCAGATCTTACGATGTTCTGTTTGAGACACCTCCCCTCCCCTGACAAAATGAAACACAGGGTACCAGAGAACAGCTGCTCAAAGAACACCCACCTTGAGAGTCACCATATCCATCCTCACCCCACCCCACCCCCTGGCACAGAAGTAGTTGTCTCATGGGAACTGGCTTGCCCCCTCAAGCAAGGACTTCAGCAGAACCGGAACTGACCAGTTTAACCAAGACTGCTTACTTAGGCATGCCTCTCACCCCAGTCACACTCATTCCTCTGTTTAACCTAAAGCCTGAGTCAGTTCCAGAAGATGGACTGCAAACGCTTAGTGGTGTTTGCTTCCCAGCATAGCTGTGTTCATTAAAGTCCTTCGCTGTCCTTTCGCCGTTATCCCCACCGGCTTCCTCTGGCGTAAGTGACGGGGACCTGGTATGTTGGAACTTCCAGAGCTGGACCTCTGGCCTAGGACTCCAGCTATGATCACATGCTGAGCAAGTGGCATCTCTGAAATATTATCAGCCCCAGATTCTATTCCCAGAAAAAAATATTTCAAAGATGAAGTGAAATACAGACAAATGCCAAGATAATTCACTGCTGGCAGATCTAGTGTACAAGCAAAGAAACGAGGGGCAGAAGGAGAGGCCTTCACGGATTCACGCAGCCCTGTCATCAGCGTGGCTGCTTTAAGGACTGGCAGGCCTCTGGCTTGCTGTGTGACCTTACGTTAGTTACCACCCTCTCTGGGTTCGTCTTCCTCACACATACAATCTATCTCACAACAGTCTTAAGAATTCTAGGAGAGTAGTGAAAATTTAGAAATTGGGGTCCTGGGTAAAAGGCAAATGGGAAGTCTTTATATTAGTTTTGTAACATTTTATAGGCCTAAAAAACAAAGGGGAAAGTATTATTTTAGTTATATGTGTATACATGTCTCTGAGACACCCAGCATATTCAGGAAATGGTGTATTCTGATTAAACAATGTGCTGGTGAATATGAATGTTTTTTTTTTTAAGATTAAGTACGTGTTCATGTGTGTGTGTGGGGGGAATAATGTGCACATAATGAGAGCCAATGGCTGAGGAGGCCAGAGAAGGGTCTCGGAAGGCCTGGGTTAGTTACAAGTGGTCATAAAACCACCCAATGTGAGTGCTGGGAACCAAGCTTGGGTTCTCTGAAAGAATCATCCACACTCTGAACCACTGAGCATCTTGAGAGCCAATGTTACATTTTAAGTTTTTAATTACTATGCCTAAGAGATCCACAAAAACACCTCTGGTCTACAAGTCCCTTGCCCAAGGACAGATACTTCCTGAAATGCTGGTGGCTATTGTTTCTGGGAGATAACAAGCCTCATGTTTTCACTCCCCTAAACAAGTTTGTTTGACCCATCTACACCAGATGGATGTGCTCGATCACATGTGGGGGGAGGTACGTAGGAGGACATTTGTCAGAATGTATGCTTGCCCCTGATTGGACCTGATGGGAAATGCAATGAATTATGGTTTTCCTTCTTAAGCCTTTGCCATACTTGATTCTGAGCCATTTCCCAGGAATCTGGGTATGGACCCGGCCAGAACCCATCCACCTGGCCAGTATTTAATTAAAGCTTGCTTCAAATTTGACTTTAAATTATGGTAGTGGTTCTTCTTCTCGACTGGTGGGATTAACACAGCCCTGGTGAGATTTCTCTAAGAAACTGGAATTGTACTATACATCTATTCAAGCCTCATGGAGGAACAGGATTGGGTAGGGTCAGAGGCTGCTGTGAGCTTTTCTTATTACAGGTTTCCACTGATGTGTACATACTTGAGATGCATGTTGGACATACATATACAGGTGTTGTACATACATGTCAATACAACAGGTCTGCGTGGAATGCCTTGGTTTCTGGGCTTTTTGCTTTAGGACTGATGGTCAAGAATACCACCTTTAGGGTTTCTAAGACCCTCTTGAGACCTTGGTATCCTACTGTAGATGGCAGAACTACTCCAGCTCCAGCCAGCTTATCCAGTCTGAGTCCTTTCTGCTCTCAGAGTGGTATCAAACCCTAGGAGCAACTTCAGAAAGGCATGGCGTCTTCCATGTAGGTCCAAGTAAAACTTCTGAATGCTGGACACATGGCATTGACAGGTTCCATCCACAAGCACACACAGACCCTTCGCTTCTCAGGAAAGCACTCTAGAGTAGGCAAATGTACTCCCACTCAACTGCTGAGCTCAGATCCCACCCCACCCAGACACCTACTAGGCCAACTGTTGTCCCATCTATCTGAGTAGCTGCACAACTATTCCGCCTAGCATGAACACAAACATGGCTGAAAGGGGGGTGGGATGCTACATTCCCATTGCCCCCCCCCCCCCCAAATCTCTTGAAAAGGTTTCCTTGTAATGTAATTCATGAGGAGCTTACCCTAACAGGATTGTACGTTATGTAGAGTATATCAATGTTCACGAGGCTGACTGAGAGGGATTTTTAGCTAAAACTATGATATAGAGACATAAATAGATTCTCCGATTTTCTACCCGAAAATGCTGTATGGTGAAGATGAATGTATAAGAATGGATGGAGATAATAGATAAATAGGCAGATGATAGATAGATAGATAGATAGCTATAGATAGATAGAAGTAATGAAATAAAGAATAGAATAGGATTATCGAGTGTACACAGTAGAATGATAGAAAAATGGACGTTCACAAGTAGTTGACTGATAAGAAGAGTAGCACGATACCTATTGATCTCAGCACTAGTTAGATAGTAAGTCGATCAGAACGTAGATATGATAGATGATAGGTAGTGATTAGATAATATAATACGCTAACTAGATCGGTTATAGATAGGAATAGATAAGGAGTATTCAGATAAGACTTATAAGAGGCAATGTATAGAACTAGATAGGAACTCTCGAGTAGATCGAGCTCAGAGTGAGAGAATATTGTGTGAGTATGAGGCATCTAGCACTAGATAGAGTTGTGAGTATAGCATTATGAGCACCTGAGACCTTTAGCCCATCCGCACATAAAGATCCTATTGACTCCACCACTTGTTAGGAAATAAGAGATAATTTAGAGTAGATTGAGATAGTCCTATTTAATGACCAGAAAGATGTCGCCATTTAGAAGAAGACCACAGAGGGCTATATGGCTCAAGGGATCGAGAGTTCGCTTATTCTATGGTTCTTACAGTCCTCTTTGCCAGGTTCTCGCCAATGCTCCTCATAGCCCATAAGTCATCAACGCAAAGATGTCTGGCTATGTAGGCTTAATGGTAGAGCAAGTGTCACATGCACTCGGTTTGGTTGTGTCGCTTAGTGAACCTCATAATCCTGCGTATGTCTACTCTAAGACGAGATTATGGAGAATGAGAGCGATGAACTCACACCTATGTCGTAGTAAGCAATATATCGAGACCTCTGACTCTCCACTCCTATACTACACTGCACAATCACCAAACAAGTCTTCTAATTCCACCTATATTACGGTTCACGACACCATCGATAATTAGAAAGCAGAGGAACAAAATCCATTGAATTAGATGACCAAAGTTATATTATGACTGAAAATAAATAAATTTTAACTGTATAAGCCTACCCTAAGCTTAACTCAATTGTTTTTCTTATATAACAAATGCTAACCCTAAGTCCCGTTAACAAGCATTATGTGAACTGTTGCTCGCAAAGCTGCAGTTGAGAATAAAAAGAAAAAAGCGGTTGTGATGATGATAACGACTTTTAAACTGACGTCCCTCTAGCAGCCCTAGAGAGCAGATGTATGATACTAGAAGATGACATGAAATGTGCCCGCAAATGAGGCTTTCTGCGAATCAACAGAGGACACAATTGAGAACCACTGAATAGACGTGTGTGTGCAGACTTGTTTTAGAAAGCAGAGGACGAGAAAGAAAGTGCTGTCACAGAAAGAGGTTACCAGTTGTGAGGGGAATGGCACGACGAAGCAGGAAGTGTGATCCAAGTGTTCCGTGCGACCCCACGAGAACTGAAGAGACAGAGTAGAGTGAGAAGTAGACCACCATTGGTACTCAATAGCTTAGGCGCGGAAAACCGCGGTAGAGAAAGGGCAGCGAGTAAGGAGTGAGTTGGAGAAAAAGAATGGCCTTAACAGGATAGGAAGGAGCGAATTGGAGGGTGATGTGTCCCAGAATACAGGCTCAGCCAACCAACTCTACAAGGGAGAGGCTGCGCAGTGGCTGTCTCTCCTCACTGAAGTCGCTCAGCACTTACGTGAAGCTCCAATGCAGTCAAGAGTAGGAGAAAAGTGCTTTGATATAGTATGTCATATCCTTGGTAATGGTACAAAGAAAGAGAAGAGCGTCGTCCCTATGTATGCCGTAGGTTACAAGGTAATCCCTATTTCTACGAGTGCATTTTCTGAGGAATGCCAAGCGTTCCTAAGACTCAGAAAGCCGACAGTGGTCCAGCTCATCCAACTCGAGCAGCTCCTCTCAGTGTAACTCCCCCAGATAGAGAGATCGAAGAAAGCAATCACCTAAAGGAAATGGATGTTAGTCTCATGGTCTTTATACATATGCATTTGGTGTATTCAAACTGTCGATGTGCAACATTACGCTCTCAGAGAGATGTGTAGAGATATGTTGCAACAGGCACTCCAGGAGCGTGGAAGGGTACACAAGGACTGTGCGAACAACCAATTTGCGTCTTAAATCCATTCCCTCTTGTAGACTATTTGGTATCAACGAGGTAAGACCGAACAACCCCAAGCCCAACCAAACTCAGAGCCACCCTGTCTCATCGCTAACCCGCAATAGTGGAATAGCCTCTAAACATAACTACATAAGAGGAAAGTTCTAGACACGCACAATCTCAGAAAGACGCACACAGTTGTATCCTCAGATTTTAAGTTTACATGTCAAGTGAAAGATCACTCTCTACCTATGATACAAACTATAAACTTAAGAAAGAAGAAAGAACGTGCGAGAGAGATGAGCGCCATAGACACATATCAAGAGTGGAGGAGAGTGCATTCAAGGGCTGAAATAACTGTCTTAAAAGATGTCCAAGAGTGGATAACATCTTCTAAGCGCCATCCCACATAATTGAAGACATCCCAAGTGTTACATATCAGTAACCTATGTCGGTCCTCTAATGCACGAGCTATGTAGTGTTCCAGGAGATACACATCTCCAGATTCTTCCCATGTGTCGATATGAGCGCTAGCTTCTGTAAACCATCTCTCCGCGCGACATATTGTTTTGCTTGGTGTCAGTGACTGCGTGCACGATATATCTCTGGCATAGAAGCTCTATACTACGGAACCACAAGCTCATGGAACTCGAGCCAGCAAGTGTAGCTACGAGTCTTTCAAACACGCGTGCACTTGATCCTATAGTCCTTCCATGTAAAGAAGTCCGAGAGGGAAAATAACTCCGATAGTTTATAACCTATTATTCTTATACTCGAGTTCTTTCTAGCGTCACACTTATCCATATATTAAGAAGCTTGATCATGCGCATATCAAAGAAGCCATTGCAAATAGCTGTGGTACTTAATGAATAGGCACATTGACAAATTGCGAAGGTATGCTCTCCTTAGTTGACACGACATGAAGTAGTACGACTTCTGGCATTTGTCGCTCGCTCGAGCAACACGTATCCACGCTCTCTTGTAAAGACGACTCGCTGCTGAAAAATCTCCCTCCTCCGTGTAAGCGATGCTGTTGCTGCTGTAACAATAACTAGCTCTCACAAGGTCACAACAGAGGTGTCTGCTAGGCTGCATTTATTTTCTGAAGTTAGAATCCTCCTCCAAACTATGAAGTTGAAGACAAGAGTCGGGGTCCTCACCGTTGTGGGACTGAAGTCTCAATCTCTTCTGGCTAGGGCTGCACTTTCCTCTTAGAGGCCAAGCCCCAGTCCCCAAGTCACTCTTCCACAGAGTTGACAACTACAGCATGGCGCTTATTTTCTCCTGGCACGGGAATGGTTTCTAATCAACACTCAAGAGGTGTTCGGGAGACGGTTCAGTGGGTTACGGCTTGCCGAGCGCAGGGATGAGAGCTGAGTTTTGAGATCCCAGCACCAGTGGTGAAAGCACTGTTTTTTTTGTTTTTTGTTTTTTTGTTTTTTTTTTTTTTTAAGCAGACGTGCCTATAAATGGCTTTAGGTTACGTGGGGTGTAGGAGGCAGGAGAAATTCCCCAGGGCTCACCGGACACAGTTAATGTACCAATCCAGTGACTCCCCAGGGTCACTGCAGAGGGCCCTTTCTAATAATAATACCGGAGAGTGCTGATTCTCTTCATCCGTCCCATCAGACACTAACCTGTCCACACCAGCTCTCCATGACTCAACCACTGCCTCAATGCCTTCCTCACACCTTCAAGTGGAGGAGCTAGTCTTCAATATAAGGAGTGTGAGGAACATAGATATCCAGTTCATAACATAGCTTTTTAAACATTTTTCAATTGCTGTCATTGTGTGAACACGTTACATATCATTAATTTGCTGATTTCATGGTGGAGACAGTAGCAGGCCTTCAGGTCCCCTTTCTGGTTCCCTCTGAAGGATAGTTGCTCATTCAGAGCTTTTCCGCTAGAACGATTGTGGAATATAAGGGTTTGCATGAATTTGTGTTTGGAGCAAAGTTATAATATGTTTTTTTCCACCGAGTGAATCGATGATCAAACACCCCGAGTATATTTAATACTCTTGCACTCTAATTGTGGCAATAGCTTTACAATAGATTATATCGTCCATGTTACTCTCATATTTATGTGATAATAAAATGTTAACTTCTACTATGATCCTAAGTAATTGGCACTAAATAATAATTATTCCTGTAATGTGTGTGACTTGTAACCTTTTTATTACGTTATTATAATCAATGATAATATTCTCATCATTTTAATGAAGATGGCGAAATCGTATAATCTTCATTTGAATTTTTACAACATGGTGTCGCTCCGATATATAACGAGTTATTTGAGGTACATAGCGTAAAGATAGTAGTACAAATCCAGGTGATGCAAAATACTAGGAGAATTAAAGTTCAGAAAGAGAGAGAATTAGTCATTGGTTGAGAATTTAGAGAATAAGAAAATTAAGATCACATAAAAAACAGAATCGGCGAGAAGGAGACGTTTAAACACAGAGAATAAAAAATAAAATAAACCAATGCAAAGTTAATTAAAAATTATTTTATAGTCATCAAAATAAAAATTATCCTATAGAGTCACAAAAAAAAACAATGGAATAAACTCCCTAAAGTACTCTTTGAACTCCATCTAGGTGAAGTGTAGATATTCTTGTGATTGAAACTTACCGGGGTGTTCTTTACACCAAGTTGATTGTGGGCTCAAACCAAGAGGTACTGCTGCGCTGTTCCCTCCACTCCTTGTCCAATCTCCATTAGTTTCTTCCCGTCTTATGGCCTGTAGGTATCCCATCAAGATGCCTTTCATGCCTCCTTTGATTGGCACATGTTAGCTCAGAGAGTTACACCCATCTTCCTACTCTTGCGTCAACATCCTCTCGCTAAGCCTACCTGCCCATAAAGGCAGAACCTGTTCAAAAGTCCTCGTCTCACAATTGAAGCTACGAACACTGTCGCGTCCCTAATCGTGCTTCCCTGCCTTCACACCCGATGTCACCTGAACTAGCTGCTCAGACTTACTGCTCCGCTTTGCTCATCCCTCCTTCTGTCTCCCTAAAGGTACTCACTGCCAGAAAGACCTCGAGCCCACGTTCCACCTCGCCATCGCTCATACGCTCCCAGTGCCTCTTTTGCTATTCCATGACAGCTCTCTTCCAATGTTCCTCACGTATCTTCGTAATTTATGCCAGCAGAAAGTGATACACCGAAGTTCCTTCACAGTCTCCTGCCTCCCAAAAACTGCATATGAGAGCCTCCAGCTCTATTACCATTGCAGAGTGTGGTAGGGAAGACCTGTAACCGAAGTCCACCCATTTCACGCCCCCCCCACCCCCGCCCTCGCTCACTCTCGGCCCTGCCCTCGCGCGTCCGCCCCCCCCCCCCCCCCCCCCCCTACTTACTGATTTGTGAGTGTGTTAGTTTCGGAAAATTAAGGAGCAAGGATTAAGATCTTCCGATATCTGGAATCAGGCAAGATGCTATGGAGAAAAAGCTATACACAGGCGTAGCAGCGTCATATGGCTGAGAAGTGTAGATTGTTTGGTTCTTATATAAATAAACTAGCACGTAATTATAGAGGGTGAATTGTTTAGCAACTGATAATGATAAGTACGTCCGTCCCTTTATCGTACATGGCATGACATGATGCACACATAACATGGATTAAGAAAGCGAAGAGCACACGAGAAGTGAATTAAGTCAAGACGATGGATCACACCCTCAGATTACACTGTAGTGAGCATATGACAGAAGAGCATAACCAATCAGCATCTTACTTGCTATAAGTCATGGTCTAATCTTAACTACAAGAACAATAAGAACACCTGACATAGATACGAGAGAAAGCAAGTATGATCAGGCATTTACGCAGTTGCATTTGTCATAGCTGGGCACGCTCTGGAAGCCTGCGAGAGACGGGTGGCGAAGAACACTCTTGGCCTGATTACGAGCATGGCTCATGGAAAGGAAGAAAGAGTCCTGGGGAAGTGAGTTGCCCCACACATAGAGGAATGTGTGATCTGTCGCACTTCTGTCCTCCTACTCCTCCCTCACCTCGCACCACTCTCTCTCTCCTCCATGGTCCAGGTCTTTGGTCTCAATACCGCATGATGTGGAGGTACCCTGCCTTAAAAGACGCTCCTGCTACGCTATCGACCACAAAGATTAACAGCCGCAGCGTGTATGTTAGTGGAGCTATGAACAGCAACTATTAGGGAGTGGCTGTAATTGACAGACATCGATTAGGGTGTAGATAGATGAACTGGTCTAGAGGCACATTCACAACACCGCGCTACAGTACCCGCTATTTATCCTAATTAATTTTTTTAACCCTCGTGTATTCTATTAAACTTAAGTATCTCTATAGAACTTGTTAGAGTTTGAGTGAAATACAGACGATTCATACTGTGGAGGATTGCTCGCTCAGTAAGATTGACCACTCTCCTCTTGAGAGAACATGCTCTCAGTCAGTGTTGCCTTCGAGCAAGTAGGAGCACACAATTGAACATTCGTCCCTCCCAGCACAGCAACCCTTATTACTCATGAAGGACATATGCGTACTCATGAGCTACTCGTTGACACTTCTTCATTGAAGATCCCTGTGTAAACATGTGTGTGGTAAGTGCTCAGCGAAGAGAGGATGTCGGGATGGGGAATGAAAGGGATGTGAGCGCCACCGGGAAGGGAAGGAAGGCTCACGCAAGATGCTATATCCTAGTCCAACTGCTGGTTCTCAACCGCGAATATAATGCCTGACTTGTCTCTAGCAGGGGGGTTCATCTCCTATGTAGTTCTAGTGAGTGATAGATTCTCGACACAGAGGGCAAGAGATGCCAGCCCTGGACTACGGCATACACTCACGCTAAGATGAGTAGTGCGAAGTTGGCACTCTGATAAGAGCCTAGTGGAGGTACAGTTCCACTTAGTGCTCTTCTCGTTATCCTGTCGGCTAACATACTATCTTGAAGCATGCCACTTAACTTAGAGCCTGCTCCAGCGCCGAAACCAGGCGTCCACAGTGGAGTCCCCTCCCTCCAGGTGACGCGTTCTGGTCGATGTGGGGGTGGAGCAGGATAGATGGTGAATTAAGAGCTTGTTCTCATTGATATGTCGTGGGAGGCTCCTGTCATGCTCGATGTGCGTACCTTAGATCTCGTGTCCCTCTGGCTTAAACATGAGCTAGGCTTTTGAGAAGGTGCCCAAAGAGATTCCCCTATTCTCTCTCAAGTGATTGTGCCAAATGACCTCTCCCTATCTCAGTCCTCCGATGGCACACGCAGGGTTGGAGGAATCTGTTGGGACCCTTTCTGGCATAGCCTGTACTGATTATGCCAGCTTGTCCGAAGCCGCTAATCTCCCACGGGAGTTGGCCTCACCCTCCTGTAACTGAGGCAGGTAGATAGGGAGGTGGTGGCGGGGATGGCTGCGGGAGGTGAAGGTGCGGCTGTAAAGGAACGCCAGAGGTGACACAATCTGGTCGCCGCTCAGAGTATGTAAATAAAGTAGGATCTTAAAAAGTGAGAGGAACTACTCATGCAGTTGGGCTGGTAATACACGAGAGAGAACTAAAATTGTGGTACAAGATTAGGGCACTTATTGACTTCTCTGGTGTGGCCAAATGAATACAGGAGAGCGAGTGGGGATCCTCCAGGCAGCCTTATATACCTCATGGCAGATAGCTCTGAGTATATCTTTGAGCAATGGAAATCGAAACCACTAGGCGCTCTAGTTGACTGACGAATTAGAAATCATAGAAAACTCGTAGTAGAGCGTTTAATCTCATACACTCTCTCACGAATTCAGTACATATCGGTTGCCATGGACCTGATAGTCCCATTTGCTACCTTAGCAGCATGCTTCAGTCTTAATGCATGTTACCATAATAACAATATAGAATCATAACCAGAAATCAGGCCTGTTGTCAAATAACCTGCCAACCCTAATCACTAGGCTGCAGTGGACTCCTAGACTTTACTACTGATCGAATGCAAACATGCTGAAGCTATTATGATCACTGCCACACTCCTCAAGGATGAATCCTGCACTAGATCAGCGCCTAGGGCTATCTCTACTATCATTGTAGGCGTTCTACCTGATGTGGGACTTTAACATTCAATCAATGGCCTGGTTAGCCTCATTCTGTTTTTTGTAGCCTTCTTCAGACAAAAATGAACTCCTGCCCTAATCACCTATACTGCTCTTTTCTCAATAACACACACTTTTATAATTACACTAAGACAAAAAAATGTTTGCGCGAGTCTTAATATTGAGTTTCTACTTTCTCTCTGGGTATATCTCTGAATGTGATCTCACATGTGACACTATCTTTCTGTAGGATAACATTCACCATTCCCAAATTTTGAATTCAGCGTGTTTATACTACCGTTAACTTCTTTTCTCCACGTCTCATAGCACTGCAGCATTCCTTTATTCGAGAAACTCACTCCAACCTTTATGTGCACTTATGCATGGATCCGCAGAGACCTCACAGCTAACTTGAAAGTCCAATGGGGAGTCGCTTAATCATTAAACATGCTTATAGAGCTACATCTCTTGAGAGAAGTGCCAGCACTTTGAGTCCCACGAGAGAGGCTCACAGATCGAGTAGCAGAGACGAGAGTGCTTCTAACGCTCGCTGCTCATATCAAGACACTGTGATAACACCTGTTTCTTGAACACACGCATACCGGGCTCTAGTGGGGGAATGGGCAGATGGCCCATCATTCTTTGGCTGCTCTCATGTAGATGAGGTAAGTGCTGTGCAATGAGTCTGCAGCATAGTTTGGCTGAACGGAGAAAGGCGTCTGCATGGTCCTCACTCCAATACTTCGATAGGCCCTTCCAGTCATCAGCTGCATAGGTCTCACGCGAGCTGCCCTTCTGCTGATAGCAAACAGAGTCTAACTCCGCCCAGAGCCACCATCACGTTCATACAAGACCTAACACAGATTGCTGTCACCCTGTGACCAAGTTATCCTTTCGGGCAAGGACTGGCCAAGGCAGGGTCAGCGCTCTCATGTCCACGAGCAGAGAAGGACTTGGTGGTCCATTTAACATTTCCTCTCTGCGGCTTCTCGTCTGACCACCAGCACCATTAGATTAGATGACTGTGGTTGAGCACGCAGCCTTGAAAGGAATCTTTCTCCTCTCTTTTCTCTTTATCTTGGTGGTCCGCACGTCGTCAGCTGTGATGTCAGGCTTATTGTGGTTTTGTCCATTGAGAGACGGCGCCTCGTGCGCAACGTTTACCTAACGACTCTGGTGACATCTTTTTGCTATCGTGAGATTGTGGGTTTAATGTTTTCAAAATTGCAACAGGAGTTTGTGGTTGCTACAATTGATAGACAACAGCTTATTCCTCGAGCATCTGAAAGAAGGTTGTCTCCCCATGATTTGTTTGTCTCACCCCAAGGTCCTTTTCTTCCATTGCTAATCTTCTAGAATTATTCTCGCGAGGAATATAAAAAAGAAGGAAAAAGTTACTAGCTTATTGCGTGGTGAGGATGTTCTTGTACTTCCATGATGGGAGCCGTTCTTGGTTCCTCTGGCTTTAGCCAGCAGGTCCGCTAGACCGAGATGATTAGGACACACGGCGTCTAGCAGTACAGGTTGTCTGAGATGCGGCTTGCTTACTTGGTGCTGTTCCGCTTTGGGGGCTACTGGCCTTTTGTATCTTTCAAGTTCTCTGACTTGTGTCAAAAACTAAAAACCTGATTGGGCTCGTGGCTATGGCCGGATAGTCTAGGCTGCGCGCTATACATCTAGAGACGGCGCAAAATACCTACCAAGAATCTAGTAAGGACAGGAGGTTCCCCAAAGCCTGGAGGCGCACCTCCAGGACAAGGATAGAGTGTAAAAGGGATGACGTTACCGCACTCACGAAGCTGCATGGCAGTATATAGAGATTGTTGGAATGGATCTATCTCAGAGCCGGTATAAGAACAGTTAGTAAGGAAACTGCGAACCGATAAGGCCGTACACCTATTGTAAGCGCACCCCCAAATTACTATAGTCTTCTCCATGACTGATGTTTACTCTGTAATGAGGTCGTGGAAGCAGGAGGCTTGTGGGACTGCGCGTGTGTGACAAAGTTCTTCTCGTCGACTCGTATCTGTAGGAGAGCCAAGGGAAAGAACCGTCATCAGCAGTTTTGTTATCAGACACCAGGAGGATGGTGAAACCTGTATGTGACAGGCCTTCCTGACGAACATTTCCCAAGCGCTTGGTCCTATCGCGTTATAAGTAGTATGAGAGACAGGAGCTGGATGAAGTATACAGGTTCAGCACATGCAACTCTTTCTTAAGTAGCTGGCGCACACATCACTGATCAGGTGCAGGACACCGTAGCAACACCGCTGCGTGACAGGCCAGCCCGGCTGGCAGCTCCGTGGAGTCAATGTGCTGTGTCAAAGCCTCGGAGCACCAGGGGAGCCTCGCTAACCCAATTGCGAGGTGAGAGCGTGACTTACTGCACACACCCGCTTTTTAGTACGATGAGAATGAGACAGGATTCGATGACGCTTTGTGAATCTGTTTTGGGAGGCATCTAGCTGTGGTACGGGTCTGTGCTCATTGCATGAGTGGCTGTTTGAAACGCTGAGGGTTATGCGCGCGGGCACGCTGTAGAGCCTGCAGCCTGGTATGAAGGGCACTGACCCTGTCTCGGTGATTCTTGAAGCCTACAGGTCGCTCTCTCACGTTCGTCAGGGCTGCTTTGCCTCTGTGAGGGTGAGACATGTTGGGTGCGCTTCGGTGGGGTAGGCCATCGATTTGTGGAAGAGAATGGCCTTCTGGCTACAGAAGCAGGAGGATGACCAAACACATTGGAGAGAGAGCGGCTAACCCTGATCCTTAACCAAACACCACCCTGTGCTTCCTCACGCCCAGCGCTGCCACCTCCAGCTGAAGCCTTGTTATTGCCTGGCTACATGCTCTCCTCATTGCCAGACAGATTACCAGTAAGGCAGAGTCTGAACCCCATGGCTCACCCAGAATGCCACCCCACCGGAGCCTTGGGGCCACCGGAGAAGGGCTCATTTAAGACCACAACTGCGGACAGATAACGTCTTGGTCTCAGACATGGCAGACCAGGCACGCAGTCCACAGCAGAGTGGTTTAACAAGACACTTTGACTGGTTGCCCCTGTTGTAACTGGCTCCCGGCTACACCTGGTCAGTGTCCCAGAGAAGTAGCTGAAGGTTGTTCTTCTGCCCCTTTCAAATTCCCAATAAAGTAGTTCACTGTGTGGGTGAGAAATGACCAATGTGGCTGCCGCTCTACAACGCCAGAGCCACTGCTCTATCTATGAGAGACTCCTATCCTTAAAGGCCTTGTCCTTTCCTTGCGGAGGCCTCAAGCGGGCCGTGTTAGGCGAGATGCGCGCCGCGACGAGGGGAGTACCGATCTAAGGGAAATCTGTGGATTGATAGTGTGAGTATTATCTCGAATGGGTCTGTTAAGACACTAGATAGAGAAAGAGAAAAGAAGATGAAATGAGTTCCTCTCCTGAATTTCACCTTAAATTAAATACTATTGACTCTATGAAAATTCACCTCCGAGCTCTAGAGCAACTCGTATACTCCTAACTATTGTCTTATAGTTCGCGATAAGATACACTTTGATCACACTTAGTCCACAATGTAACTGTATCAGACGTAAGAGAATCCTTCCTTTCATCGAGGATATTGCAGTTTGACCTGATGTCTGGTAGGAAGTATGGCTTAGAATGTGATATGTTGTTGTATATGTCAGAGCAGTGTAGCAGATGTGGGTCAATCATGAGCCATTACTTTTTGTCAATTTGATACCAATGTGAAATTGCCTGGGAAGAGGGTCTCAGTGAGGGACTGTCTAGATCACACCCGCTTGTGGACATTTGGCGGGGAGGCTATCTGGCTTGTCTTAATTTGGAGGACCCAGCCTGAAAGTAGCCTCACTGTGCCTCGGTTTGGAGCCCTGATGGTTGTAAGTATAAAAGGGAAGCTGAGCAGTATGTACCCAGGCATTCTTTCTCTCTGCTCTTGACTATAGATGTGACATGAGCGTCTCCAGTCCTATTGCCTTGACTTCCTGCTCTGATGGACTACAACCTGGAAATGTGAGATCAAATAAGCCCTTTCTACCCTAAAAGAAAGAAAGAAAAGAAAGAAAGAAAGAAAGAAAGAAAGAAAGACAAGAAAGAAAGAAAGAAAGAAAAGGAGCAAGGAGGAAGGAAAGGAAGGAAGAAGAAAGGAAGGAAGGAGGAAGGAAGGAAGAAAAAAAAAAAAGAAAGAAAAAAGAAAGAAAAAAAGAAAGAAAGAAGGAAGGAAGGAGGGAAGGAAGGAAGGAAGGAAGGAAGAAAAAAAAGAAAGAAAGAAAGAAAGAAAGAAGAAAGAAAAAAAAGAAAGAAAGAAGAAAGAAAGGAAGGAAGGAAGGAAGGAAGGAAGGAAAGGAAGAAAGGAAAGAAAAAGAAAGAAAGAAGAAAGAAAGAAAGAAAGAAAGAAAGAAAGAAAGAAAGAAAGAAAGAAAGAAAGAAAGAAAGAAAGGAGCTAATGATCAGAGTAGAAAAGGCCTGTGGTCTGTCCCCTTTGTGTAACAAAAAAGACCAAGAACAGGCTTCCACACTTTTCTTTCCAGAATGTTCCCACTATGACATCTCCTAGACCAAGTGAGTATTGACTCCACTCCTAACCTCAGTTTCTTCCTTTCCTTTATCCTAATTTCTCCACCTGTTGAATTCTTTCTCTCCCATCTAAATCTCCTGACTTCATCCACATGGAGTCGATAGGAATCAATGAAAAAAAAAAAAAAAAGAACAAAAGCAAAAGACACGATGCCAGAGATAGACATGAAAGCAGAAGGCAATAACTGGAGGAATGATAAGCTCTCTAACACTTTGCTGGGACACCTGGGGGCCACCTAGCCCTCTCACTAGCCAGGCTATTGATATTAACAATCTAACTAACCTAGTGTAAAGAGCTGTGTGCAACCAGAAGGCAGGGGAGCTTGTGGATACCTAGGCAGCTTACATTAGTAATACTTACACATGAGACCTGTTGGCAAGACTGACATTCTGGGTAGAGTATGAAAAGTTGCAAAGGAGTATTTGTGCCAAGTCTTAAAAAAAAAAATCCAGATAGGCTAAAGATCATGTTTTTAAACATTTAGAACTAGCAATGTAAAACACTCAAATTAGTGAAGTTCCATAAAAAACGAGATACACTGCCTCAGTGACAAGACACTCAGCTGCCTTCCTCCCTTGGGGGTGGGGGAGGCAATGAAGAGGCAGAGGAATTGGTAATGAATGGAAATAAGGAGAAAGCGGAAGAACTCACCATAAAGTTGTAATAGTCATTGCTGTGGTTTGAGAATCTCCCATAATTCATGTGCTGAAATGAACCATAGCAGTGTTGAAAGAAAGAAGGGGCATTGTAGTCCCAAGGGCTCTGCTTTCAGGATGGGCTAATCTACTCACAGAGTAATGGATTAACTGGTTATCTCAGGGTGGCACTCTTAAAAAGTGAATTTTCCAGCATACCTACTCCGTTTTACCCTGAGATGACTTAAACCACATATTGATACAAGAAGGCATTCTACCAATACCAGAGCCATGCTCTTGAAATCCAAAGCCTCCAGAACTACGAGCTATAAAATCTTCTACTCTTGATAAATTCCCCAGTCTGTGGTATTTACTTGTAACCACAGAATAGGGACCAAGATCACATACTTTATAGATTAAGATCTTAAGGGACTCAAGTAAAAGGATGAGTCTGTATCCACTTCCCAAAGCTTCTTCGAAGGCCTTCTGCAAGCACGAGGAAGGTCCAAAGCAGAGGAGGAGGCATATAAGATCCACCTCCCAGATGAGGGAGGATTGAAGGCATCGTTTCAGATACAGAGTGCATGGCAGCTGCCTATGAAGGTCAGGGACAAAACAGCAGGAAAGATACTTGATTGCACAAAGCTAGTAAATAGGACTAGAAGGAGAGGAAAACTCCCATGATCTAAAACATGGCAGCCAAGATGTACACCCACACCCATTTTTCCCACCCAACCTCAAGTGCACTTCTTTAAATCCAGAGTCTACTTTCTGTTGCCAGGATGTGCCTGTCCCTAGGGCCACCCACTGGAGCATGGGTAACCTATCAGGAGTTGCATTGCTGGAAAGAACTGAATCTCCTTCCCCCAGAAACCACCAATTGATAACAGTCCCTCAGCTAGCGGTGGGACTTCCTGAGCGTCTCCCCGATCCATGCTGGAATTTTGGCTGACTTGATCGTATGTAAATATTGTACAAGGCACTGAGTCCACGTGTGCAAGAGCCCCGTTGTGCCCAGAAAACACTGCTTTTGCAACAGTCTTCCACCACCTCTGGCTCTTCCAATCTTACTGGTCACTCTTCTGCACAGATGAATGAGTCTTGGGGACAGGGAGAGCGGGGGAGGGAGGAAACAAAGGAGGGAGAGTTATAAATGTCCTATTTAAATTGGAGTGCTGAACTCATATTCCCAGCACATTGACCAGCTGTAGGTTTCTGTATTCATTGCTCTCTATTGCAAAAAGAAACTTCTCTGAGGATTGAGAGCTGCTCAATCTGTGAATAAAAGATAAACATTTACAGGGTGGTTATAAAATTTGCAGGTAGATGGCTCCTTGCCATTCCCTCTTATATGCCCATCAGAGGCCCAAAACAATGAGTTCTGCCAGTCATGTTTGGAGCCTCCAAAACTGGGAAACAAAAGAAAAGAACATTTTCTCTTTATATGTTCATTGTTTCGGGTATTTCATTAGAGTGATGTAAAGCTGACTTGTCCATTTCTTTCTTACATTCTTATGGGAGCGTCTCCTTTCTCCTTTAAAACTCCCCTTTTCAGAAATCACTTACAGAGAACATTTAGTTACTCACTTCTACATTTAAAAAGAAAACAATGAACATCAACAGCAAAAGTAAAAACAATTTTCTGATGGAATTCCAGTGAATTCCTCCACTCTCATCTTGATCCTCAAAAGAATTTCCTCAGTGAGCTATGATGGGAAGGGACATGTCACCCTTTCTCCAGCCAGCCACCTATGACCACCAATATCATAGTTGACTCCTCATCTGTCAGGGTACAACTTAAAAGAAACACATTCAAACAGCACATTTCTGACAATGGCCACTTCATCTAAAATAAGGACACACCACACACACATGCATGAATGTGTACATACAGACATATATGTGCACACATATACACATATACATACAAACATATATACATTCATACACATACAGACAGACACACATGTGCACAGGTATATACACATACAAATATATACACATTCACACACATGGATATGTACACATACTTATGTATATGCATAAACTTAGAGATGTATGCATATATATATATACAGAGACAGAGAACATGCCCACCACAAACTCACATTCACATACACATTCATACATATGCATACACATACATATACATGCATATAGAAATACACACACATATACAGACAGACATATATACATGTACACGCATGCATACAATAGACACATATGTACACATACACAACATATGCATACACTCACACACACACACATACATAGACCATTGAGTAATAACTCTCAGATTTTCAGCAATAATAGTAATTGATAATAGAGGGAGTGGAGGACACCAGGAAAAACAAGGCCCTTTGAATCAACTGAGAAAGGTTCATATAAACTCACAGAGACTGAAGCAGCAAGCACAGGGCTTATACAGGTCTGCACCAGGTCCTCTGTGTACATATTATAGCTTTCAGTTTAGTACTTTTATGGGACTAATGAGTGTGTGAACAAATGAGTCTCTGATTCTTGTGCCTGCTCTTGGGACTCTTTTCCTTCTGATGGATTGCCTTATCTAGCCTTGATGGGATGGTTTGTTTTATCTTATTATATTTATTCTGTCATGTTTAAAATAAATAAGAGAATCAATAAATTCACACTAAACAGCAAAAAAGAAAGAAAGAAAGAACAAAGGTCTGTCACTCTCTGCAAAATGTACAGGGTCTCTGTCCTTGTCCCCTCTGCTGCAGGAGGAAGCCTTTCTCCAAGGATGGCAGAATCAGACCCTGATCTCTAAATACAGTAGAATGTGACTAGGAATCATTTTATTGCTTTATGAGATGTCTGAGTGATGAGTGTGTGCGTGTCTCTGCATCTGTATGGGATTCTTATGCTTTTTCTTTGTCGTTTTCTTGTTTGTTTATTTTGTCCTGTTCTGGTTTATTTGTTTTTAATTTTCTTGTTTTATTATATTATTACATTTTTAGACACCTGTTTGTACTCTAATGAGAGATGGAAAAGGGTATGGATTTGGGTAGATGGGGAAGTGGGGAGGATGAGGAAGGAGTTGAGGGAATGGAAACCATTATCAGAAATATACTACATAAAAAACTATTTTCAATAAAGTATTGAGTCAAAAAACAATAATAATTGGTGATTAATGAATCATTCACTTGTTTGTACTTGCTCCCACGGACAAGAAGGTATATAGAATCTGGGATCATATTTGTCTCATTCACCCATAAAATTTTAGAAATGGAAATCCAGAATCAAGGGAGATTATGTATTTTTGAGCATCTAGAAAACAACAGAATTGATTCAGACAATGGCCAACTTGTAGGGCACCTCAGCATCCAACCTGCCACACAACCCCATGCCTATATTAACAAACATTTAAAATTTCACAAAACTAACGGCAGAAAATAGAAAAATCCATAATTGTGGCTACATATTTTAGTATTATGTAGAGAGAAAAAAAACAAGATAATATGGTCAGTAAATGCTAAGAAATTGGCTTTGAAAATAGTGAACACTGAAAGGCGATTTGCAGTAAAAGCAATCCATCCAAGTTCCTTGGGTGAGTCATTTTCTCACTGCAACAGCTTAGGGTAAAGCCAAGCTCTGTGTAGAAATCTCAGAACTTCAGTGACATCGAAAAAGGGTATCTCTTTCTCATCCCTGCGTCACACAAAATGGCATTCTTGACTGATCAGCAACAATCTTGTGTAGCAACTTAGCCACTCATTCGCGTTGACACAGGAGAAGGAAGAAAGCCGGAAGAACCACACATCACATGGGATGTCTTGAAGGCGGCATTCTGCTTTGCAAGCCAGGACACACCTCAGAAGAATATGGAGAGCAGGTGTGCAGACTCCCAGGCCTTGGTCTGAGACGTTTGATTTCAGCAAGACTGAGACAGCACTGGGTAATCTGCATTTCTCACAGTCTACCAAGTGACGTCATCCTGCTGGGCATGGGCCACATGGCAGTGGCACTATGTGCGTCACTCCTCTGGGACACTTTTGGCTAGCACTCAATGACATAACCACACTCAATTAGAAGTGTCTGGCAAACACAGGCTACGTGAATGCTAAGAAAGGGGGAAATGGTTCCGATGAGTAGCTGCGGTCTCTCCCACATGCTTTACTTTTTAATCACTAATTTGTCCAGGCAACCAAAGAGCCAGAGAATCAAGAGGGAAATTTATAAATTACTGTTCCCTCATCTAGTCAATCTTCCACCTTCAGTAAGATTTGCCACTCAAGGAGTCAGCCAGCTAAGAAAAGATCAATAGCTGTATTTTGAAACTCTGTCGCTGTATCAGAAAAAAAAAAGAAAGAAAAGAACCAAGGGTAATAAAAGGAAATTAAAGGCTAAAACACACACGGGAATTTGCATATACACACAGGAATTTGGATATACAGGATGCACAGTACTAGCCGAGGGGATGACACGGTTTTTCAGGATGTAGCCAAACCTATTCTTGCAAATGGAAAGGCTAATGGCTCCTTAACGTTTGATGCTGTATTAGTGCTCTCAACACACTCATCTCCAGACCACATTTAATGCACACAACTCCCCAACCTTAAGGTTTTACTTGTATTTTTAAAGATGCCCCTGAGAGCCCTTTCTCTGGCCCCATTTAGCCACTGGTCATGGGATAACAATGCTCTGTGATGGAAGTAATTGCTCCTAACAGTCACAGCCCTCTGGGGCTTCTTTCTTCCCCAGGAGTGTGTCTCCAGGACTGGAGGGACATAGAGAGGTCGATTAGTCTATTCTATCCTTCAGGCTGGAATGTACTTAAGAGCCATCCCAAAGAAACAGAAACGAAACTCTAGCCAGTAACCTTTTATAATTTCCGACTACTCTCCCCAGTAAAGGATTCTGCCTTGGTTTAGCCCTCTTATTGCATTCATTTTGACCTCATTTTTCCCCCAACAGAAAACAAACCACATTTGTCCAACATTATCCTAAGTTCAAGAGCATTTCAGAAACATAGACATGGAACACATAAATTAACTTAGCAAACACAACACTCTGTGAATACTTAGCACTGAGGTCATAGAGAACACATAGGAAATTCTATTGGTAGAAAAATAGGACACTGGTAGTGATAACAGCAAGCCAGTGCTTTAATATTTCTTGAAAAGAAATATAGTCTGTAGTTCCCCTTAAGATGGACCTAATACCTCTGGAGAGGCAAGACATGTGTTTGGCTTGAACTGTATAGGGAGCCCCCAGGTAGTGAGACTGGGATCTGTCCCTAGTGCATGAGCCGGCTTTTTGGAGCCTAGTGCCTATGGTGGGACACTTTGTGCAGCCTTGGTGCAGGGAGGAGGGGCTTGGACCTGCCTCAACTGAAGGTACCAGGCTCTGCTGACTCCCCATGGAAGACCTTGCCTTGGAGGAGATGGAGATGGGAGGTGGGTTGTAGGGAAAGGTGGGGGGGGGCAGGAGGAAGGAAGACAGGGGAATCTGTGGTTGATATGTAAAATGAATAGAAAAATCTCTTAATAAAAAAATTATTTTAAAAAAGATGGGCCTAATAATAATAGACATAGCAGACAGTAGTGAAATCGTACCTTCTCCTAGGCTCCACCGAAACTGGACTACCTGGAGATGGCAGGATCCTTTGAACAACTGTCTCTAAGCATGGGCCTTTAGAAAACCACCTGCAGCAGACACTGTCCGAGTGCAGGATCATTCAGGATTCTTGAAGCACCACGTTTGGAGAAGTGCTGAGCTAGGTGCCGTAGTAAACACTAACAAAGGCAGGATTGGTTTCTGCCCCTTTGGGAACTCAGAGAAGCGGTCCATTGGGCAATGTCTGTATATGTCAAGTCTTTTCCTTGATCTTGGCTGTGCTAAGCGCTGTCCTGAGAATGGCAGAGCTGCGTCTAAGATCACTGAGGAAGGACCAGAGCTACTTGGCAATGTCTGCTTGGAACAAGGAAGATGGGGTTGGAGCATATTGCCCAGATGTTCTCTGCCTCAATCTAGTATCTCCACTGAACAAAGATAAGGACCCAAGAAGAGGCCACAGAGGCCTGAAGTATGCAGGGGTCAGGCTTTAGAGAGAGTCCTTTGTGACATCAAGAGGAAAGTCAGACTTTTTGCTATTTTCCTTACCTCTCCCCACCAAAAAGAATACCTCAACTAAGTAGAATCTGGTCTTTTCCCATGTATATTCCAGGTGCCAATTCCAGAAAATATAAAAGCACACACAGCTGGAATCACAGAAACAAACATTCCCAGTATCCAACACAGGATTGGTTTTTCCCATTTTGTACGTTTTCTTGATTTGACTTCATTCCCACAGAAGATGGCTTTGCGGCTCGGCCTTGAAAAGTGTGACCTGAGAACGGGCACATACATCTTTCCTGAGACCACCTGACACTTCATAAGGAACTTTATGAAACCAGAGAGAAGAAGGGAGGGAAGTAGAGAAGAAGAGAGAAAAGGAGGGAGAAAGGGAAACAGGAGGGAGAGGGAATACAGAGTCTGTGTCCTGAGCACACAAGTAAATGTCAGCTAAGAAGCCGAGCCCCAGCCACTCATCCTCAGGTACCTGCTCCCACTTCATGCCGCACCCTGGGAGGTAGCATGATGACAGTCCCTACTTCCCAACCCATGTGTCTCTGCGCTTAGGCACACACTTAATTCCAGTTGTGATGTGGACCTTACTGAGCTCTGATAGGGGACCCTGCTTTTGCCTTTACCCAATGTCACTAAATCGTGTAAAGTCCAGTTTTATGGGGCTGTTACTCCTACCTATCCACAAACACATACAAAGAAGGTTTCTGACAAGTCTATCCCCTTCTGCTGTATTATCTTTTGATTCATTCACTGTGACTTGGTAAAGAAAGCTTGGATTTTGAGAGGCCCAGGTTGATGAAGAAAAATCACAATCAATTAGCAATGTCTGCCATGGATGTAGGAGTCTACTCTCATTCACAGATGTATTAAACGACTCTAATTTTAATTGCATAATAGGTATAATGCCAATTTAGGGCTAGCGAAGATGGAAAAGGCCATTCTTTATTCATTGACTAGGCCAAGAAGCATTTACTTAACATGAGAAAGCAACGTGGAACAGAAGACCGCCAATGTCATAGACCAACAGTGATCCTACTTTCTAATTGACTGCGAACCCTTCCCATCATGTCTATTCTAACCTACTACCACAAAGGCACATTCTCTTTAAGAAAACTAGAGCCATTCATGAGAATTATGCACAGCCCTGTTGTGTAGATACACTGGAAATCCTGGCTGTGAGTACTGTCTTCAACATAATCAGGCCCAAGCCACTGATACCAACAGTTCACATGTTGTGGGTTGCAAAGTCACATGGAATAAACCAGTTTCTTCCTAAATTACTATCCAAGGCTAAACCTCGTCATAACTTTATAAGTTGAAAAACAGGTGAGAAATTTCAGTCTACAAATATCCAAAATTGTAAACATCAGCACTCTTACAATGAATATAAAATAAGCAAGGATGCTTTGATACTCTAGGCCTCTGCTCCTAACTTTGGCTCCCACAAAGTAGGAAGTAGTAGGGAATGATGGCCTTACTATGATTTATACCTGAGGCAATGATATCAAAAAGACCGTTAAAAAAATGAGGTGAAAACAGTAGTCTTCAGAAAAAACACAAAAAATTAACTTCTGTGTTGTTCTCAGATAACTGTGGAGAGTATGGGAAATATTTTCAGTTCCTCTGGCAGATCCAATGCCTCATTGACAGTCATGAAGATTCTTCTAAGAACTTTAATGTTTTTCTGATATTAGAAAGTTTTCCCATCTAATCCCGTAGTAGAAGATGCACTGTGCACAAGACGATGGCAGATCAGATACAAGATCAAGGGAGTTTGCCTGTCTATGGAGGCCATGTAATTAGCAAGTGAGTTTCTGGGATGGCATTGACAGAGACTTTAGAAATAAGGCAAGTGTGGTGGTTTAGAAGAAAATGGCCCCCAAAGGGAGTGGCACCATTTGGAGATGTGACTTCAGTTAGAATAGGTATGGCCTTGTTGGAGGAAGTGTGTCACTATGGAGGCAGGCTTTGAGGTCTCATGTATGCTCAAGCTATGCCCAGTGAGACAGTCTACTTCCTGTTGCCTGCAAGATGTAGAATTCTCCAGCACCATCTATACTCCCAACCGCCATGCTCCCCACCATGATTATAATGGATTAAACCTCTGAAACAGGAAGCCATCACCACAATTAAATGTTTCCTTTATAAGAGTGGTCATGGTGTTGCTTCACAGCAATAGAAACCCTAACTAAGACAGCAAGTAGGATTGGAGTCAAAACTTTAAGACCAACAAAAAGGAACCAGAAAAGGCTTAGGCAAAGTCCAATAGAAGAACTCATTAATAAATCCCTCTCATTCAGATTCCAGGTTGAACAAATGATGTTTTTATTGTGACTGTGTTTTCTGGGTGTGCTCTGTCGCAGGTTGAAGTGTGTCCCTCAAAAGATATCTCCAGTTCTTAGCACTGGTATTGCGGATGCGACCTTCTTTAGCAATAGTCTTTGCAAATGCAGTTTGTTAAAGATCTCCTGATGACGTTCTCCCTGGTTCTTGGTTGCCCTGATTCCAATGTCTGGAATCCTAACAACAGAAAGGAGAGGAAGACTTGAGACCCAGAGACATGAAGAACAAAGTGGTGTGAAGATAAAAAGCTCAGAGTTACACTGCTGTAAGCAGAACCAATGTTAGGAGCCACTGGAAACTGCAGAAGACAGGAAGGATCCCTGAGTCTGCAGAGGGAATGTGGTCCTGCTAACACCTTGAGTTTTCACTTGTGGCCTCCAGAGAAGGCCACTATAAGAGAAGAAATGACTATTGTCTTAAGGCACTAACTATGTGGGAAGTTTGTAATTGTTCTAGAATAGCATATGATCTGATTTAAGGGAACTATTATGTTGTCTTAAGTACTTCAGTGGCTCAATCTCAAATAGCTTATATGGTACACCTTTAAATTAGCTTTCCATTCCTATACAGAAATCTCCTGATTTAATATGCCTAGCAGGACAGATGACGTTATACCACAGTGATCACATGAAATTAAGTGTCATGTCATGTGAGGTTAGCACCACAAAGTCCCAAGACCAGGAAATCTGGCATGCCACAGATGTGCCAATGATACCATAGAGTGCTCATCTACAGCTGCAAAGAAAATATAATACATAGACATTCACCCCCAACTCCTCCATTCTTTAACCTAGAAATCTACAACTTCTGCCCAGAGCCAACCAGCAAATACTACTCACACAGCCTCACCTCGTGGTGGGAGTAAAGGGACATTTTGTGAGCATTATTGTGACTCTTGGACTTGTGAATCCACAGTTTAAAAAAAAAAAAAACTACCCTTCTCTTAATAGACTTAGAAAGGGAAGAGTACTGAGTTTATACACATAGAGGTAGACATGGAAGTGAGAGCAACTCCTTTTATATCTCTTAAGGATTCACCACAAGGCTTCTTCTGAGTCACATGTCATTATTTTAATACAACATATAGAAAAAATACTCTTTAATATTTTTAACTTCTATGCTACAAAAATATTGGAAAAGTTACTCAAGATACATCCCAATCTAACACTGTACCTGTTTGTCACGTATCCCAGAACAGCTTCTGGCATCATGGGACAGATGTGTCCCACTCCTGCTTCCCGCCCTCTTCCTGCTTCCACATACTAAACGTTCTTGACATTCTCGGGAAAGATTCTCATGATCCTAGAACATGAGAATTCTTGTCAATAGCAGAACCAAGACCATGAAAGGAAATTTTATCACTGTGTATGTGTGTATGCATTACATGTGTGTATATACATGTATGTGCAGATGGGTGAATGTGTGGACATGAATATATGTTTGGTGCATGTGGTGCATGTGTGTGTGTGCTGTGTGTGGTGTGTGTGTGTGTGTGTGTGTGTGTGGACAAGTATGTGTGAGTATGTTCAGGTGCTTTACATGGATCCTAGAGTATCTGAATTCAGGTTCTTATACCTGGACAACAAGTATTTTACCCATGATCCATCTCTGCAGTCCTGTAAGGAAATTTTTTTTATGCCAAGCCTTTACTACAAAGGCTTCCTGAATCAACTACTGACCACTGTGGAGTCACAGAAGCAAGAGCAATCTTTGATGTTCTGGATAATGCAACCTCAAGGTTCCTCTTGATAAGACACTGACATCCACTTAACACTGTAGCTTCAAAGGACCCCTCCCAAGCAAGTAGAGAAGACTTTCCTTGAGAGGGGCTCAACCGGGCACATACAGGTCTTGTCTCTCCTCTCAGATAATCTCCAGTCACACATCCCCTTTCATCAAGGCTTAAGAGTCCAAATGCAATCCAAGTTTACTTCCCATCATTTCCAAACAACAAAATCTGGATCCCAATAATTACCACTGAGTATGATTTAGAGAGGAAAAAAAAGTAAACACTCTTCAAATTGTGATCTGCTGCAATTTCCAGCTGAGGTAAACAAGCTTTGCAAACACAAACGTTTGCAGAAAATTCTTCCTGTGCTGGGGGAAACTGTCTTAAATTGAGCCAGGTGGTTCTGGTGTGACTCCAGCACAGCACTCGCTATTCCCTTAAGGGCACGCTCCCTTCCCACTCCTTAACTGTTATTTTTGTCTACAAATTAATAGGCACCGTTAACCTGTAGTTGGGATTTAACCGGTGGATGGGGAATTGGGACCTGAGAGACTACTGCATAAAGGAGAGAAGCCAGGTCCCTCCCTGGAGCACTGTCAGTGTCCTGAAATGATGCCTTAAGGTGAGAAAGAAATGCCTTACCTTGCAAGGGAATTAGCCTGAAGGAAGAGCAAAGGAGAGCTCATTTAATTCACAGTAAGCCATCCAAAAGTAGAGGAACTTATTAGAAGAAATGGTGTGTCCTGTCACCAACCTTGAGCTGTGCTACTGAAGGAAGGGAATCTGGTGGTCTCTACTTACAATCTTCATTGACTGGAATTGTTGGACACCACCACAACCAAGGTCCCAGCTACTGCTGCATAATGTGGGAACAACCAGCTTCTCCCTAAAAGATCGCTTAAAGGGGTCACACTTACCTAGCTAGTTGGTTGAAGGCAAGCCTGAGTGTTGTGTTTAGTGGCAGGTAACCTTATGGTTGGAGTTAAAAACATGAATGGTGATGCTAAAGGTTCTGAACAGTCCTAGGAGGCATCCTTAGTCCATGTTGACTTCATGAAGGTAAATGTGTATTATTGCATCTCCTCAGCAGATTCTGCTGAGGGCTCAATAGATTTAAATGAGCCATGCTATTCTACTAGTAAGTGATTAACACTGCCATCCTCATACAAAAACAATATACCAATATGGTCAGTGAAATATTTTCTTCTTCAGACTCATTTGATGTTTTGATATTAATGTCACATCTAGTCTGGCTAAATGTGACATTACATCTTCAGTCATTGTGATAGGCCAGAGTAAACATTTCACGTAAAACCAGTGGGGACTGTGGAAATAATTCAGTTGATAAAGTGCTTGCCACATGTGTCTGAGGACCCAAGTTTGGTACCCACATTAGAAAGCTGGATGTAATGTCACATGATTGCAATCCCAGCCCCAGGGAGATAGAGGCAGGAGGAACCCTGGGACTCCCTTGCCAGTCAATAAATCTATGAAAACAAAAAGTGATGGATGATGAGATACTATGCCTGCCAACATTTGAGGCTAAGTCTGGCCACACTTAAAAGCCAAATCGTCTAGTCTACACTTTTTAGCTCCTGAGGTCACTAAGTTCTCTCTCTTTTTGTTCATTTCTTCAATTAAGTTTTGTCATCCTGTAACGAAATTACAAAGATTTACATACTTATATGTCATTTTAATGATAATTTCAAAAAAAACAAAGCATAGACTCTTTGCTCAAGAAATATATGTGCTAGTTAAAATAATATCCATGGTGCTACTTGGAAGAGGCACTAGTTATCATGAATTAAATAACCTGCCACCCTGATAAGTTTTCAGAAAATTAGAGCCTGACAAGTTATTATGGTTCTATGGGAAAAGGAAGTGAGGTTACCCAAGGTCCTGTTTTTAATTCTGGCTGCTAAGTACCAAAAAGGATCCATTACGACACTGACAGGAGCCTTCTTGTAGCAGATTTTGAGCCCTTGAACCTCCACCCACCACCATCGTGTCTAGCTTTATTGTTGAGAGTGCCTGAAGCTTTGGATTCTGAACTGGAAGCTTTTCTGAGCCAAGGCCTGACATGGCAATCTCAGCTCCACAAAGTACAAAGACTGTCAGAGATGCTCTATAAATTACACGGAGCAGTGATGAGGGGAGAGGAGGTACAAAGGAACTGTGCTCCTCTGAGCCTTGCGATGATGGTATTTCAAACTCAAACTAAAAAGTCGGGGAAACAATTTGGACCACAAACAATGGAAGATGGGGGGAGCTGAGCTCTGTGTTCTAATATGTTATGACTAACCTAGAGAGAAAAGCAGAAACTTTAAGATCCAGAACATTCTCCTTCAAGGACATAATGCCTTGTACAGATTTCTGTAAACTATATAGAAATGAGTCTTTAGGTTAAAAATGCAAAGTTATCATGAAGCTGTTTCTTTCTTGTATGATCTATGTATCTCAAAAGTTGGTATATAAACCAGTATGTGAAAACTGTAAGCCATTTTGAAAAATATTGTTTTGATGCTGTATGTTAGGAAAAAATATAAAATTCAAAAAAGTAATTTTACAGACATGGAAAATGACACAGGAAATATAGAGGCTCCTAAGATATGTTTTCAAGTAATAAACAAATATGAGGTGTATAGATAAATCAATTGACATTGCCATTCTATGACAGGTTTCCTGTTTTCTCCCCCATTCCTGTCACTAAATATGTGATTAAATGGCCCAGATGACAGATATCCAAAGGACAGGCATAAAGCTCCACATTAACATTTGGTCTTGATAGCACCTCAAAAAGCAAAAGGAAACTTGGATGGTCAGATGGTTTTTGTTGGAAAGGAATCCTCATGTACTTAGAGCATTCACCATCTTCATGTAAAATTCAGTGATTTCTAGTGTATTCACAAATTACTGAAGCTGAATCAGAAAGTCTATTTTAAAAAAGACTAGTAATATTATTTCCTTTGTTTTTTAACTTCTAATGGAAGAATGGGAGGATATTGTTTTGAAAGCTTTCTCTGCTGTTCATATAAATGCTAAGCTATGAATTTCCTTGTAAGCACTGGACAAGTTGCCTCTCCTAAGTCTTGGAGTTTCTCTTGTGGTTTTCATTTATCTCAAAATACTTTCTAGTTTTCCTTGTGATTTTTTTTCTTTGACCTATTAATTATTTAAGGGTGTGCTGTTTAATTTCCATGCATCTCTAAGCCTCAAATTTTCTCCTTCTGTAAATGATTTCTAGTTCCATTACATTGTGATTTATGATCAGGGAATGTACTTTCTATGGTTCCAATCCTTTTACATTCATGAGGCTTGTTTTACAGTATATCACATAGTCTATTATACAGACAGCTCCATGTATCTTGACACAAATGTGTATTCTGCTATTGCTGAGCATAGTATTCAATAAATGTGCATTGGATCTCTTTGATTTATACTGTTGCTCAAGTCTTCTATTTCCTTATTGATCTCAACTCTGGCTGTTCAGCCCCTTAGTGAAAGTAGGTTATAAATGCTTTAACTGTTACTATTAGGTTGTCTATATCTCCCTTCAAGTCTGTCTGTTTGTTTTATGTGTTTTAGGGTGCTCTATTGTCAGGTGCATAGATGTTTATAATATTTATGAGTTTTAGATAGACTGTCTTATTAAAAATTTTGTTAGTAGTAGTAGTATTTGTGCGTGTGAATGAGAGAGATAGAGAGAGTAACAGACAGTGGACATGTGTATGCCACAAGTAGGTATATGGTGGTCAGAAGACAACTTTCTGGAGTTGGGTATCTCTTTTCTCTGTGGATTCCAGGATCAAAATCAAGTCATCTGACGTGTTCAGCAAATACTGTTACTCTGTAAGCCTCCACAGTGGCCTCAGGTTGCCCTATCATTATATAATGCCCTTCTATATTCCTAGTAACAATGTTTGACTTACATTCTAGTCTATCTGATAAAACAGATTTCTAGTCTTCTTTTAAGGACTGTGCACATGGTGTATGTTTTCAAACCTTTTAGTTTCTTTTTGTGTCTTTGAACATGAAGAGGGACAATATATGCTTATGCCAACATTTGCCTCTTTTAATCTGGGGCTATGGAAAGGGTTTGAAACAGGGTTTCGGATAGCCTAACCTGTTCTCAAACTGTCTTTGTCATTTAGGCTGGCCTTTAATGCCATTGTTCTGCCTCTGCCTGCTAAGTGTCAGGATTACATACATGTGTCACAACTCCTGGCTCAGTATTTGCCTTTTAATTCAAGAGTGAGTATGATTCACTCACATTTAGTGTAAGCGCTAATAAGATCAGATTTATTTATGCTCTTTTGATGAGAGAGCTGTCTGCATATATTACTGGCTTCTGTTTTCCTTTATCCTAACACTGTCTTCGTTCACGTCACATATACGTTTTCTTCTATTGCATCTTAATTGACATTTCTTTTGCTAAATCATATTAGTTATTTCCTCGGCAGTTTTGTGTGAGTTATAGTTATTATTCAATGTAGATCTATTAGCACCATATTCCTTCACACCATTGCCACAACATTTGCATATTTATCCATTGCAAGCCCACTAATCCAGTTTTTTACTCTTTCTGGCTCCTCTTTACAATGTTTCCTGACTCTCAGAGGTGTCATACTCTCAGTCTTAATTACACAAGCCTATCGCTTTTAAGTCATCGTGTTAAAGAAAATAATTAGGAAAAACACCACTACCTTTAAACTGCCTTTTACATTCACCTGCTCTTCTGCAGTGTTCCCTGGGCCTTAGCAGGATGTGCACTCTTAACCTCTACCAGAAGCCTGTATCTCCAGTGAATGGTGGTGAATGCTGAGATGCAGGGTCATAAGAAGATGAGTATACAGCCTTAACAAGATGATTTGTGCTCATCTGTAGCTACACGGCCATGCATTGCATTGAATCTCTTAGAGTGTCTTTTCTGGAATTTCCTTGAACTTCTTGAATGTGCTGGTGTTTTTATTAAATATAAGTAGTTAGCTTATTGGTCAGCTAATTATTAAACAACCAATATATATTCTACTCTTAAGATGTGTTTGTGGTGTGTGGTGCATGTGTGGTGTGTGTGTGTGTGTGTGTGTGTGTGTGTGTGGTATGTGTATAGTGTGGTGGGTGTGTGGTGCATGTGTGGTGTGTGTGTGTGTAGTGTATGTGTGGTGTGTGTGTGTGTGTGTGTGTGGTGTATGTGTGGTATATGTGGGGGGATGTGGTGTATGTGTTGTGTGTCTGTGTGTGTGTGGTGCATTTGTGATATGCGTGTGGTATGTGTGTGGTGTGTGTGTGTGTGTGGTGTATGTGTGTGGTGTGTGGTGTATGTGTGTGTGTGTGTGTGTGGTGTGTGTGTGGTGTGTGGTGTGTGTGTGGTGTATGTGTGTGTGGTGTGTGTGTGTAGTGTGTGTAGTGTGTGTGTGTGTGTGTGTGTGTGTGTGTGTGTATGGTGTATGTGTGTGCTGGAGCACATATCTGGTTTTCATGCAGGCAATGTGTACCTATTCCTAGTTTTCATTTCCTGACTCTACAGAGCTTCAAGTTCACCTGAGACAATAACAGCTTAGATTCTCTCAAGGTTTTCCTAAGCAAGCCTTCTAGACTCCTGGATATGTTCAAGATTTTCAAATTCCCTGTTCGTTTCATTCTTCATTTTTCTTGAGTTTGTTGTCAGCCCCTTGTTAGCTTGGTGACAGCACCTCAAGGAGCTGCAATGTCAAGTGATTGTTCTTGGTTGTTTTTCACCAAGTTACATGGAGGTAGGGTTGTTCGTACAATGTGTGTTCCGGTCCTTTCAAATAATGTTCTGAGAACAGTGCTCTTCTGCAAACTTCCAGACAAGTCAGATGCTGACAACTGCCGAAAGAAAGCACTTTGGGGAACACCAAGCACAGCCCATTTGCTTCCTCCAGTAACTGCTCACATGCTAGTGTTCACAGCTATCATGGTTGCAAAGTTGTAGCTGTATAATACTACCACAAAGCTAGGGAGAGGGAAAGGGAAAGAAGGAGGGAAGAGAGAGGGAGAGAGGGAGGGAAGGAAGGGAGAGGGGAGGGGAGGAAGGGAGAGAGGGAGGGAGAGAGGGAGGGAGGAAAGAAGGGAGGGAGGGAGGGAGGGAGGGAGGGAGGGAGGAAGGAAGGAAGGAAGGAAGGAAGGAAGGAAGGAAGGAAGGAAGGAAGGAAGGAAGGAAGGAAGGAAGGGAAGGAAAAACACCTCTGGACTTCAATATGCCTCTATGGTTCTCAGCAAATATAGTCCATCAATGACTAGCAGAAGCCTTATTACAATAGCGTAAGAAGTGCTAGTGGTTTAACACCCAAAGTCTACATTGCCCTCTTAGTACATACCTTGTGATGGGTAAGGCAGAGAGACCAAGAGGTGGCCAGCGCACAGAAGTTTTCACTTTGACAGGTGACTTCTTGATCAATACTGTACAAGGAAGCGAATCTTCCACTAGGTCTTAAACCTTCTGCCTCAAAAGTTTCAGGACTTGCCAAATTTCATTGGCCAAAATAAAAATCACCTAGACTAGAGAAGTGTAACTTGTCACATAATTAGGAAGAGAGAAGTGCTGGGATATTTGTGAATATCCATAATGTTTGGTGCTGTGACTCTTATCATTTGATTCTTTCTTGCAATCATTCTTTAATTTAGTAAGAATTTAAAGGCACATATATATGTATGTCAATTTTCACCAGTATGTTTAACAGGAAAAACAATGACTTGGTATATGAAATTCTAGTCACTCCTCAACTTATTTCCCTAGAGAAGTAAGGAAGGATAATTTCCACTGGGAGAATTCTAGGTTCCCCAGTAGGCTTCCAACCTGGTTAACTATACCCCACAATATCTTTGGCTTTGGAGGCAGAGATTGAACGTCATAATAGTGACCCCCTTCCTTCCAAAGACAATCATGGGCCAGTACACACAAATATACTTACATGACACTCAGTAGAAGTTTACTGTTGGACAGACTTGGTCCTGTAAACAAGAGTTCACACCTGGCATGTGCTAGGAGCAAGGAATGCAAGAAGAATTCATTCCAACCTCTACCCTGGAAACAGTACACAGACAGGTGGAGGGTCATGGCTGTGTCACCTAATGAATGCAATGCAGTCCTTCCCAGTCAGGAACTCTCCCCTGAAACTGATTCTTCAGACCCACAAGAAGCCTCAGATTATATCTTTTCATTCTTAACAAAAGTAGAGAAAAATAGTGTCTGCATTATATGGAACAACTGACCATCTTCTAGATAATTACTTCCTAAACTTTGGTGTGTAACACAATTCTCTAGAAAAAACAAACAAACAAACAAAAATTGTGAGCAATCCAGATGCCTGGGAATATCTCAAACGCCCAGACTCTGCTGGTACAGTCCATGTTGTCATAGTCTCTCTCACATTCTCCCTGTTATAAGTGAACTCTATCTGACATACGGTGTCTCTACATGTGACACACTTACACAGCTAGTTAAGATCAACAGTCTGCCTCTAAACCTGTATTCCTGCCATCTTTACATAGCACTCTGTTCCAGTTGTCATAAGAAAAACTATAGGTCCAGCAGCTTAAACATCGATCTTTACTCTCTCCCCATTTTGTAGGCTGTACATCCCAGATTATGGCATCTACAGGCTTGGTTTCCTCTGAGACTACTCTCCTCTGTGTCCTAGCATAGCCTCCATTCTATGTGGACACATTACTGGCACATTTGTATTTCAGAGTTTCCTATCCATTTAACAATGCTTATCTGGCTGTATTAGATGTAATGACCTCACTTTAACTTGACCCCCCCCCCTTTTTTTTTTTGTTTTTCAAGACAGGGTTCCTCTATGTAGCTTTGTGTCTTTCCTAGAACTTACTCTGTAATCCAGGCTGGCCTCAAATTCACAGAGATCCGCCTGCTTCTGCCTCCCGAGTGCTGGGATTAAAGGTGTGAGCCACCACCGCCCGGCTTGACCACTTTTTTAAAGGTGTTTTCTCTAAACATAAGTCCACATTATATAAAGAAGCTTGGACATAAAATACAGGAAGAGACCCTGTGTAAAGACAGAAACAGAGAGGTGTTGATACAGTAAAAGGTACAGAACACCAACAAGTTCAGAAAGAACCATCTGCCAACACCTTGATTTGGGCTAGTTCGTAGAACTGTAAGAGAACACACTCCTGAGCCTAGTCTGTGGTCTTTTGTGATGACAGCAGATCAACACACACATGCTTCCTACCAGTGAACACTGCCTGGGGTCTAATTAACTCAATTTCATCACCACAGAGCTTCTGGCCACAAGGGCCTGTGTTGCCCATTGATTGTAGTAGAAGGGCTGGGACGTTAATGGCTTTCTACGTAGGAGCGATGAAACAGTGTGTGAACAGCACAGACTCCTCCCTGCTCTGAAGTGAAGACAGCACCTTGCATCAAGTCCTGCTGTGGTGTTAACCTCCAGTTGTTAACATGGTAAATGGTTTCACACCACACTAACCATCACCTGCCTCATCTTCCCTGCCCCCTCCCTCCTGTTTCCTTTCCCGGCCAGTGTTTCCTTCATCCTCCACTCCCTCAACCCCATTCAATGCTTCTCTCAGGCTCTGTTCTGGGATTCTGAAGTTCTGAGGCGGAGATCTGCATCCAAATGCAGTCTATTCCTGGCTCTGCCTTGAAGGTAGACCACTTCAGAGAGTCCAGTGTCTATTGCCAAGACCAGTTAGAACCCAAGCCTACACAACTATCTCAAGTATTTTGCTGAGATCTATTTTCATATGAGACTCTTGATCAACAGAAATGAAATAGCTACTAAAAGAAAAAAAAAAAACCTTCTAAATACATCATAAAACTCTATCTATATACATGGACCTCCCAAGGTTTATATTTTGAAAAGCATTTGATTACATGAAAGTTAAACACTCTTTACATAGTGAGGACCCTTCCTGTAATGCTAAGAAGTCTACTTTTACTCTTATTTCCCTTTTGCCATGGTGACCAGGAAGCTCTAAGGTGAATCACATACATTATCCTCGTTGAGCTGACATTTACACCATATCAGTTCTTAATATTTTCATGCTCTTATGCTTCATTTCTCCCTCGATTTCCTTTTTCAGAGAGTTGAGATAAAAGAAATAAAGCGAACCTCGGAGCATAAAGAAGGAATTGACTAATTTCCCAAGGTTACTAAAGCCAATGGCTTCCTTGTCACACTTTATATTGACTTCCTTTAAGGAAAGGGTCTGGGATGCATTGTACTGGCAATGGAAGCCACATAATAGGGACTCCCATCATAAACAATGACAATGGATTTGAGCCAGTTACCCAGTTACCAGACATTCATTTGGTCTTAACATCTGAATATACCTTACACTAAAAAATCCATCCAGGGAAGGGGAGGATTGACAGAATCAACAGATCTCCCAAAAAGAAGTCAGCCTACACTAACAACTGGCAGTTGTGTGCAATTGCACACATTCCCCTGGGAAACTGCTGTGGGGGAAACAAGGGTTCCAGGTTCCATTCCCTTTTCCATTCAGAGCAGCCCACCTCAGACAAAAGCAGCTTTATCTACTGAGCAAGAACCCCCAAGACTAAATTCCTGCTAGTCTGGAGGCATCCATAGAAGTCAGCATTCAAAGATTCATTCATTGAGTAAACATTTTCCCAAACTATACACCAGACACCACAGCATTGGAGAACGTCCAAACAGCACCATAAAAGACCTTCTCTTCATGAAGCTTAAATGTTTATAGAGGAGAGCAGGATATCACACCAGTGAAAGACGTAATATGAGGAGAGGGAGCTAAGTCACTTTAATGACTCTAAAGAAAATGAACACAGAGGATATTAGTTGAGGTCCTACTATACACACACTGATCAGGGAGATGATCTTGAAGCTGATGCCTTTAAGTTGTGGCTTAAAGAAGACTCTGAACAAAAGCTTATAGGCATGCTGAGTGACAAGCACACAGACCTTGCAATAAGATGGGCATTTCCCTCCAGTTGGGGCTGAGAAAAACTCCATAGAGAAGAAAAAGTGCACACAGACTAAGGACTGAATGAGTCACCAGGTAGAAAGTAAGTCCCAGCCAAGGGCAGAGGAAACAGAGCAAGAAGCAGGACTAAGGCTCATGCTAATGATTTCTTCTAGCTACCAAGGTCTGTGTCATCAACTTCCTGTCAAGCAAGCATTTTAGGCTTCCTGCATTCTCTTGGGTCAATTTGAGCTAATCCAAGGTAGGGATGTGTTCTGTATGAGCCACCTTAGTGGTCAGTGGCTCCTGATAAATATGGCCCAGGACGGCACCACAGTTAAAGCTTTGGCCACACGATGCAGGGGTCCAGTGTCCTTGTGAGTGGTGAAGAGGTACACAAATCCTCACCAAATCCCAAGAGAAATGCCTGGCAGACTGGAGGAGCAGCTGTCCTCATCAAGGAGCATTAGCGGAGGATATGAGGCCTGGCTCTGCTCCACTGACTGTTACAACAAGCCCAGCCTCAGTTTCCCCATCTGTTCCACGTGGACCAATCATTTGCACTGCCGTGCCTGCTTCTCTGAGCTGGGTGAAGTTAATTAGGCATGGCTCATAAAGGCTGGTGAGTCCTCCAAGCACTTTATGTAAATAAGACATTACACCTTCTAGGGCTGTGGGAGGAGGCTTTTTGCTTTCCATTTCTACAGCAGCTCTTTCTTTTTTGCTGCAGAAGCAATTTTATCACACCAGAATTCACAACTGGAGTGAGGGTGGGAAGAAACACTTCTCCATTTTACTTCCCTATAATCCAGAAACATATGGTCCCTGGATTTATCACAGAGGAAGCCAGAAGGGGCCAGGTGAAGTGTCACCAGGCAGAAGGGGCACAGCATGGGGGAAGTGCTACCAGAAACACCATTAAAGGGAAGAAGTAATTAGGCCAGGCTGCGTGGGACAAGTAGTGGGAGAAAGTAGGACACAAGCAGGGGTAGATAGTCGCCCTTTGCCACACATTCATCCTTAAGAACGGGGCCAAGAGGAAGTGCCCCCCTAACAACCAGCTAATCACCTCATCTTATATGCCTACAATAGCCTTCCCTCAGTCTTCTCAAAGTGTCGAGGACAGGTTCCAGGACCCACCAGTGCTCAAGTCCCTCAGGTAACATGGCAAAATATTTGCACATCCTCCTTTATACTTTAGGCCACCTCTCAACTTCTCACCACATCTGAAAGGATGTGAAGGAGTTTGGGGGACAATGACAAAGGAGGAAAGTCCATACGAGTTAAATATAGATGCTACTTCGTCATCGTCCTTCAAATATTTTCAGTTTGAGCACAGATAAAGCCAAAGATTCAGAACCCACTGAGAAGAAGTCCCTATATAATTTCTGCTCTGTGACCTCCAAGCAAGGACCCACCTGAGTCTCCATCACTTGTCAAAAGTGGTATCAGTAAAGCCACTTCCCCTTGGCCTCCACTGACTGGTTTTTTGTTTTTTTTTTTTTTTTTTTCTCCTGGGTCAGAGATTGCTGTAGTGAATTACAAAACACATTGGCAGCCAAATGAGTAGAACTGTACAATAACAGCCAGATCTGTGTTCATGAGAATGAAGCTGTTCAGGCTTCTTCACGGAAGGGGTGCAGGTCAGATGGTCGCCTGAGAGTCGTACTACAGCTGCATTTGGTCTTGCTGGGTCTAAGAGGTAGAAGGTTGGCTGGAACTTGTGACTTCAGATATGCATCCTTTTTTTTTTTTTTTTTTTTTGCCATTACCCATGCTAGACTTGGACTTGTCATTGATGAAGCTGTCTTTGAGTTGACCCATATTTCCATAAGTAACTCATTTCCCTAAGTTTCCTATCGATAACACCAATAAACTCATAGGTTCAACCAGCTGATTGATGGGATGCCTGAACAGCTTACAGCAGGTAGTCAAGAAAGACCTCTTATTGAAGGAAATGTGTAAAAAAATGAGAAAGAGATCTGCCCATGCAGAAGAGAGAGACGGGGTTGAGAACAGTCCTGGAGTAGGGGTGAGCTGCACTGGAAAGATGGGGGTGGAGGGCGGTGCCAGAACAGACAGTAAGTTGGGAGATGGTGAGGTTAGGCCAGAGAAGGTTCTGAGTCACTAGATGTTCTGGCGCTGAGACTGGCTACCATAAGGATTTCGAGGTTGTACATGAAACGGGAAGGCACTCGCAGGACTAAAGCAAACGGGTGACTGGCTATGATTTGGCTCCATGTTTACAGATTGCTATGGCTGCCCTGTAGAGGGAATGAGTGGAGGCAGAAAGATGTAACAGCAGGCAGACACAGGGGTCCAGGAGAAATCAGATGTTAGCATACGGTGTGGAGGTAACTATGGAGACCGTACTCCAGCCATGCATCCACGCTGCCTGAGCTCACCCTCATTCAGACCTTACCCAGTTTGTATCAAACTGTGACAGGAGCCTCTGCATTCTTTTTTTAATTTAAAGTAATTTTTTTTCAAACAGTATATTCTGGTCACAGTTTTCCTTCCCTCCTTCCCTCCCTCCCAGATCCTTCCTACCATCATATCCATCCAATTACATGGATTCTTTCCCTTTAGAAAACAAACAGGTGAATAAGAAAAACAAACAAACCAGAATAAAATGAAGCAAACAGACAAACAGGAACAAAAGAAAAAGCACAAGAAATACATACATACACACACACACACACACACACACACACACACACACACACACACACACACACACACACACACACACACACGCACACGCACACACACACCAACAAACATAAAAAACACAAAATCGGAGACCATAATAAATAAACAAAAGATAAGTAGGTCAAAAATGCTCAAACACAAAACATCTCCAAAACCACCATTGAGTTCGTTTTGTGTTGGCCATCTACTGCTGGGCATGGGGCCTGCTTTAAGTGTGGTTTGTTTACCCAGGGAGACTTCACTGGAGAAATGTCCTTTGCGAGCAGTTGTAACTTCTGGGTTGGGGGTAAGAATTTGTGTCCAGTTCCCCTCTCAGCACTGGGACCCCATCTGGGCTTGGACCTGTGCAGCAGGCCCTGTGCATGCTGCCACAGTCTCTGTGAGTTCCTATGTGCGTCGGTCCTGTTGTATCTGGAAAGCACTGTTTACTTGGTTTCTTCCATCCCCATGGATGCTTACAATCTTTCTGCCTCCTCTTCTACATAGTTCCCTGAGCCCTGATGGGAGAGATTTGATGAAAACATCCCATTTAGGACTGAATGTTCCAAGGTCCATCGCTGTCTGCATATTACCAGTCTCTGTATTAGTTCCCAAACTACAATCAGGAATGAGACAAGGATGTCCTCTCCATCCACACCTATTCAATACAGTACTGGAAGCCCCTGCATTCTAATCCTTCTACTTTCAATCCTACACCAAACTAGCTCTATGCACCATGACCCAGTAACATACTAGACTATCGCTGTGACCTCACTGCTGGACATCTGTGGGCTCCAGGTTATTTAGTGTCTGCTTGGTTACATATCACTCACTGTGTTTGACTAGTTTTTAACTGTTCACCTTGACACAACCTGTATCTCTTAGTAAGAGGGTATTAGTGCAGGATTATCTAGATCAAGTTGGCCTGTATCTCTTAGTAAGAGGGTATTAATGCAGGATTATCTAGATCAAGTTGACCTGTTAGGGGTTGTCTTGAGTGCTGATTGAAGTAAAAAGACCCAGACCATTGTGGGTGATACCATTCCCTAGGTAGGGGGTCTTGAACAATATAAGAGAAGAGAAAAATGGCTGAAAGCAGATAAGTAAGCAAGCAGGCCTGCATGCATGCTCTTGAGTGTGGATATGATGAATTGTTTGAGTTCCTGCCTTGACTTCCCCTCAGGAATGGACTGTAACCTGGACTTGTAAGCTCACTGAAGCCATTTGTCCCTGGAGGTGCTTTGTGTCCTGATACTCTCTATCAGGCTACTCTTACACATCAATGGCTCCACAGCACAAGAGTGATGACGCCCACAACTTGCCTTTACCAGAGAGATGCTGTAGAGTGAGCCTTTTCCTTGAGTGAAAAGATGCAAGTTCTTGACTTAATAAGGAAAGCAATAAAAATGATATAATGAGCTTGTTATGATCTGTGGTGTCAGAATGAATCTTCTAGTCATGAAATGGTGAGGGGAAAAAGTAGCATCTGCTAGTTTTGCTGTGTATGTTAACAACACCTTCCCCTGCCCCCCTACCCCCTCCCACTTAGGAGCCACCAATATTGTGTCTGTGAGCACTGCCACACGTGACGGGGGGAGTGGCCTCATTTTTATCCCCAACCTGTGAAGAGCCATGTGCAGTCTGACTTAGAGTTTACACCTGCTCACCACTGAGATATCTGAAAACGGAACTGGCAGCTCCGACTGAATAAGGTCCGTGGAGTTGCTGGTCTTCATACAGACCTGGGGGTGGGGCAGGGAGAACCATAAATAAATCCCAGGAAGCTCACAGCAAGCTATTGCTTGGACTATGCTATTTAAATAGAAAAAGAAATTTGACCTCAGTTTGAATTCTAAGCTCTGTAAAGCCAGACCCATTGCTTAGCTTTAAGATCAGTGAAAACAATAATGCTATTTTCATTTGAAAGAAAGTGAAAGTGCAGAAAGGGCCTGGCCTCCTGAAACTCAATCCAGACTCACTGCAAAATCATGCATGCCCACGGTTTCCCAGAACTTAACCTGAACCGGCAGCTCAAGTTTCAAAGGCACAAGAATGCTCTTATTCGCTCTTAAATGTGGATGGAGGGAGGGTTGGGAGAATTAGTGAGGAGACTGGAGCTAGAGGGAAAATAAAAACTCGTGGATTTGCTCTTCACTCTGTAAAGATGGTCAGTAGCTGTGCGAGGACACCCTGACTGGTCCATCCTGCTCACCTAAAGCTGCCTGAGGCTGAATTTGAGATGGTTCTGAGTCTCCTAGAAAGCTGTATTTTCTTTCTCAGATTTTTTATTTTTCTTCTTGTCTCAAATTCCACTGGTATCTTCAGTTTGAGGCTGGAAGAGTGAATCTGGGATTGAGTCCCATGGAGGAGAATATGGGGGCTGCAGTGTACACCCTTTTCAAGATGTATCATCAGTCGGCAATAGTCTTCACTTCATCCTGAGCCTGGCAGAATGTCGATGCCCCTGCTGTCTCCGCCATACTTGTTCAATATATACTGACTGTGGCCTCAGCTGTGGGATTCTGGGATTTCTCATAATACACACATGAGCAGCTATACAAACAAAAGAAATTCCTTTTGTTCTTCCCTTCCCTTGCTGGCATAAGTCTACCTTCAACCCAGGATATCAGAAGGGGTCTCTTCAAATGGGGACAAGGTAGACATGGATGTGACACAGATCAGGGAAGGTGGCCGGCAATCAGTGGTTTGGTTATTTGTTTAGATAGGGTTTCCCTATGTGGCTGAGAATGCCCTTGCATTTCTGATCCCTTAGCTTCTACCGCCCGGCTTCTTGGATTACAGGCATGCACCCACACCCAGCAAAGGGTTCTGAAGCAATGTCTTAAAAATACCAGCTAGCTTTCTTCAGTTTCCTTTTGCAAACCTGCTGTATGTCACAGGGTCTTCATCTTTGTTCTCTGCTCTGTGTTGGAGAGGCCATCTGGGAACCGGAGGCTTGAGCGTTTTCCCACAGCCTTGCTCATTGCTGCTGGGGGGTAGGGGTGTAGTGAAGCACTTGAGAAATGTCCCTTCCCTGGTCCAGAGAGTCTGCGAAGATGTAAAGTAGGGCAGAGGGCTCCCAAAGGGGTAAGTCTGATCACATAAAAGCAAGGGGAAGCCCAGTTTCCCCACATCTAAAGCACGTGACAGAGTACTCGATATCCAGCCCCTCTGACCGCAATTAACCCAAGTTCACATGACGCATACAGCGCACATCAAGGAGAAGCTAGGCATAAAGAAATTACAGGGGCTACATGACGGCTCGGTCAGGAAAGCACTTCTTTTGTAAGTGTGGGAACCTCAGCGTGAGCCCCAGCACCCGCCTTAGAGAGCCGGGCATCAAGGTGCACAGGTGTAATCCCAGCAGTGGAGAGGCAGAGGCCGAAGGATCCTGGGTTCACTGACTAGCCAATCTAGCCACATCCGTGGGCTCCAGGCCACTGAGAGATCTATCTCATAGGAGGTGATGGTACCCGACGGTGAGACCTAAGGTTTTCAGCCTACTTCCTGCCCTTCAGCTACATGCCTCCACCTCTCTCTCTCTCTCTCTCTCTCTCTCTCTCTCTCTCTCTCTCTCTCTCTCTCTCTCTCTCTCTCTCCCTCCCCCACCTCCCTCTGATCCCTTCAGCTGCCCCAAGCTCATTCTGGCCCTAGACACTTGCCCTTTGTTGTCTCATCCACATTAATCTGTGACTGTCACCACTGGGGGCGGGGGGGTCATTCAGGGCCCCTTCTAAGCTGTCTTCATCCTAGAAACGCTGTGTTTGTCCACCCACCGACACCCACAGCCATCCTCTGCCATGTCCTTTTCTTGTCAGTCTGAGTCACTCTGGGCAGGGATGTCAGCACAAGTGACTGGCTTGTCTCCTTTCGGCCATCCCCATTAGAATGTAAGCTTCGCGAAGGCAGCATCTTTAAATGTCCAGAGCAGCACAGGCTTAGAGTGAAGAATCCACCCAGGGAGGAGGTGCCACCCTGGTTAAGTGCCTAGCTGACGTGCAATTTTAAATGCGGTAAATACCGAGAGAGAGAGAGAGTAGATCTGAAGTGGATTACCGCCAGGGTGAGGGTGAGGATGGCCATCGGCACCTGCAGTGGGGACAGTCAGGAGCTAAGAGAGGGAGCTGTGAGGAGTGTGTTTGGGCAAAGTACTCACACCAGTGTGAACCTCCCCCAGGGTTGGGACAGCTGGGGGCTGCTACTTACACTGTGGATTCTCCAGGCACAAAGAGCACCAGCACCAGCGAGACACTTCCCTGAACCCCAAAGCCCTGGGGAACCTGCAGGAGTAGGAGTTTAGGGAACATGATACAAGTGGGGAATGGGGGTAGGCATGCTCCCCAGGCTCCTCTCTGAACCCAGACTCAGCCAAGGGGACTGGAGCTGGGAGGTGGTTTCTTGCTGATCCAATTCCGCTTCTGGGAGTGAGGGTGAGTGTAGCTCTGAGAAAGGAAAGGGAGATGGAGGTGATGCTAATGGAAGTGAGGGGCCATGCTCCTTCACTTACAAAGTGGTCATGTCCCCAGAAAACCTATTGTAAGTTGACAATGCTCACTTGGAAAAAGGTACTCGGGGAGGGAGAGATAGCTCAGTGGATAAGGTTCTTGCCTTGCAAGCATGAGGATCTAAGTTCAAGCATCTGGATTTACATTAAAAAGCCATGTGTTGTGTCCACTAGCTTGTACAGCCAGCATTCATGAAGCAGAGTCAGGGCTCAGTGGCTGGCCTAACCTACTCTGAGAACTCCAGGCCAATGAGAGAGTCTGTCTCAAAAAAATAAAGCAGAACGACAATTAAGACTGACCTCTTGCCTGCACCTATAAACATGCACCCATATGTGTCCTAATGAGCTTACACTCACATGCACACACACAGACATATACATATGTGCGCGTGCGCACACACGTACTTACTGTATCTGACCTACTGAGAACTGGAGATCAGTCTAACCAGCTATAAACATGATCAGTCAGAACACACGTTTGTCCTATTGCTGGGACAAATCATCCCCACGAAGCCTAGTCCACAATAAACTACAGAACATCTCCTGCAATTCATTGAATACTGTACAGAGAGCAAGAAAACAGAATGGTTATTCTGTACCATTGGCCAAAGAGAAGATTAAAATTCTAAGTCGAGTTTTTACTTAATGCACATGGCTTTCATGTCATTGCAATGTAAAGAAATTCTGGCAGAACCAGCAAAAACTGTACCATCTCCATTTCCACTCTGCATACAGATTTATAACACAGCCTTGTTTTCCATCACCTCCTCTGGCCCCTTGGACACCTCCGTCCTTCCTCTCTGTTCCCCCCACAGTGTGTCTCTGCCCTTTGCTTGTCAGACATGGGAAACAGCGTGGTGGCTGCAATCTGCAGCATCGTCCTTTATGTGTAAGTACTGCCTCAGGTCGTGGTGCAGAATAAACTGAAGGCATAAAAAGGAACGGTTTTCTGAAGTTCTCACTGAGCAGGGAAGCAGCAGGAGACAGCAGAACAAGAGATTTGAATTTCATGCCCTCCCTCACTGAGGCAGCGAGTCTGAAAATGCAGAACTCCTAAAATGCCTACCTTGGACTTGACGAAACTTGTGTTCAGGGTCCTCAGGAGGACTGGCCTGCTCTGTTGCTTGTGTTTCCTCCACCCACCCAAGGACCTGGTATCCACACGTTCAGCACACTGTGAAAAACACGGTATGAATGTCTACAGTCCAAAGAGTCACTTGAGTTTTTGTTTTTGTTTGTTTGTTTCCTCTGTGTCAGTTGCTTGGGACTCTAATTGTGTGTCTTGTCTCAACCTTCATACCACAGAAGTACTGAAGATTATCTACAAGAATCTGTAAATACAGGTAGCACACAAAATCTTTTTCTTTGTGTGAGAAAAGACTGAGGAGTGAGGGGGAAAAAGAGAAATGCCAAGTTTTTTTCTGAGGCAAACATGTACAAGGACAGCCATGGCGTGCCTTAGGAAGAGCTAAATATCCCCACCTTCAGGACCTGTGCTCCAGCATCAGGCAGACATGGCTGTCACAGTGCGAGGTACCCACGGTTGTCATTCACTGCTGGGTTTCCCATCACCACTGAGGAGACACTCAACTTCCCATCAGAAGTATTTCTGTACTCTGCTCATCACATCATTAAAGTCAATGAGCAGTGTAGAGCTCTGGGAGAATTCTGCAGCCTGACCAAAGGCTCAGTGGTCACAGACTACCCAGTTGTGCTTGGTAATCTAGCCTTCTTAATACAGTCACCTGCATGCATGGAAAATAGCTCTGCAGGGATGAGGAGATGGGTCAGCCAGTTAAAGGGCTTGCCTTGAAAGCCTGAGGACATCAACTGGATCTCTAGAACCTACATCAGAAGAGCCAGGTGCTGTGGCATGCTTGTGACCCCACAACTGAGACCACAGACCAAGCAAATGACTGGGGTTTGCTAGCCAGACAGCTTAATCTAATCAGTGAGCCCTAGATCCCAGTGAGAGATCCTGTTTCAGTAAAATAAGGTGTATGGCTCCTAAGCAACATCTCAGGTTGATATCTAGCCTTCACATGTATACATGCACACACAGAGAGACATATACCACAAACACATACCACATACATACACATACACACATGACATACATACATACACACCACATACATAGCACACACACACAAACCCCACATATATACACACAGCCTTGGAGAAGGGGATGCGATGCAAGACTCTGGCCAAGAGCTAAGCCCTGCTAAGAGCTTCCTAGGGACAGGAACAAGAGAGCAAGAATCTAGGGCTGTGGGGTTGGCTAAGAAGAAGAGAGGTGGGAATAAAATGAAAATTTAAGTTATTGGCTCATGGTCCTTCTGAAGGCGCATGTAGAGACAGAACTTTGGTTAAAGCTGGTTTTGTTCGACTCCAGCGTTCATTTTCTCCATTTGACAAGAGCTTGCTTACTCTTCTCCCAAACCTCCCTTCCCTAAATGTGGCTCACCTCCACGCCAGCTTAACTCTAATAGCATGAATTTTTCCCCTTCTCTTCTCCTTCTCCTCCTCTGGGCAGCTGCCAAGATAACAGTTTGCCTGCCTTGAGGTTTTTCTTTTGAACTCTAATAATACTGTCCTGGAGCTTCCATGTGAATCTGTTCCTAAATTCTTTCACTAATGAGAGTAAGAACCCCAAGAAGAAATGCTTATTCCACCACCACCACCCCCCCACCCCCGCCTCTTTGCTGGCCTGGCACCTGTCACTAGAGCCGTACAGTAACTAAGGTGTCAAAACGTGGGTGTAAGTCTACAATTCAGAACTTGATCCACGTGTGGCATTATCCTTAGGACAAAAAGTGGGCAACATGCCAGGATGGGTGCCATGACCCACCCACCGTTGGTACCTAGCCAAGGTGATCGCAGGTAGAGGATGCAGCCACTGGCGTAAGCTGTGTGCAACATGGATGAAGCCTGCTGAGAAGGGCAGGGTGAACCCAAATGTGAGAGTTTGATCCATGTTGGCATCGCTGATGCCTCTACATACATTGTTGCTGGAGGGCTTCTCTCCAGGTTCCACCAAGCCCCGTAGTCCCACAATCCACGTATAAAATAATCACTCAGACGCTTATATTACTTATAAACTGTATGGCCGTGGCAGGCTTCTTGTTAACTGTTCTTTTATCTTAAATTAACCCATTTTTATAAATCTATACCTTGCCACATGGCTGGTGGCTTACCGGCGTCTTTACATGTTGCTTGTCCTGGCGGTGGCTGCAGTGTCTCTCCCCCTTTTTCCTGTTTCCCCAATTCTCCTCTCTCCTTGTCCCGCCTATACTTCCTGCCTGGTCACTGGCCATCAGTGTTTTATTTATATAGAGCGATATCCACAGCAATACATTTTAACTTTTTAAATGTTGCGCTGTTCACAACTGGGCTTCGTAGTGTCTCCTTGAGTGCCAGATGTGAGTCCTGCCCTAAGACGGACCACCCATCCTGTCCCAGGCCAGTCCTCATGTTTCATGTACCAAGCAACTTCATACCACACAACCTTTGCTCTAAGACCCTCTGTTCCCAGACCCTGCTGCCTGTGCTGAGGGAGAGTCCCACACTGTCTCAAGACTAGGCCAAACAGTTTTTAGGTTCGGTAATACATGAGTCCATTCAATTTACTTTTTTCTCTTTTTCCTCCTTTCTTTTCTCCCCACCCTACTGAACATTTTATAAATATATATATATTTCTCACCAAAATTCTAGAATCAGAAAGCTGTGAGCTCTCCAATAGAAAATCAGCCTAAATTGTGTCGTTACCCTGAGGAACCCAAAGAGCGAATTGAAAGGAATACATAAAATTCACATCACCTGCAAATGAGTTGTCTTAATGCAATTCTTGCCAAGAGCTGCCCGCAGAGGGGCTCTTTGCAGGCACAAAGTACAGCTGCCTTGCGCCAAGCAGTGGCCAGAACTGTTTTGCAAAGTGTGGAAGCCTCACCAAGTCCAAGCCTTAGCAAGTTGCCTGAAGCCTGGTCCCACCAACTTCTCTCCCACCACACCAACCCTAAACGATGCTGTTAAGTAATTCAGTTTGAAGAACTCTTACAGAGATCAATTTTACTAATGTGCACACAGCACAAAGGAGGCTGGGCTACTGTCCAGAGAGGAATCTCATGCTTTTTCTTTTTAAATCAGACAACAAGAGCAAGAATTTTACTGATCAGGCTGAAGCGGTGGCCTGGGAATGACTTCCCAACAGATTAACATTGCCTGACTTTGGGCTTTCTGAGAGGTTACAACTATTTGTGTTGTGCAGTCTGCATGGGAAGTAGCAGGGCTGCACAGCACCAGCCAGGACACTTGTTAGGACTTCAACACAGACATCAAAGTCCCCGAATTCCTGATGACATCTCTCACTAGGAATCGACAGTAGCTTGTGCATGGTTCTCTCTCCCCACCTCCCGTATACTTTAAAATTAGTTTTTAGAGTGCTTTTGATTCATTTACTGACTATCCATTGTAGCTTGTTCCCCAAATGTTAGGTTACCCAGTGGACTCTGCAACTTAGCAACTGTTCCCCAAGACAGGCATCTAAACAGCTTAAAGACAAACCTGGGTTTCGTGTAATGATTTATTCAAAGCATGCGTTGCTAACAGAAGCCAGGAATCAATGAATGGCAAACCACTTAGAAAGGAAATATGTAAAAGGGAAGGAGGCTGGGCTACTGTCGGTTCAGGAACTCATTCTGGACAGTGATGAAGTGACAGTCTTCACCTCGTTGGGCTGGTTTACTGATGACACCTTCTAGCAGTGTCCCTCCTCCCATGGGGTGTGCCACAGCTGAAGGTGTCCCTGGGGCTCCTTCAATTAAGGCCACTAATCTCATTCATAAAGGCTAATCACCTCCCAAAGGCCGAGGAAGGTAAGTGGAAATTTCAACCTACAGATGCCAGGAGGGGAGGCCCACTCAGAGCCCAAGCATATTAAGCTCAAAACAATGAGCAATCAAACGAAGACCCATGGCTGGTGTTCCATATAAAACCTACTCTCTTAAAAGCTTTGATTTTCTAGTAACAGAATTCTCTGTCCACATGCCTCAGACTCAGACCTTCCCAATGTAATTCTGGCTATGTATTAAGGACATAGTCTGCCACAGCAAAGTAGAACAGGAAAGAGGCATTGGCCAACCAGTGCTGCTTCCTAGCACTCAAGAGGCCTCCACAAGGGCACACAGAACCTGTTTTTGAGTGACTCTGTTTTGCAGCAGCTAACTTGACACAAGTTTCCATGGAGGAAGAAAAGCTAAAGGGGTGGAAGGGAGCATACTCAGGACTCTGCTGACTGACAGACACCATGCTGGGCACTTCCAGACCTACTTCCCACATCTGGGTCCGTTTGCCTTTCTGTTTCCAGAGGAGCCTATTCACTGCAAAGTACCGCACTGTATCCTGTTTTAATTATTCTTCGTATCAGTTTGGCTACAAAGGGACAGAATCTCAATTCAAACCAGGTTTGTCAGGGAGCAGGATTTGTCAGTTGTGAGCCCCTACAGGGAGAGGGAAGAGAGACCAAGGCAGCCAAGCTGGTGCTGGCATCTGGAGCCTGGAGAGGGCTTGCTCCAGGCGCTTGGAAATACCTCTGTTTGGTGGTCTGGCATTTGCTTGACGTCTCTCTGATTCTCACCGCTTTTCTTCACATTCACATGAAGACACATGAGAAAATAGCCCTTCCCAGAGCTTGACATCCAGCCTACAGCTTCTGCCTCACTAACCAGCGATCAACAAGGGTCTGATCTCAAGACCAAAACTCCTAGAGAGGTGACTTTATCTGGAGCAGGTGTCCAACGGGAGAGCTTACAGTGGATACAGAGTGCCCGTGGTTGCCATGGGAGGTGAACATCTTCTGAGAACAAAGAGTGTGTGGGCAGGAGACCCCTCAAAACTCCTTACAACCATCCAGAGAATATTTCTCTCCTTAGTGAATACCGACTTCCGTTTCTAGACTGGAATAAGGCTTCAGTGAGCGTGCATGGGGCGTGAAGGGCAAAAGGGGAAATAGAAGGAAAAGAGGAATAGACAAGCCCGGATGGTTCAGGATGTCAGTCCACAGTAGCAGCATCTCTCCCCCACTGGTGAGCTCACTACCTGCAGATGTGCAGTAAGAGCCCAGAGGAGGGAGACTCCAGGGTATTTAGAAGCGAAGACGCCTCTGACCATACAATATGGCTCTCGTGTCACCACTCATCCCAGGCTTCTTTGATCTCCCCCTGAAGTGACATTTTCCTTCTCAGCAGCTGGTATGAGAAGCCATCCCCCTGGGAGAGATCTACCTTGTCACTTGAATGCTCTGCTAAACCCACTCAGGGACTCGGGTCAGCAGAGTCTTGGGATTATAGAGGCAAACAGGGCTTCTCTACCTAAGAGACATCCAGATCCGGGAGGGCAGGGAGGGAGGCGGCAGAGAGAGGAAAAGGAGTCTTCAAGTCAAGGACAAACCCAAGGATGCTGGAAAGAGAGAGACATGTGGCTAATGGTCTGGCGGTCCCTGGGATAGGCTATGGAAAGCCTCCTCACCACACCAAGCATCCTTCACACTGCAGCAATCCACATTCACTAACTAGAAGGCTTGTTTTCAGAGAAGCCTGAGACAGGAATGGACTTTACCTCAAGGTCAGAGTAGACCTGGTCCTGTGAGCAAAAACAGCAATATTAGGCTTGGGTTCCCAATACACCAAAGTGGCAATGGCCCACATGCCATCCCATTGTCTGTGCCCACAGGGGGCCAGGCGGCACATCACTGCTGGTGTTTTCAGGGAAAGACAGCTGGCCTGAACTTCCTCTGATCCGTGGGGAGCGAGGGGAGTTTTAACAACTCTTGCATTTGTGGAGTCTCTCCCTTGTAGAAAGATCCCAAGACCCTGGAAGTGTGCTGGCATTCTGCCCTGAGATGTTCCGTCCTTTCTCCTCCTCCTTTGACCTAAGCTCCCGCTCCCTTTGGTTCTCTCTCCACCCCCCTCTCCCTGCTCCAAGACACTGTGCTGTGCCCCCTTTAGCATATTTTCTATAGCCTTCAGTGTTCCACTTCCCCTTGATGTGACCATGGTTTCCTAGCTTATCTCAATCATCACTTCAACCATGTTGGGTTAGAATTTACTCGCCACTTATCTGCCTGTTTCTCCTATCAAACTATAAGTTCACTGAAAGCAAGAGCCACATGGCTGTTTGGGCCACTTCCCCATCCAGTGCCCATTGATGCTCATAAACACTCACTGGGTAAGTGACTGCGTTACTAGTGCTCTGAGAAACCACCACAGCCTCATGGTTGAAGATAGGCCCTCTCCTTGCTTTGCCCTGAGCCCTCCATTGGCTCCTATTCAAGCAGATGGGGTTTGTGGTCATGGCTCTATCATCAAATAATTCTTATAGAAGAATGTTTTGCAGCACTCTGTGTTGTAGACAAATTGCCTTTTGAATCTGAAGACTCCCACCCTGGGCAAGCAACACTGGAAAATAAAGTCATTGATGGGAAACCAACTCTTTAGTGCTGTCACCCCTTCTGGCCGCTGGTTGAAGTTTTGGTGATGAGTATCAATCTCTGAGACCCTCAAGTGTGTACCCTCCTTACGGCAGTGGAATAATCAGAGAACCATTGACAGACATCTATAGAAGCCTCTGGACTGTCTTGAATCCCTGAAACACAAAGCATAGAATGGCCCCCTTCTCAGTAAGTCTGAACTATAGTTTAGAAGTCTAGACACCACAGAAAGCCAAGATGCAGCCCATCAAGGCAGCCTCAAAGAGAAATCAGTGCACACCGGAAGCCCAGAGACAACTGACTCAAAGAAAGGATAGGGACAATGTCCTGGGAGAGGTAGGAACCAAGTAGCTTCTGAATAGGTAACAGCATTAGAAAGGGTAGACAGCATTGAGAACAGAGTTTGTTCAAGCCCTTAGGAAACTACCACTGACTGCAGCTGGAGCAGGTGAATCACAAAGGAAAAAGAGAAGCAAAAGGGAAGCAAGGACTTGGTGTTAGTCAGCTTTCCATCACTATAACCAAACAACTGAGACAATCAATTCAAGAAGGAGAAGAAGCAGGAGGAGGAGGAAGAGGCTGGAGAGGTTATTTTGGCTCACAGTACTAAAGGTCCTAGTCTATGATAAATTGTTTGGGGGACTATGGTAAAATAGCACATCGTATCAGGACATGTTGATCAAAACTGCACACTTTGCGGCCAGGAAATGGAAAGGAATGAGGAGAGTCTGAGGTCCCACCACTATCTTCAAAGGTGCCTCCCTAATGACCTAAAGACATTCTAGGTCTTGCCTCTTGAGGATCTACCACCGCCCAGTAGTACCCAACCATAGCTCAAGACAACAGAACATACTAACCTTTGGGAGACTTCAAGATCTAGACTGCTGTAAGCTGCAATATAAAAGCCTGCACTTAGGCTACATAGTTCAGACCTTGACTTCTAAGTCATAAGGAGTCCTTGGGAGTTTTTCTGCAAAGTGAAATTTGAAGGTGGTCCACTGTAATGTTAAGGGAGTGTTAGAAGAAGAGGAGGTTGATGCAGAGGAGCTGTCCAGACTCCAGAGTTCCCAGGTCAGGGTCAGAATAGAGATCGTATACATAATGTGTATTCATGATGGATATGGCACCCATCCTGGAGGTGCTGAGGAGTGGAGAGAAGAGGGCATCGTCATTAAGCAAGTAGGACTGGGGTGGAGGTTGTCAACAAAGGGAAGTTTAGCTTTATCAGAAGCATTTTAATTTTCACAGGGAAACTATCTTCATGTAGTATTTGAGTAGTTGCAAAATGAGTATTAAAGGAAGAAGCAAGGAAGAGATGAAATAGGAAATTTGAGACAGAAAAGGAAGAGGGAAGGAAGGAATAAAATTTCAAAATATCATTCCGGGGATTCATGGAAGGAATATTCAGTGGCAGTCTGTGTGCCACCAACTCTTACAGGCACTGAAACGTAATAATACAAAAGACAGAAAAAAATGCATTCCTTGAGAATTTATATTTAATGGAGGAGCCAGAGAATTAACAAATTGGCAATATTGTCTCATTAAAATTAACCCAACAACAACAACAGCTTCCAATAACAATGATGACTCGTTTCGTTCGGAAGATCCAGGGAGGCAGGGCTCAGTGGGGATGCTCATCTCTGCTCCTGTCACCCCTTGGGGCATCTTGAAGGAGGGATCCTGGGACCACCTCCTGCTGTATAGCTATTTTCTTTGAATCTGAACATTGCCTCCTAGGGGAGTGGAGAAGTTCATAAGACTCAGGAAGAAGCTTACCCAACCCAGGATGCCAAGAAAACTTAGAAGGCCCAGGAAGCTCTTGGAAATTAAGATTCACAGGCCCCACCCTGAGGCTATATAAGCTGTAACGATTGCTGGGGAGAGGAGATGCTTGGAGCAGTGAGCTGTCTGTAAATTGTGCAGGGAGCTCTAAGGATGCAGCTTTCATGAGCCATCAGCCATGCTTACACTGGGTAGGTTTTTCAGTGAGGCAGCTGCCTTTGATTGGCTCATGCTCCTGGAAGTAAGCCCTCCCCCACACCCCTGTAAGCAACCTCAATGCAGGAAAACTTCCGACTACACTCACCAGTCCACTAGTTAGACTTCAGCGGAGCTGTTCTGTGATCTGTCATTGGTGCCCTATCTGATATGAACAGATATGGCCAGGGCTGCTGGGGATAGGTCATGTGACACCTCACCTTGCCGCTTGTGTTCTCAGGTCTGGAGCTGCTGCTGTGTTGTAGCAGGGACCTCTGCTGGGCTGGCTGCCTGAAACAATGTCATATGGCCTGTCCGGGTAGCATGGGCTTCCTTACAATGTGGTAGTTAGGTTCTTAGAGCAAGATTCCTAAAGTGTGTGTGTGTGTGTGTGTGTGTGTGTGTGTGTGTGTGTGTGTGGTGAGAGAGAGAGAGAGAGAGAGAGAGAGAGAGAGAGAGAGAGAGAGAGTTGATATATAAGTACTGTGTGCCTGCATCTATATCAAGACTTTACTCTGACGACTTGGCATGGGGAGTTGTAGTAGCTGGCAATGTGAAATCCACAGCTCAGGCATAAGTCAAAATATTGGGAGCAAGAGTCCAAGCAAGGGGTCTAGTCTGACCTCTACCATGTAAAGATGGCACTGCACATGGGACAGACATAAAGATACCCACTCCAGGACTGGCCTGTGGATCTCACCTTAGGAAAGTCAGACTGGAAAGAAAACTACAACCCTCCAGAATAACAGGCATCAGGAATTCAGGCCCTGGCCAGCTGGCTCCAGCTGCATTCTCAAGGCATCACTTGGAGACCAGAAATGTTCAGCAGGGGATGAGAAGAGAAAGTGTAGAACATTCCAGGGATAGCTCTCCAGGATGGCCCATCCCTGGCCACAGAGGAAGTTTCAAGTCACTGAAGCAAGGAAAAGACAGCAGGCTGAGGAGAACACGCCTCCACTCCCTGCCTCCTGAAGAGGTTGCCCATGTGATGAGGTATTAAAGGCTGTCCCAACACCAGTGGAGAGGCGAGCAGCACGCACACATGCATTACTTATGAGACACTACTGAAATGTAAATGGGGGGTGAGTTCATTGGTTCCCTTGGTCTTAAATGGAATCATAAAGAATTCATCAGGTCCAGCCAGGGCCTTTCAGATCTGGAGCTCAGAGAGAAAATATGTGGCATGCTAAGGTTACATTAATAAAAAATAAATAAATCCATGTCCAGGAAACGTGTGCTTGTACACTATAAAACTGCCCATTCTGTAGATATTAATGTTTAATGTGTTTGTAAAAAGCAGTCGGCTTTGCAGAGCACAGCAACAAAAGTGTCCAGCACCCATCAGTACTTAACATCTCAGCATGGCTCCTAAGTGCCCTGATGGAGAACAAGCTGGTGAGGGGGAAAAGAGAGTTCTGGGTGGGAGTGTCCAATGGAGACAGGGCAGAAAGCTGCTGTGCCCAGAGGCAATGGGCTGCTCCCTTGTTTGCTGCTGATCCCTGAGAGTCAAGCCTGTGCCTACCTTCCCATTCTGTCACCTCCCTGTCCTGGGGAGAATTAGAAGGAGATGGTGTTTTCAGACTAGCATGTAACGACTCGACACCCGCTCTAAAAAGACAATGGAAACACAACACGTCAAAACAAAACCTTTTTATCGAAAGGACTGGTAAATACCTAAGGAAGGAAAAGTAGGGGTGTTTCTGTTGACATTGTTGTCGTGTCAATGACTTCTAGAGCTCTGGCTGTTTCTCTAGAAGGTTCCCGTGATGACAACGATCTCTTCCGCAGGTGCACCCACAGTCAGGGCTAGACTAGCATGTCATTGGCTAGGCCACACTCCACAGCTACCTTGTTTTCTTTTGGTCCTAACTCTGTGAGAAGGTTGTGCCTCCCCCATGCTGATCTGCAGTCGCGACACAGTCCACCACCCCTCAGATCTGCCGGCCAAACCTTACCACATCATTACCTGGGACTGAAGTGGGGAATGAAAAGCGACGGGTACAAAGCCCAGAACGGAGCACTCAGGAATGGAAACGGGTACTTGACCCCAGCACCAGGCTGAGAACTGCTCAAGGGATTGAAACATCCACACGAGACGGACTCCCTCGCTCTCTCCCCCGACGCTCAGGATTTCGGCAGGCCCGTTCTCACTTCGGCACACGCTTCAAGACCCATTGGCAGCGTCCCCGAAGCTGTCAGCCAAGCTCCAGAGAGAACAGGCTTCACAGCTTCTGAAGTTCCAGGAGACATGTGCAACCGGGCTTCGCTGTGAGGAAGAGGCTGTGCCAGGCAAGAGCTTCCAAAGGAAAGCTGTGCCTCTCTCACCCAGGACTGTGAGTTCAGTCAGGTTCCCTCAAGTGACCTGGTGCTAACTTGTGATTGTGCTGTTGGAACTTACTCACGTGACCTCGTTTGGAAATAGGGTCTTTGCGTGTGTAATTAAGCTGAGATGGGACCAACCTGGGAGAATGGTCTGGAAATCCTGAAAGTCCTCAAAGGCAAGAGTTCTGTTCCCACATCCTCAAAACTGAAGGGATGTAACAACTGTGAGAAGCCCAAAGAGAAAGAAAGGCTTCCCTGAGCCTCCGGAGAAGCTGTCCCTTTGGCCACACCTTGTTTCCATAGGCTACAGAGAAACTGTCACTTTGCCATACTTTGTTTCTAGTCAAAAGGACATATTCAGGTTTGCTTGTTTTAATTCACCCCATTTGTTACAGGGTGCTAAAACAGTCCCAGGAAATGGATACCCTGAGAGGGACAGGGACAGCTCAGGAATTAAAAGGGAAAGAAAAACAAACAAAAACCTCCTAAGGTCTTGGTCAGTGGCTCAAGGATGAAGATCTCACAGCTGGCCCCAAGAGACACATGGTGGGGACTCACCAGCATTGCCAAGGAAACCCCAGGGGAGCAGAATGTGGATTGGGCGTGCCTGTCTTTAGGAAGGCTGCGTAATGTAAACTCCAAGAAAAGCAGGTGGTGTACAGAAGCTACCTCTTCCAGGTTCTTCTCTTCTTCATGCTCGGGGCTTGGTTCCTGATATCCGTTTTCCTGTGCAGGCTCACTGTTCTACAATTCAACAGTCTTCCAGGGAACCGGACTGTTCTAGAAAGTTGAAACATAGTCGTGTAGAGCCTAGCCTATCAATGCTTTTCTGGAATGAACCAGAATTATTTCTTTCTGTCTCTTACATAGACAAAGGAGAGAAGGAGAAAGGGGAGGGGGCAGAGATAGATTGAGAGAAAGAAGGAGAGAGGGAAGGAGGAACGGAGGGAGACAGCAGAGGGGAGTTTATCCAGGTAGGCTAAATGACATTTGGCCCTAACAATAGGAGCCCATATTTTAGAGACAAGTGATAGATGTCTATTGCTTCCTAGATCTGTGGCCTTCAGCATAGCTAACCTCTCAGAGTCTCCATTCTCTCAGCAGCAAAAACAGCTATTTCTATGAACTAAAGATCATCATGCAAGGCTTCTAGCACCTGCTAAATATCAGGTGATCCTTATTCATTCCTCCATCTGAACCATCCCCTCTGCTTTACTATAGAGCTGATGAGCCCCACCAGATGGCCAGCCTTGTGTTCTAGCAGCTTCCCCAAATACCCGCTCATCAGACCAATGCTAGCATCCTTAGGGGAAAGGAGGCAGAGGTCAAATGCCCTCCTGCATAGAGATGCCAATAACAGAGTACCCAAAACTGGTGGCTTCAACCAGCAGCAATGTGTTGTCCAGTTGGGGAGTTTTGAAATCTGAGATCAAATTGTCAGCGGAGCGAGAGTTGTCTCAGGCCTGTCTCCCAGCACCTGCTGGTCTCTGGCCCTCCTTGCCATTCCTTGGCTTGTTGACACCTCACCCTAACCTGTTCTCCACCTCCCCACAGTCTTCTCTTCATCTGTGTCCATCACTGTGTCGATGTGTCAAATCCCCACTCTGGTAGGAAGTCATCTACCGCGCCAGGGCCATCCGGAATCATCTCATTCCACCTGATCAGCTGGGAGGCTCTAGAACTCATCCGCAGGCGCTGGTATTTCAAAGCCTGCTGAACCCATCACATCTCCCACGGCAGTCAGCAGATAAAGAACCAGTACTCACACTGCAGTCTCCTAGCTCTCTACCTTGCTGCCCGTCGCTGTCCCTGGTATGACTGCTCTTACAGACATGCAGGGAAAATTCAGTGTGCACAACCCAGCCTCACAGAATCAGCTGGGGAGAGGGCAGGTCAGACTGGAGACATTGAATACAACCGTTGAACAACTGGGGATGTTGAGAGCCGAAGAGTGGCAAGGTAACACTGTCAGGTAAACAGGTCTCCAACTTAAGCACAAGATGCCCCTGCACATCTTCTATTCTCTATGGAAACCCCCCCCCCAACAGACCCTCCAGCTGGAAGCTGCTAGCTCCCTTATTAAGACTGTGAATGAGGAGACTAAGACATTTTTTTTAAACATGAATCTGCATAAAAGGCTCATCCCACTGTATAAAAACACTGGTGTAAGCAAAGTGTCTATCTTAAGCCAGATGAAGTGACTATTACGATAATTCTCATGATCATTATTATTCTAATCTTCAAGTCCAAATTTCCAGAAAGCCCAGAACACCGATTTCCTCCCATGCTTCAAGAAAACAGGCATAGAAAACAGGCCAGAGAAACTGAATCACAGTTTCAGCTAAATACATATTTAATTCCTTATGTATTTTTTATATTTTGTTTTGTGCAGGACTGTTTACCTAGTTAATGGAGAAGTGGAATCTATTGTCACCAAGCGACTGTGGACGGTTATTTTTATTCAGTCTTGAAGTGCCCCCTAGTGAAATGTTTCTGTATTTAAAGAAGCTGAGAAATAAGCTGGAAATTGGATTTACACATAGCTGAAGACGTTTTTCAAAAAGAAATGGGAGGAAATGGAGATGGGGGAAGACGGCTCCTGTGTCTCAAGGTAATTTGCACACGGCTAAGATAAACCCTCTTCCTGGGGCCCTTCTGTATGCACACTCACATAGATTCCCTTGCAGATGTACCCACAGAGCACACACCAGAAATCCTGCAAGCCTACTGACTTCACAAGGCAGAAAGAAGCAACCGAACCGAGCTGCACTGCTGAACAGGAAGCCAGACTTTTTATCAGTACCATAAAACTTGCCAACACTGGATTTGTGCGTGAGCCTATGGAGTGAACATCTCTCTAAGAGATAAAATTTGAGTCTCTGGTCATTGCAAGTTGATAAGGAAAACAACAGCATTAATGTTGGATAATATAATGAGGAAGGAGACTAGATGGGAATTCTCTCTGATTATCAATCAAAGATGCTATAAAGCTAAAATTGCTCTGGTTTTCTTTTTTACCTTTTAAATGAAAACTCTAGCCTTTGAAAAAGCAAAACCCACAGGAAGTAGTTTTGAATCATGGTTCTTTGATTAGTAGCTTCATCTGGTGGGCAGTTTGCAGACCTACTTACACATCATAACTACTTCCAGAACTTTCTAAAAGAATGCATTTCCTGCCTTCCCCCTCAGAGCTTCCTGTGAAGTTGGTCTGAGATACAGCAGGCATCTTTACTCCATCAAAAGTTCCGATCAAGAAACTTGAAGTACCGCCAGGTGGAGAGACATACCAAAAAGACGCCCCCTGCTCAGGCTCCAGGATCTCACCAAGTCTGGCTGAATTGTGGCCTGGTTCCCATGAAGTCCTTTTATAAGCAGGAGTTCAGAAGCAACTGACCACGAATCTAGGAAAGACATGAAGATTTCCCACATGCCCTGTTCCCCATTCCTTGGAGTGAACAAACACAGTAGCTACAAATTATGGACTGGCTTCCCACCATGTCCACAAGAGGGTTGAGATCTCCATGCCAACTTCAATCGACAGGGTGATTTTATAAACAAGCTGTGCTCCAAAACAATGCTGTGATGTAGCTTTACACCCCAGAGTACGGTGCCTGTAGTGGGTTCCCCAGGGTGATGCAGTGTGTGCCCAGTGAGTTGGCTGGAGATGGCAGGGGTGTCATAGCATCACCACACAGGCCAACATCCCAGCCATACCTTTGTCTCCATCCTTACCTGGATTCTGTCTGGTTCAGCTTCACGGGACTTGAGTCTGGATGCACCTTGAGGTCTTTGAAGGAGGAAGAAAGAAAGGAAACTTACTTATGAAATAGATACATACATACATACATACATACATACATAATGAGGGTGTACTGGCTAGTTTGTGTGTCAACTTGACACAAGCTAGCATCATCAGAGAGGTAGGACCCTCAGTTGAAGAAATGCCTCCATGAGATCCAGGTGTAAGACATTTCTCAGTTAGTGATCAATGGGAGAGCGCCCAGCCCATTATGGGTGGTACCATCCCTGGGTTTTATAAGAAAGCAGTCTGAGCAAGCCAGGGGAAAGCAAGTCAGTAAGCTGCTCTCCTCCATGGCTTCTGCATCAGCTCCTGCCTCCAGGTTCCAGCCCTGCTTGAGACCCTTGTCTGACTTCCTCCAAGGATGGACTATGATCTGAAGTGTAAGCCAAATAAACTCTTTCCTCCCCAACTTGCTCTTTGGTCATGGGGTTTCAGTGCAGCCATAGAAACCCTAAGACAGAGGTTTTCTCCGCAGTTCTCCTTTTTCCATCTTTTGAAAAAAAAAAAAAAAAAAAACAGCCTCCAGCTGTCCATCAGATTGTGGGAAGAGGCCAAGGTAATATACAAGGTAATACAAGGAAAATGATGGAGGGCAGGGGAGGTAGCTCAGTTGGTAAAATCCTCCCTTAAATGGAAACTGAGTTCGATCCCTGGCACTGTATGAACTGGGCATGGTGGTGCAGGCCTGTAATCCCAGCACTCAGATGGTGGAGTCTTTAGGATCCAAAGATCAAGGTCATGCTCAGCTACATAGTGAGTGTGGGGCAAGCTTAGGCTACCTGATATCCAGTCTCAAAAAAAAAAGTGAAAACCACGCACCTCATAAATTCTCAATGCACAAATAGCAATGAGAACTGCCTGGAGCTCTTACTCAAGATGCAGGTTTCTAGTCCCGCTTAGCGATACTAATTCAGCAGGTCCAGGGTGGTTTCCAAGGCTCTTCCCTCCTTCACCAAATATTGAACAACCTGGGACTCTGTGTCAAGCTCTAGCCCTGGGTCTGTGGATATGGTGCTGAATACATCCCCCTCTGCTGTTATGGAACTCGGCATCCTAGAGCAATCTTCATTTCTAACAAGATGTAAAAGTGGCTTCTATACAGAAAGTGCTGGACCACAGATGCTGACCATTCAAAAGGCTCACATTATAAACGTGGAAGCTTCATAATTTATAATAAAACCCAGAGAGGTGGCTGAGCTGTGTACTCGTGACTTCCTCCATCTTCAATGTTGGGCGCTTCTGCCAACATCAGCTCCCCTTCTCTTCAAACACTGCCGCCGGAAGTACTCTGGAGAGATGCTTTTGGTTAATACTGTCCGCACCTGCTTTACCCTCCAGGACATGGATTTGCAATCTCCCTATGTCAGCTTCCCCGGCGGCGGGGATTACAGGACTGTACCTCCGTGCCCTGTTGCCCTTTACTGCTTTTTACAGAGAAAGGCCCTCACTCTGTAGACCAAGCTGACCTCAACCTTAGAGCAATCCTCTTGTTGCAGCCTCCCGAGTGCTGGGACTGCAGATATGAACCATCATACCCAACTCTCATCAATGCATTAAAAAAAAAAAAAAAAAAAAAAAAAAAAAAAAAAAAAAACCTTAATGAATGCCCCACCTTCATTAGTTACTCCAGGCAGATAGAGTCAATCAACATGTAATGGGGAAAGTCAAGGAAAGCTCTAGTCTTGGGTTCAAATCTCAGCACTTTGCCAATATGTGTTCTTGGTCATTTTCCTAACATCACTTAACCTGTTTTTCCATCTGTAAAGTGGGCATATAAGGTTCTCCAGACTTGAGACATAACACTTCCAGAGCTTCCCAATGTAGTCTAAGCTACATATGGGGGCTTCTAGGAGCTTTTCCTTCCCAGAATTCTAAGAGCTATCCAGGGAGCATCTGCATGCTTTAGAAAGCAGCCTTGTGACTTGTCAGTTCCACCTCGAGATCCCTGAGCCTACACATCTTCCACTCCACCCTTGCTGTCTGAGAGTTACTTCTTCAAGCTTCTGTCATCCCTGGCCTGCTGTATCCTCCTTCACACAGCAGGTAAGCCCATCCTGGTTTGCCTCCAAGCATCACAATAGCACCTCAGTGCTTATGATGGGAGTTCACACAGCATCGTGGCAATCTCTACCCTCAGCTCCCCCGCCCCCTTATCTCTGTTTGGGATAAATGTCCCATCCATTGAGAAAGAAAAAGAGAGAGATCTTCCTGGGGGGGGGGGATGGACAAGATGAGGGAGCTATAGAGGAAGGCCCTTGGGGGAGGCTGGATGGTGGAGCAGCAATTTAGGGGAATCACATTAAATGGGAGAAAAATTACCCATGTGAAAAGAGGGCACTGCTCATAAAGTGCTGAATGAGGTCCCTCAGAGGAGGAGCACTAGAAAGCCTCGTAGGATACGACCATAGAGGCATCACCAAAGCCCATTGGCCACAGCAGATCTGCGTCCTCACCACCAGGAGTGGCCCTGCCCTGCAGCATCCGCCAGCACAGGAGAGGCCCGTTCCTCGGCCACTGCCTATCCAACCAGAGTGGCATGGCCGTGGCTGTGGGGCTGCCCGTATCAACAACTGCCATGGTAAACGTCCAACGTTCTGAGTAGCCCAAGACACACACCAAGGTAAAAGTTGTTGAGCCAGAGCGTGTACCTGAGTGACTGGGGACCAAAAGCTTCTGTTCCTATTTCAAAAGGAACTCCACCCTGCTCCTAGCGACAACTCCGGGGGTAGGGACCCCCTTCCTTGGCACCACTGCCAGCCCTGGTTGTCTCACTCTAAAAGAACCAACGCCATTGTTCTCATGTGGTTCCAGCATGGGCACTGCTTGGTGGCGTTGCTAAGCTCCATGCTCCCAGGAGGACATTCAATGATGGGTGAGGCAGATGCTATGGTGATGGATAATGATCAGAGGTGGTAGGGTAGCTCAGTGGTAGGAAGTGTGCTGAGCATGGAGGGGGTCCTAGATGCAAGTCTCATCACACACACACACACACACACACACAAAAAAAAAAAGATCAAATTGAATTAAAAATAACAACAACAAAATCATGATCTAGGGCAAAGCTATGACCTGCATAACACACACACACACACACACACACACACACACACACACACACAAAACAAAAACAAAAAAAACAGTATCACTTATGAACTGTAGTTAACAATATTGGTTCATCACTTGTGAAAATCATACCACTTCAAGGCAAGATGTTAAAAATGGTGGAAAAGGAGGTGTGGGCATATACAATACGAACTCTGTGCTTCTTGTTCAATTTCTCTATAAAGCTAAAACTACTAATTTTCTACATGGGGAAAAAAGCAGGGGCCCCGGGAGGCAGCTACCATTGCCAGGCAATCAATGTCCAGCATAAGAGGCACTTTAAATGCCAAACAGACCAAAATACAATAATAATCAAAATGTCCACGCAAGAGAATGAAGGCCACTTGAGAGAACTTGCAGGCAATGCCCTTGCCAAGTCCAGCCTGATTGGTCCCCAGAGCAGTGACCAACTGCCGGAGGTCCTCAAGGCCTGGCAGGCAAGAGGCACTAAAGTCATCGGGAGCTTAGGGTCCTGCTAAAGGCTCAAACTCAGCGTAAATGGAGCCGAGTGGAGACGGGCTGCTGCTCTCTCTCTCTGCATTGCAGCCCAGCTGCTCCCAGGACTGGGAATTACTTACTTACAAAGGTGACTACTTTCTCCGGGGCTGCTTCCCGCCAGCAGCATTGCCCATGCCTGCTTGCTGATAAATGTGTACAGAAGATCGCAGCCGGAAAGTCTGTACGCCCCATTGCGCTAGCCACCATTCCATCTATCCAGGGCTGATGAAAGCCGCGGCTGCCCACCCTGACTAAGCCAATTTGTTTGCTAGAGGGGGAAAAATTACGTTGAGAGGAACGGCCAATTTTAAGACAGAGGTTGCTTTTTCATTATTGTGAAACATTTAGTGTAAAGGGCTATTTATCACCCTTTGCTTACTGCATTCCGCTCTGGTAGCTATAAATAAGGAGCCTGGCGTTCCCATTATCCTGAAGGTGGTTAAGCTTGCCTCGGAAGCGCTGCCAGGGAACCCTTTTGCAAACAACTGTGTGCCAGCGCATGTCCCAGGAAAATGACTACGCAGCGCCCCCTACAGGTGCCTAAACGAACACAAAACCAGCGCCACAGGCTCAGACTCAGAAGGAAGATCTTCGTTACTGGGAAAATATGAAAATATCCCGAATGTAAAACCCCTCTGTGCAAGGCACCAACAAGGAATCGTTTCCAGAGCCTGTTATTGGCCTTGTATAACTTGACCAACTTTTCCCTTTGTCTGTGAGACGCTCTTGGTAGGTGTAAGTTCTCTCCTCTCAGCTCGAAGATCCGTCCTTACAAGAGAATCATTGACTGTGGTCTTGGCTGACCATCTTCTCTCCAGTCACTTGCTAACATAACATCCTCTCCTCAGTCACGTCTTCTCTTACACACGGCCTGGCCTCCAGGAGACACTTGGGAGATGCCTATTCACTGGGGAGAGAAATGTGAGACTGAGGAAACCAGCCCCAAGGCCACATCCCTAGACAAAGAGCATGCAGTTCACTCACTCCCTTAATGATCTGGCTGTGGTGACATACCAGGAGAGTGACAAAAAGGATAGATATGACCCAGAGTGCTGAGCTGGCTGGTGATCCCATGCTCTGCAGAGCTTGGGGATAGGCAATAGCTTTGTGGCAAGATAACCAGTCTACTGGCATCATAGCCAATCTAATGTATCGGGTAACCATGTAGGTGTTGTGTATCCTTTGACAGTGAATGCATTGCTTTATCATTAAGACCAAAACAACTAACAGACTAGCTAAAGAGAATGGATTCTAACCCACCATTCTGTGACATTTTAACTTGTCAGGGCAGGAAAGCTGAGTGGAGCGTCTCCATCCATGGCAAGAGGAGAAGGAAAAGGCTATCCAAGTCATAGCAGAGAGAGCAGCCAGATCTAAGGGACAAGCTACAACCTTCAAGGACCCAACCATAATGACCTGCTTCCAGCAGCCAGACCTCCCCTCCTAAAGGATCCACAGCCTCCCAAATCAGCTCCACCATCTTGAGAACAGGCATTCAAAACACAGCCGTGGAAGACAGATGGATAATATCCAAGAAACGCTTCTCAGATCTGTGAGGAACTCAAAGCTGCTGAGAATGTTGAATGCCAAGCCCCATAATGAGAAGATTACTGTCATCAATACTAACAGGCCCCAGGAACCACTGGAGAGGACATTCTGGGTCATCACAAAGAATACAGGACACCAGTATTCTGGTGAGCCCCAGGCCATCTCTGCGTGACAGTGGTAGAAAGACCTCCTATTAGGATTTGAGCTGTGGAGAAGAAGCACGAAGCAGGATGGGCCTTGGGACCAGCTGGAGGAAGCAGAAGTGAAGGTCATAGCCCAAGGTCATAGCCCAAGGACACAGGCTCTGTGAAAACCTGAAGCCCTACCCAGGGAATGTAGAACATTCACCTCTGACACTTTACACATTGGGATTAGGAGCAGCAGACTCCCTGGAAAGTGCTGGAAAGAGAAAGGCACTCTGGGACGAGATTCTCCCATCCTTTTACATTGGTTGCTATAGCCTGGACCTGGACTCTTGCCCACAGGCTCATGGTTTGAAGACACCCCCCCTCAGATAGTTCTGCTGTTTTGAGGGGTTGTGAGAACTTTGGGACTATGACCCCAGCTAGCAGAAAGGCATCATAGAGGCAGGCCTTGAGGATGGTTTCACTTTGGGTTCTGGCCCAAGTTCTCCCTCTGCTGCTGCTGATGCTCCAAGGTGTAAAGAACCCATTCTATCGGGTCACAGTGGCGCAAATGGAGCTGCCTGGGCACTCATGCACTCCCTGCAGGGATGGCCTTAGAAACCGTGAACCAAAATACTTCCTTTCTCCCTTAAGCTGTTTCTGTGAGGTATTCTGCTGCAGCAATGAGAACAGCGGCGTGGGAAAGCCTTTCACCGACAGTGAACCGAGCGGAGGCAAAGAAAGTCTTGAACACACAGCTGGCATGCCTGCAGGGAACGGAGTGCTGCTTGTGAATGGAGGACCGTGAGTGGGAGGAGCAGCAAGAAGTGAGGACTGAGAACCAAGAGAGAGACAAGAGCTCGGTCACTCAGCCCTGAGGCCAGAGGACTCACCAGCCAACCTGGGGTGAGAACTCAGGGACTTGCTTCTGTCTCAAATGAGTTTGAAGGGGACAGGAAGAGAGGAAGGACGGGTTCACCCAAAAGCAAATTCAAAAAGGAACCAGGAGGGTGAACAGGATCCGATGGAGACTGTTGGGTCCAGAGGCCCCAAAGATAAGAAAGGCAGTGAGACCCCAGAACACAAACAAGGGAAGTAAGTGACTGTGAGATGGTGATGGACCCAAGAAGTCAGGTCAAGGGGATCCCATGGCTACTTAGTTTGGAAATGTAATGACTTGAGTTGGACCAGATGGAAACCTCCACCCTCAGGACCTGCCGTGCAGGCTGTGGAGGCTGAGCAGGAGGGCACCTGCTCTTCCTGGTATGGCCACAAACTCCCTGCAAGGCTCCTACACCTGCTGAACAGCAGTGAGACTATCTCAGCTTTCAAATCCCAACCTTTCAATCCCTGCACAAACCTGCCAAGCAGGTGCTTAGGACCCCAATGTTCAGAAGCTTGAGGTTAGAAAAGAGAACTACTAGTATAAAGTGGTGTTCCCATCACCAGGCCACTTCCACTATGGCTGGGTCTCTTCTAAGAACTGACCAAAACTCACTAGATTCTTACTCTATGAACAGGACGCTTTTACTCTCCCCATTTTATAGATGAGAAAACTAAGGCCCAGAGGAGCAGAAGCTTACAAATATGGGATGTGTATTCAGGATTTGAACTGAGGCTGACAGGCTTTAGAGGCATTGTTCCCTGGCTCTAAGCAGTACAGCCACCCACAAATGGAAAGAGCATCAAATCTGGAGACTAGAATGGCTGACCCTGGTACCTTCATTCCTCCCCTGCCTCTGTGTCCAGAGACTATGGAAAAGAATTCTCTCCTGCCCCATTGTGCTTCTGAAAACCCTAATAAAGTTAGTGCATAGATGGGTGGGCACGGAGGAGCAGAAAGGAAGAAAGGAAAGAAGTATAATTTAAGGTTGCCAGAACTGGGTGGGGCCAGTTTAACAGGCAAGGCGTGACCTTTACAGGTGACCAGTGTTCTGGAATGAGACAGTGGCATTGGTCATGCAAAACTACAGAATTGTACACATCCAGTTAAAATGATTTTCTGCTCTGTGTATTTCAGAGCAAACTTTCTAAAAATGTTGCACAAATTAATTTCTAATCAACTTTAATTCCCTGTTTGCTTTATGGTTCCCCTTTCTGTCTTCTTCAGTTGAGAAGTAGATGGCTTCTCACCAGGCTGGCTCCCACATTACCCCAAGGCATCACCAATACTCTATGTAACTGAGCTGGGAAGGGTTGGTAAAAAGGCAAGCAGAGCTCTCAATAGCTTAGAAGGAAAGAAGGAAGGGAGGGAGGGAAGGGAAGGAGGGAAAGAGGGAAGAAGGAAAGGAAGAAAGAAAGAAAGAAAGAAGGAAGGAAGGAAGGAAGGAAGGAAGGAAGGAAGGAAGGGAAGAAGGGAAGAAGGGAAGAAGGGAAGGGAAGGGAAGGGAAGGGAAGGGAAGGGAAGGGAAGGGAAGGGAAGGGAAGGGAAGGAAGGGAAGGGAAGGGAAGGGAAGGGAAGGGAAGGAAGGGAAGGGAAGGGAAGGGAAGGGAAGGGAAGGGAAGGGAAGGGAAGGGAAGGGAAGGGAAGGGAAGGGAAGGGAAGGGAAGGGAAGGAAGGGAAGGGAAGGGAAGGGAAGGGAAGGGAAGGGAAGGAAGGGAAGGGAAGGGAAGGGAAGGGAAGGGAAGGGAAGGGAAGGGAAGGAAGGGAAGGGAAGGGAAGGGAAGGGAAGGGAAGGAAGGGAAGGGAAGGGAAGGGAAGGGAAGGGAAGGGAAGGGAAGGGAAGGAAAGGAAAGGAAAGGAAAGGAAAGGAAAGGAAAGGAAAGGAAAGGAAAGGAAAGGAAAGGAAAGGAAAGGAAAGGAAAGGAAAGGAAAGGAAAGGAAAGGAAAGGAAAGGAAAGAAGGAAATGTTTACAACTTGTTTCTTCACAAACTGCACCCAAATGTTCTCCTCTACCCCTTCAACATGATCTTTACATCCTGGTCCTGGACGTGTGTGCTAAGGTGAGTGTTCTTTGGTCACTTTTATAAATGTCTTGGTGTGAACATCACGGAGAGGAGTGCATCTTTGCTCATTCCGCAGAGCCTCCTCCTCCGGCAGCAACCACCGGTCTCCACTGCCCCCTATCTAGCAAGGTTCCCACGCGCTGGCCCCTGTGCTCAGCCCAAAGCACTGAGACGTTTGTTTCTGCAGTTTCATCCGAGCCCCAGCCTTAATACTTTCATTCCTTGAGGGGTGTTTATTGATCTTCATTTGCAATTTTAATCATTCATTTAGAAAGTGTTTACAGGCATTGTTCTAGGACATGAAATCAGAGCATGGGCAAGGGAGATAAATCCAATATTTAGTCAGTGGGGCGGGGGGAGGAGGGGTACGAGGAGGGGGACGAGGAGGGGGAAATATTTTAGCTGGATGCTGGGGGAGGGGTGCCCCCCCTCCAGAACTTCGAACAGCTCCTTCCCTTTTAATTCTTCTGAAAATTGCGCTGAGACAGTCACTTTTTTTTTCTTCTTTTTTTAAAGAAAATAGGACGGGGACGTGTGTTTTAGGCAAAGAGATGGCTGCAGCCGGCTTGTATTTCGTTTTGCCAGTATTAATCTCCACATTCAACTCCGGCCTGCTTTCGCTGAGTCAGCGCTCTTCCTTTAAGCGACCTGATTCTGTAATTCCATTATTAATATCATAAAAAAAATGCCTTTCCTCTACACCATTTTGCGCTATCAATGGAAAAACCACAGTTCCAAAATGCATTAGCCCTTGCAGGCTCCGGCAGGATTATTTGCATCAATATAAACCGAGTTAATCAGAGGTGCATTTGAATAATCAGTCACGTGGCTCCCGCGCCTCTCGCTGGCTCCGCAGCACCTCTAAGGCTGTGTCCTCGCCCCCCTCCGTCCCCCTCCCCCGAGAGTGCAACTGTGTCCTGGTTCTCCTAACCACCGCAGATTTTCCTGCTTGCCATCGCTGCAATATCTTGCCATTTATTTTGCAATTTTTTTTTTTCCCTCCGCTTCCCTGACAGTGATGTAAGTTGGTTCCCGGTCCCCTAATCGCCAGGTCGGAGGTGGTAAACCGTGGTGAACCGCCCGTGTTCAAACCAATAAGCATTAAAGAGAGAAGCAGCAGCGTTCATTAAGAAAAAATAATGAGCCTAGGAATATTCATGTCAGCACGGCAATAATTCTTGTTTTTCACAGCATTAAATGGTTTTTCCATAGCACAGGCCTGTGGGGCTTGCTATCTCGCTGCTTTTCAAACCCAAACTTAAGGCAGATGACACTACGGCAGGCTTCGCGTTAACTGGGAGGAAGGAGGGTTTTTATATTTCAGACATTTGTGGGTGCCCCAGTGTGGCTGCTCACCCCACAAGGTATTCTTAGGGGTCAGTTATACATCAGACGCTCCCAGACACCCCTTGGATGTTTGTGTGCATAGATTCAGGAGACTGGCCTCCTTTCTCTTCCTGATGGATGCTAAAGAGAGTTTGGTAAAGGGGCTGTTACCTCCCAGCTGCCCTGAATATGGACCAGGCAAAAATGCCCGTCCAAAGCTGGTGCGTTAGAAGGATCCAAATTTTCTTTCTTACTACTGTAAAAACAAAAAAAAACTGAATTTTGGTGGGAAATGAGGCTGGAGAAGCCAGAAAGTGGTCCTATTACCCAGCATTTGGCCTCAAGCAAAATATTCCCAATGATTGGAAACCGTTTTCTGGGTTGCCCTGACGTTCTCTGACTTTCTTCCTGCCTTGTGTAACTTTCTAAAACTTGGTGGCTTAAGACAACAGCCACCCATTTGTCTCCCGAGTCTGCGGGTAGTTTGAGCTCAGATGGCCTGGTCCATTTTGCTCACGCCCTTGTGGACAGTGGCGCGTGATGGCAAGGGCCTTGGCTGTTGACTGGGGCTTCCCTATGTGATCGCATCCATCTTCAAGCACACTGGCCTGGCTTGTTTCCAGGGCGACAGCAGAGTTTCCATCGCAGCACTCAGAGAAGCTGTCAGACCTGATGAGACCCAGGACTGGAACTTGTCCTGTGTTCCTTCAGCCACGTTTTGTGTCGATAAAAGCAGGTCACAGGAGCAATTCAGATGCCAAGGGTGGATAAGTAGACTCTGCTTCTTCTGTGGGAGAGCGCTAAAGTCTTGTGACCACCTTGCAGTCTCCCACACTACCCCCAGGTAAGCCTCGCCTGATGCTTCATGGAGCCACCCAGACTGACTAAAATTTTGCCTACCCTTAGACTCACGCTTCCTTAATTTTATTTTCTAATTGTGATTCTTGGGTTCTTTACTCAGAAGGCTCTATGAGAAGGAGCCAGCTTATTTTAGAAAGAAAACCAGAAAATAAATAATAGAGGTGAGAATATTGATGGGTTACTCTAAAATGTTCCTTGGAGTAGAAGCTCTGGACTTCAGAAGAAGGCACACCTTAATAAAGCCTGTTTTAAACTCCCATGGTCATAAAGGGTGCCCAGAGAACTTGTAGAAAATAGAGATTCCTGGATCCCATCTGAGGTGGACTAATTTTGAAATTTCTGGGAGGAGCCTACGGTCTGTATGTTTCATTTCCACAGCGTTTTCTCCAAAGCACAGCTTCCCACTGGCCCTGTCGAGGCAGGGTAAGATTCAGGCTCCTGGAGAGACAGACGGGGTCAGGTGTACTTCTCCAATCCCTGAACCTGAACCAGGATCAGAGCTGCAGCCATGTGGACCACAGTAGATTGAATCTGCGCTTCTCACAGCATGCCTCACCTTCCCAGCAGCATCCCCTTGTCAGGAACAGATTGGAAATACAAATGCTTAGAGCTGGGGCTCTAAGGTCAGTGGCAGAGCACTTCCCTGGCATGAGGGAGTCCCTGGGTTTCATTTCTAGCCATGTTTAAAAAAAAAATGAACAAAAAAGAAATGCAAATACCTGGGGCCTCCCTGCCTTCGCCAAGCCTATCTGAATTAAATGCTACATGTACCTGTGAGTGGGGAAGCCTGGGCTGTGAAAGCCTGGGAGCATCTGCACAATGGATGAGGAGGGACCACTCAGCTTTGGCCGGAGGCAATGTGTTCCAACTCACCTGGCCTTGCCTGGGTCTTCCAGCAGCTGTGGAGCTCTTTGATGGAGTCCGTCCTGCAGCCCTCCTCACCTCTGCCAACCCACTTATAATCTGTTGCTGTTCTTTCTTCTGAACTCTGGACAGGGCATCTGGCCCCACTCATCAAGCGGGTCTCCAGGATGATAGATTGGTCGTTCCTGCTGAGTGAATAGTGCTTTCAAGCTGGTGTCAAGTCCCCCCTCAACCCCCCTTTCTGAGGAGCTTTTAGAGCTCCCTGCCTTAGGTAGAGTGCTAAGGGCTTAGGAATTTAAAAGGAATTGGTGTGAGAGGTCAGCGTTCTTGCAGAGTTTCAGATGCACACTCAATTACTAAGATTGTTATATACACAGTGTCCGAGTATTTGCACGTGTGCACGCACTTGTCCATGTGCATGCACACACACACACACACACACACACACACACACACACACACACACCTCCAGATAGCAAGTTGTTCCTGGAAGCCAAGTATTGCTTCAGTGTGGTTTCTTGACAAAACACTTGGGGGAAAAAGGAATATAGTAATTCCCACTCAGCTAAAATAACTATTAGCCTTCCAGTTTCCCGGGCTACAAGACCAGCGGGAGAGGCTGGAGATGGAGGAGAAGAAAGCTCCTGTGTCTAGGTTTCAGGAGTCTGAGAGAACAGCACCAGATAACACTGCAAATTGGTGAGCAAGTGGCTTCCTTTCCTGATGCCTAGTTCATTCTGTGAGATGTGACACCCATTTAGATAATACTTTCCTCCAAAACATTTGTTGAGGGTGTTCATAAATATGAACATATGTCAAACATACTAGAAACACAGAAATGAAAATAAGGAGTTTCTTACACCTTAGTAGGTATTGATGGTACGAACACAGATTGAGAAAATATGAACATTAAATTAGACCCTGAGAGCCTAGAGCCAGGCAAGGAGAGGTGGGCTGTGTGGTAGTTTACATGTAATTGACCCATAAGCTCATAGGGAGTGGCACTATTAGGAGGTGTGGCTTGTTGGAGTAGGTATGGCAGTTGTTGGAGGAAGTGTGTCACTGTGTAGTGGGCTTTGAGGTCTCATGTATGCTCAAGCTATGCCCAGTGTCTCAGACCACTTCCTGTTGTCTGCAGGTAAAGATGTAAGGACTCTCAGCTCCTTCTCCAGCACCATGACAGCCTGCATGCTGCCTTGCTTCCTGCCATGGCAATAATGGACAAAAGCGCTGATCTGTAAGCCAGCCACCCCAATTATATGTTTTCCTTTATAAGAGTTGTCATGGTCATGCTGTCTCTTCACATCAATAGAAACCCTAACTAAGCCATGCTGAAAAGATTTATTTTTTCCTCTGCTATCAGGTAAAAGAAAGGGAATAGAGTGGACAGGATTTGAGCAGGCCTTGAGGTGGTCCCTAATGAAGGAGAGGGAAGGTGTGAAACCCTTCCATTTCAACCAGGTCCCTTTCTGACGTGTCTGACACCTGGAAGTCCCTGATGTCCCCACACATGGTGGCTTTCCTTGGCTTTAGTGGAGAGCACACATCAGTCAAGCAGACAGCTTCTCTTGTTCATCTCCCATGTCGGTGACATAGTTGGACCACAGTTAACTGTCATGCTGGGCTTGTACCAGCAGATGCCATTCTGCTAATGGAGTATCTGTTTTCAGACGGGGTTTTCAAATGGGAAATGCATCTTTCAGCTTGATGAAGAATAAACTTCCATTCTTTGCTGAGTGTGGGAATGCTAAGACAAGGGGGTAGGGGGTGAGGGGGGCACATGGGGATGGACAGAACAGCGAGTAGCCAGTGTCATGCAGACTTGTGGGAAGAAGCTGTATGAAGGAGGGATCCCTACACATTTTAGGACATACTAAGGGCCAAAGTGAACACAGCAACCCGAAGCGGGAGGACAGGCAGGGACACTTCCTACAAGCTGTCAAGACCTATTGTAAAGCTATTGGTCCTGGCTCAGGCAAGCAGGTCACTGGCTAAGGATAGAGAACTCAGAGGACTCCACAGATGTGATAAACATCTCACAAAGGTCAAGCCAGCCAAAACTGACATGACGGGCGTGGGGGAGGGGCTCTCCAGGCGCAACCCCTTACTAATGGTCTGTTGGCAGTTGACAGATGCCAGAGAAGGGAAAACCGTTCTTTCTTTGAGGGAACAGCCACTGTGCTCCTGTGGATGGGCCCACAGCCATGCATATAGAGGTGGCATCGACTGGACTTGGTGGGTTATCACAATCAATCAATAGACAGGAAGTTAAAAGGTGGACATGGGGGGAGGGGCTAGGTCCATCCCCAACACAGTATGACAGTCTTATCCCCTATGAGGAGGAGTTGGGGGAGGGATGGGAGTAGGTGGGGGGGAGTAGGAGGAGAGGAGGGAGGGGGAACAGGAGTTGGTATGTAAAAAGGAAAAAAAATATATAAAAAAAATAAAATGGCAAAACATAAAGAAAAAGGTGGACATGTTGGGGGAAAGTTGCAGGAGGGAAATGGGAGGCTGATATGGCATTTCATTGTATGTATATATAAATTTTTTGAGAAAAAAATTATAATTAAAAAGTCACAGATCAATGGGATATCTAGCGTTCTTCAATAAATGTTTTCTTTTTGACAATTAATTATTAAAATGGAGCAAAAGGAAATGACAGCCTTAATATCATATGGATTAAAGATGTCATTGCAGAAGGACATAAATATGAAAATATAAAAACATAGGAAAATAGAAAATCTTTATACACTAAAGAAACAGTGTAAGTAGAACTTTACTAATTTTACAACTGTCCAAACTCATAAACTACAACACAATGCTGATCTGTGTTAAAACACACACAAAAATATTTACCAGAAGATACGTTTAAAACTAAAAGATAAGTCACAGGAAGACATAAAGAATTAAAATACAGAATACAGAAAGAATCTTCTAGTTAGAAAATTTTGTCTTTTTATTGAAAATATATTTTCTCACATAAGATATACTGATTAAGAATATATTATTGCTAATATGTTCCCCTCCCTCTACTCTCCTTGCTTCATCCCACTTCTCCCAGATCTGGATCTACCCTCCTTCTGTCTCTCACTAGAAAACAAACAAGCTTCTAAAGGATAATAATAAAACAAAAATAAACACATCAGAATAGGATAAAACAAACAGAAGGAAAAGAGCCCAAGAAAAGGCACAAGAGACAGACGTAGAGGCAGAGGCCAACTTTCATGCCCACTCAGGAATCCCATAAAAACACTAAACTGGAAGCCATGATATATACACAAAGGACCTGTAGGGTAAAAAGAGAGAAAAATAAATATATTTACATAATAAAAATATGTAATATATAATAAAAATAAGATAATTTTTTTAAATCCCTGACATGACATTATGAGACAAGGACCCTCCAAAGATGCCGTTTAGTTTATTTTCTGTTGGCCATCTACTGCTGAGCGTGCAGTCTAACCTTTAGAATAGTTTGTCTCCCCAGTGGGACTCCCTTGGAGAACACTAAATTTTCAATTTGCAAGTGGTTATCCATTGGAGACAGCTTCTGGATTCGGGGCGAGGGCGGGTGTCCACTTCTCCTTTCAGCTCTGGGACACCAGCAGGCACAGACCTGTGCAGGCTGTCTCAATCATTGTGATTTCCTATGTGCACCGATCCTTTTGATTCACAGGGCCTTGTTTCCTTGGTGTCCTCAATCCCCTCTGGCTCTTACATTCTTTCGGCCTCCTCTTCTGGAGGGTTCCCTAAGTTCTGAGACATCCCATGTAGGGATAAGTGTTCCAAGGTCTTTAATTTTCTGTATAACATTGTCTGGCAAGGCCCTGTTGCTGAAGACACCACCCACACAACTTACTGAACAAGGAGAAGTCGAGCTGGTGCCTACAGAGAGCCTTCTCTTCCGAGTTCCAGTGTCTTTGGTACAGGAAGGTACTCTGTTCACTACCAAAGGAGAAACATAAACACCAACCCAGTCACAGACCCTTCCATCTACAATGGTGTCCTGGCTACAAGACATGCTAGCGCAATAATGGCAAAAAGCTTGTGGGGATAACCAGCCAATATCTGATTTGACTTAAGGCCCAGTCCGCAAAATAGAATGCATATGTGGTGGTTTAAACAGGAATGGCCGCCACAGGTGCATGATTTGAGTGCTTAATCACCAGGGGATGGTACTATTAGGAGGTGCGGCTTTATTAGAGTTGACGTGACCTTGTTGGAGGAAGTGTGTCGCTGGCTTTGTTCAAGCCAGGCCCAGTGTCTCTCTCTGTCTTTCTGCTGCCTGCTGATGCAGATCTAGAGCTCTTGGCTACTTTCCCAGCACCATGTCTGCCTGCTTGCCACCATGCTTCCTGTCATGACAATAAGGGACTAAACCTCTAACCCTGTAAGCCATCCCCAATTAAATGTTTTCCTTTATAAGAGTTGCTGCTGTGGTCATGGTGTCTCTTCACAGTGATGGAAACCCTAACTAAGACACAATACTTGACACTGTTGGAATGACCAAGAGCCTGAGACTAGCTAGTCCAAGGACCTAGGGTAAAACCAGATACTACTGTTTTACTAAAAGAGCATAGTAACAAGGTGACTCCTAATGACATTCTGCTATACTCATAGATCAGTGCCTTGCTCAGCCATCATCAGAGAAGCTTCCTCCTGTAACAGATGGGAACAAATGCAGAAATTTTTTTTTCCAATTTAACAAGAAAAAGATAAAGAGATTAGTCAGAAAGCAACATGATTGAGATCATTTACTGAAGTAGGCATATCAAGCACTAAAAATCATGTGAAGAGATACTTAACCTCACTAAGAATAAGGAAAAATGCAAACTAAAGCCAAAATTAGATACGATTCACAGCCTCAGGTGAGCAAAAACTGGGAGGCCTGGAAGAAGCAAGTTTGGATCAGGTCATATGCAAAGGGATCCTTTATCTATCATTACCGGCAATGAACATCCATAAACTACTCAGGAAAAAAAACTAAGGCACATCTATTCTGTCAATCAGAATAAAACTGCTATGTTAAACCATAGCTGAATTCATACTTATATACGTACCATTCACAGGTACATATGCATCTTGTATATTCAGGTGAGCATGCATACACAAATATACACTTCTATACAGATATATATGCATGCATGTATAGCAAGAATCATAAAAAATAATCATAGAAGTATTATTTATTATAGCAAAGTACTAGAAATTTCTCAATCTACATCCAGAAGAAAAATAAATTGTGCTATGCCTATGAGGGAATCCCATATAGCAGTGAAAAGGAATACACCAGAGCTCCATGAATCAATACCAATTAATCCCATAAGCACTCTATTGATCAGATGAAAGCAATGTATAGGTGAGCATTTGCAGTATGATAGCCTCATGAACACTCCATGCATGTGAAAAAAAGTGAAAAGAGAAAGGGGAGACAAGAAAGAATACAAATGAATAGCCAGACCCTAAAAACAGCAGCTGGAGAGATAGCTTAGGAGTGGGTGGGTGGGACATGCTGTAAATCCCAGTACCCATATCAAAAACTAGGTGTGGTAACATACCTGTAACCCCAGCATATAATAAAGCACACTTGATGTTCTCTGCTGGCCTCTGCACCCACACATGGGCATATACACCCACATACATAGACACTCATACATCACACACACAAACACACTCACTTATATAAGTCCCTAAAAATCAGGATAAAGTTTAAAGGAAGGAATGTGGAAAGGGTCTGTTGGTAATGAATTATTTTTGAAGCTGAATGGTAAGTACTGGGATGCTTGTTTCGTGGTCTTTTGTTCTCTCTTGTGTCATAACTACAGAACTGATCAACAGTGGCTGCATTGCTGATTACTCATCCATGGGTCCTTCAGGAATGAGCTAACCCCATCATAGTTATTCCATTTTCTCTTTGACCCACCTTCTCCTGTTCCCCTTATATATAAGGAATGGACAGCTTTTGCATCTAATATATTCATTTGTAGGGGGAGAACATAGTTCTGAGAAGCTATTAGTTTGGAGTGGGACGGAATTTCATTGTCCGCAGCCTCTTCCTTCTTTCTGGGAACACTAGAATGAACATGTGATGTCTGCCATGGAACCATCTAGGATCTTCAGGTTCTTAAGTCAGCAGCAATATCCTAATGTTCAGCTACTGGAGGTTGACTTTCTATCGCTTGTGGTCCCAAATCCCCCACATTACAGCTATTGACACACAAAGCCATACATTCCACCCAATGACTATGTACTTGTCTCTAAATCTTCAGTAGTTGATACTATTTCTGCAGCATCATAGAAAACAAAACAAAACGAAGTGCCTTAGGATGAGTGGTACCTATCCTGTGCCTGTCTCTCAGAGGACAAACAACCTAATACTAAAACGGATGCAGAGGAAGAGAAGCAGAGAAAGAGATGTTTGAATGGCCTCCCCACGAGTGAACTCTGCAAAATGAACCCTTCAGATGTTCATAGAATCAGCCACATTCACAGTTGCTAATGGTTTTGTGTGTTTAGCAAAATTATATTTTAGCTCACTAGTTTATTTAAATACTGCTTTCCTCTCATTCCCAAGTCTTAACTAGTTGTAAGTGACAATTGCTAAGAATATATCTGTGGAGAAAAAATTAATACATGGGTACTGCTGAGCTCTTACAAGGTAGTTGCTTTCTCAGGACTTGAACTACAGAATTGTGGGCAACCCTTATGATCAGGTCAAGGTCCTTTTGGGCTGGGTCCTACAGAGACATAGCAAATGCATCATGGGAATCAAATAGACTTAAACATGGTACCGCTCCATGCAAGCTTATCATCAGAGCAGAACAGAGGTTCCATGAAATAGTCTTCCTGTGTTCTGAAAGACTTCCTCTGTGTTTTTAAGCAGCTGATGTGCACATATGTGGTGGGGGTCAGAGATGAGGGGAAAGCAGGGGAGGTCGACAATTAGAATAAACTCTAGAGTGTGATACACCGAAGTGTCTACATTAATGCAGACTTTGTGTCGCCAGAAGGCTGAGACCACTAATTGGTGCAGGTGTTGAGAACAGCCCTCAGCTGAGAGCAGATTCCATCTGCAACAGGCTTAGACTGAGCCAGAAAGCTAGTTTGCAGCAGATCTTGACTCTGAAGAGGGTCTTTTGAAAAAGTTATTAATACAAATGTAGGTGAATTATTTGAGTGTGTTTCATTTAACATTTAGTCTTTGCTGAGTATGTGCATGCTCACGCTTTACATACATCATCTAACGTATATTGACAACAATCACAGGAGGCAGGGACTCTTACTGTTTCCCTTTGAAAGAAAGCATGCTTGGGAGGTGGATCAGATCACAGAACCCATGGAGAAGAGCCTCCCATTTGCTGAGACTTGGATGTAATTCTTGTTTGTGAGTTGGGCAAATGCCACCCTCCCAGAGTTCTGGGGCTAAATGGGCCTTGTGCATAAAGATTCCAGGTGCTTGGTTATCACACCTCAACCTCTGCTGCCCAGAGGTCTGCATTCATGCAGGTGACTCCAACCAAGGTCAAGGGGCAGAGAAGAGCCACAGCATTCTTGAGATATTGACCTTCAGCTGTAGAATAGGACAGTTAGGCTGTCTCGGCATGCGATTAGCAAGGAAGAAGCTGGTATGCAAGCCCTGATTGGAGATGTGGGAGCTGCTGGAAGCTAACCTAGAATTTTCGTGACACTTAGCAGTGTATTCTGGCTTCTTATGGCAAGAGAGGGAGATGTATTCTACCCATCGATCTGTTTGTCACTGGGTACTTGTCCCAGGTCCTCCAAGGATCTGGGATCCTCTGACTTCAATCTTAGAAAGGGAATCTTGACACCTAGATTTGTCTGTCTGCCTCTTATCCCAGTTTCTCCCCAGTGTGTTATCTCCAATATCCTGGGGATGTGTTCCCCCATACCTGGGTATATGTTCCTTGGTCCATCAAAATGCATCTGCTTTCTTTCTTTTCTCTTGAGGTCTTAATAGCTTCATCAGTCATGCTACCGCCTGTATCTTATTATTATTCATTGTGCATATGTATTGAAGTATCACACTACACTCCATAAATATGGACAGTTAGGGCTATAGAGATATCTCAGCTGGTATTCACTGCAAATCAGGAGAATCTGAGATTGATAGCCAGTACCTACATAAAAACCTGGGTGTAGTGATGCATATTTGCAGTTTGTAGTTTGAACACTGTCAGATGGAATCAGGGGGATTTCTGTGTCCCACTGGCCACCCAGCCTAGCCTTATCAGTAATCTCTAGACCAACAGTTCTCAACCTATGAGTCATGAGCCCTTTGGGAGTCAAATAACCCTTACATAAGGGCCAAATATCAGATATCCTGCATATCAGATATTTACATTATGATCCACAAAAGTAGCACAATTACAGTTATGAAGTATCAATGAAAATAAGTTTATGGTTAGGGCTCACCACACTATGAGGAACTATATTAAAGGATCATAGCATTAGGAAAATTGAGAACCACTGCTCTAAATCAAATCAAAGGCCCAGTCTCAGAAAACAAAGCAGAATGAAGTTGACCTCTGGCTCTCACACACATGCACATGAACCCAATAAACACATGCACACACAAAGCAGTTAGTATATACAACTATCATGTGTCAAAATAATTAAGAAAGTTAAACATAGGAATGAAAATGATGAACTCCATTAAGCTTTGGGTCTGTAATTTAGAACAAAGTATAAATGGAAAGGGACTCAGGAATGAATGGAGGAGGAGGAAGAGAGCAGGGTCCAAGGGCTCTTTTCCAAGAGCTGGGGACAACATTGGTGACAATTCCTGTTATGTTCTCCTCAAACCCCACTGCCAATATCTGTGAGGATGAGTCAGGACAAGGCCTCTGTCGTCTTCTCACATGCAGCCTTGGCTGTCAGAGTGTACGGAAAATGTGGTAACTGGACACAGATCCTTAGTTCATGTCCTGCTGAAGATTTGGAGAGGGGCTGGTTCTCTGGTGCTATATTGCAGGAAAGCCCCCAGAATGAATGAAGGCTGTCTGGGAAGGCAATGAAAACAGTGCATATTAGTGGCAAAAATACACTAATTTTCTTCCTTTGTCTGATTTTAAGACAGGGTCTTGCACAGCCCAGGCTGTCCTTGAAGTCATGATCCATCTGCCTCAGCTTCCTAAATTCTGGAGTTATAGGTGTGCATCTCCATGCCAACCTCAGGATGTGCTAATTCCAATTGAAACTTTATCTAGTGCAAGTCTAGGTCTGACCTATCTAGCTCATCGATTAGCACAGTTTGATGGGAAATGTATCCTTCAATGGCAAAGGCCAGCTCCAACAGACTCATGGATTTATTTGTGTTTTAATTGGGCTAAAGTGAAATATGCATCCACTGCAGACTTCCTTCTCTTGAAAGGATAGCAAGATTCAGCATCCAGCAAGAGGACCCGGGCACTCTTTCAAAGAGCTCTTGTCTAAGAGATACTCAACTTTCTATCACTCATTCTGGAATGCATAGGGATTAGGCTTAAATATGTCTCTCCATCCCCATTAACTGTGTCAATCTTTGTCTTCATGCACAAAAAAGCATATTGTATAGAAAGGAGCAATGAAATAATAACCTTGTAAAATATTTCTTTAAACTTGCTGTAGTTGTCAAGAGAAACTTGGCTGTTTACTAGTAGTGAGATATACTCTGTGCCCAGTTAGCCATGGATCGTATTCAATAGTTACTATAGTACTAGTACTGAATAGTTAGTATAACCCACACCGTTTTCAAAGCAAACAATCGTGTTAGTCCCTCGTTTGTTTTGTTTTCTCATGGTAGCAGGAATCTGTTGTGTAGCTGTTTCCTGCAAAGTGTAGTATCCCCCCCCCTTGGAAGAAGAAGGAGGCTTGTCAAATGCACAAGACAGGGACAAGACTCAAGAAGCTCGTGAAATGAACAAGACTCACAAGGCTGCAACTGGAGATTGCATAAGCAGTGGAGCGGGTGCTGGGACAGAGAGAACCACAGTGACGCAGCTGCCTGAGTACGGCCCAGGGAACCCCGGGGACGCAGCTTTTGTGAGTTTCCAGCAACAGTGAGGTCGGCTTTTGGGTGATGTAGCTCCTATAAGTAAATTCTCACCCGTGATCCTGAATATAACCTCAGTAAACTCCCTGGTTCCCAAAGCTGGAAGGAAATAGAATTGTTTCTTTGCTGTGTATCACGCTCTGCAGCTGAGAGAAACAGAAAACGGAGTTCCCAGAAAAAACCACAGAGCTTCCCAGAAAAAAAAACCACACAGAGGACTGAGACCACACCCTGGGAATGCTCAGTAAATCTAGATTGATATTCTCCTTTGTTTTGTTTTAGAAATGTCTTGTTCATTGATAGATTTAAGGCCAATACAGGTTTGCTACATTGTGGCAGTGAACACATCAGCATGGGAAAAAAAAAAAATGATACAAACACCAGGATACAAACAACCTGAAGTCATTACTGACAACATTACATAGCAATCAAGTTCCTCACTACTGATTTCTACTTTGTCCACATTGCCAAACACCTCCCCATGCATCAAAAATCAAAAGTAAGAGCATCAAAACTGGGAAGCATTGGAGGATTCCACGAATTTTGCGATGATATTAGGCAAGTTTACAAAATGTATCCTAGTCATCCCTCCACAACCTCGTTTCTAGTCATTTTGCAGTAATAATTAGTGCACAAGAACAAATTGACATGACTATATAGCAGGTCATCAGGGTTCAACACAAACTGCTACAGATTGTAGGTAAAAAAAACATGTTGTATGAGATGTAAAAGAATTAAGTAAAATTCCAAAACTTAGCGGGCAAATGAAGACAACTAAGAAGCATTTTCTAACAAGATTAAACTTGTTATTAAAAAAACAGTTGAATTTGTCTAGCTAAACAAAGACAAAATAAGGCAGACTGGATGGGCTGTTCATACATCACTGTTCCCTTCCATTTCTTTAGCCCATGCACAACCAACCAGAAGAAACCAGCCCAACATGTGTCTTTCTGATGCCAACGACAAGAACAAAACTGTCTGAACACACTCTAAAGCACGAGATGTCATCACCCCATGTCCAAAGGCTCTTCTTCTCCATGTCTTGTATGAGGTGAGTCAACATCACTGAACGCACTGAGTTGAATCAACATGTCAACACATCTGCTCTCACTAGTGATGGTGAACAAAGCAGAGATTAGAACATTTCCCACAGTATTTTTCTTATCATAAGCTCTGTCAAAGACACAACTCTTTTAAACCCCAAGGTTCTCTCTTTGCACCTAGTGGTCCTTGTTTAGCCGGGCTGTGCACTTCCAAGTACTGACTAGATTTCTCTCTAACTGCACTGCTAATTCCTTCATCGCCACATTCTCGTATTTTGGGTGAGTTTGCTCAGCTTTCTCTTCATTCTTGTCCATTGTCCTCTGTTTCTGTCTTGAAACACAACCTGTCTTGATTTTGCCTATTGTTACTTAGGGAGGTAGGTCAATAGCAGCACCAATCAGAAACCTGGGACCTGGGTTTCTAACCTATGCTTTCTCATGAACTCCCACTGAGGAGAGCAAGTCAGAGGAGTCCACTAAATTAGATTCTTCTTACTTTCTGATCTTCTGGTTCTCCTAGACGAGTTGAAGCTTTCTATCCATGTAAGTACTTTCCTCATGGCATTTATCTACTGTAATCTAATGTAACTTCACGAGGGTACATGTTTCATTCTTTCTTAATGTGGACTTTCCCATGGTATGACCATATCTGTGATAGCCCGATCCCTAATGTGTGCTGATAGTCATTGACATTATCCTGGTGTCTCCTAGAGCCACTGGAGATTCATTTGTCCATTCAGGGGTGTTTCCAGCATGCCTGAACTCTGATGTATCTTGTACTCATGTTGACCCATAAGCATGGATGCACTGTGCATGAGAATTTTTTTTTCTACTTCGGGATCAGCTGGTCTCCAGTTCCTGCTCTGGCTCCTGTGGCACAGGGCAATGGCTTCCATGAAGAGACCCCAGGAATCAGCCACATGCCATATGGTTTGCCCTAAATCACAGGGAATAGGGGCATGTCAGACGGTATCAGAATGGAGCACAAACTAAGAGGCACGGTCTACTCTCTTGTATTGACAAGACATTGTGAAGACTGGTAGTCCTTGAAGGAGATGATGGCTCCAGGACAATGGGTCAGATACTATACATAGAGGACGAGATTGGAGTAGCCTGGCAGTATGGGTTTTTATTTCCTCTGTCCCTCTGCTTTGAGATCTATGAAAGTGCATGTGTCCTTGATGTCATGCTTGCTCCCAACGGAATGAAAGAATAGACACTTGACTCTGGTTGACCATTCAGAAATTCTCCCCTAAGAACTTAGAATTGGAGTTGGAGAAAGAAATTCAGTTTTGGACTGTCTGGACCACCCCAAAGATGAAAATTACCAGGCAGAAGGAACAAGCAGACACAAAACAAAACAAATACAAACCAAAATGAAAATCTGAACTGTAAGAGGGAAGGATGTAGTAGGGTTGTGGACATGTGTGGGTGTGGACAAGTGTGTACGTACATGCGTGAATGTATAGGAGATGAGAGACAAATCAGTTCTCCCTTGATCCTCTGTAGTCTGGTCACATTCATGGCCCCATGATACTGTCATGTACTGTCATGTAGTTTAGGCTAGCTTCTATAACCTGCAAACAAAAACGCCCCTTCTAATAAGGCACTCTCTCAGTCTACTTAGGTATGAGCTAAGACGTTTCTTCCCATGCTGTTGTGCAGTTTACCAGTTGTTTGAGTAATCAGTCATTCATTCAAGAAAATGCTTGATCTGTTTGGGAGGCATCTAGGCAGTGGTACCAGGTCCTGTGCTCATTGCATGAATTAGCTGTTGGAAACCTGGACTTATGCAGGGACGCTTGGCTCAATCTGGGAGGAGGGGACTGGACCTGCCTGGACTGAGTCTATCAGGTCGATCCCAGTCCTTGGGGAGACCTTGATCTGGAGGAGGTGAGAATGGGAGGTGTGCTGGGGGAAGGGGAGGGGACAGGAAGGGAGAGAACAAGGGAATCTGTGGCTATTATGTAGAACTGAATAGTATTGTAAAATAAATAATAATAATAATAATAATAATAATAATAATAAAAGAAATACATGGAGCTCTACCATGTGCTGGGCACCTTTCTGGGTTCTTCGGAGATACTGAAAGACAATTCAAACACAATGCCTAACCTTACGAAGCTAACAGTATGAGCAAGAATGATAGTATGTTGATCTCCTGTGGCCACCAATTTGGGAGAATTGAAGTAACACAAGCCTATTTGTATGCATACAGACAGCTCAAATGTCACACACTCACCATACTCAGGTGTGTAGAACTGTCACCCTTCCCACTTCCCTATAACCAAAGTTTAGTTCTGAAGACTCCATTCACCACTGATGATGGAAGAAAACAATCCTACATATTCAAGGACACCCAGTGGCTGTAAGATGTGAACTCCAGCAACTCCATGCAACTGCTCAGCTGCCCAGGCATAGATTTCATTGTCAAAGCTCATGCCATCAGATCTTTCTGTGATGATTTCTATAGGTATTATATATATATATATATATATCCTAGTCAGTGTCCATTCATCAACCTTCCCACCACTTCTGATGACCCAAAAAGTCCACAACCAACTGTGCACTGCAATAACCCACTTTCCTGCCTTCCTTTCACACCCTGGGGGTAAAGTTTAGTAGAATACAGTCATGCCCATTCATGTACACTTTACCATGGCTTTCTTCGTCTCATGGTGGCAGAATTCTGTAGGTGCAACAGAGACTCTGGGTCCCCACCAGCCTAAAATACTCATTACCTGCCTCTTTGCTGAGAGAGCTTGTGAAGTGCTAGCCTAGATACATTGGCTGCTACTTCTCCTCGATACCTCAGTGCAGCAGATATTCTGTTTTCTTTAGCATGAGAGCAAAGCTAAGACCTTCCAACTTCCTGTGGTTTCCAACAACAGCAGGACATTTGTCCATGTCCCAAGGAGCACAGCCATCATTGCCTTAACCCTAGTGACATCATCTCTGCCTGTCCTCTCCTATCAACAAGCCATGAGGTCTTTGTTAGCTTTATTGCATCTTTGGACAGAAAATTGATCTTGTATAAATTTTATACATCTCTCACATGTATCACTTAGCTGTTGATATTGACAAATGACCCCAAGACTTAGTCCCTCCGAAAAGCAAAGATTTATCCTTTACCATTTGCCTCCACCAGCAGTTTTGCATGCCCTAGTTTGCAAGATTGAGTCAGTGACTCTCGTGAGGTTTCAGTCACCCTATTGTTCCTCAAGTCTGAATTCAGGGACACCCCACCACCACCATGGCATGCCATCAAGGTTCTGCTGCAAGCTTACAACAGTCTTGCCTTCACAGAGCTGCCTTCTGATGTGTCGGCAGGCTTTTATCAGAGCCAACAACACCCTAGGGAGTATGTGACACCGCCCAAGAGAAAATGTCTTTTCATACTCTATTCTATTTCATTCGTTAACTGTACTCATTGATATGCTTCATTATGACACTATCATTTATGCATATGATTACTTTAATCATATCCCCCACTGTCCACATGAATCCCTAGCACTTACACCTTATTCTTGAAAGACATCCTATCTCTTCCATATTATATATGGGAGAAGGAAGTCACTAAGTATAGTCCATATTTAATATATGATGGATTAAAGTGCTTCTGAAAAGAAAGAGAAGCAATGTGAGGTTCAGTTTCAGATCACCATAGTCCACCATCCAAGGCCCATCACAAATCCCAGCCTCAAAACACCTCATATCCAACAACAGCAAATCCCTTGGAGGAGAAAGCCTAAGCTACCAAGAAAACCATGTCTACAACTTCAAAAAAATTCATTGAGAAACTTGTTTTGAAACTACAAAGCATCTTTGCAAGGGGTGTGTGTGTGTGTGTGTGTGTGTGTGTGTGTGTGTGTGTGTGTGTGTGTTCAAGTTTATGTACATGTATGTACACTTCTGGAGGATGGAATACAATCTAGGGTATCATTCAATCCACCCTGTTTTTTGAGACAAGGTATCTCACTGGCTTGGAGCTTGCCAAATAGTCTAGGCTGACTAGCCAGTGATTCCCGGACAACTGCCTGTCTTTGCCTCCAGTGCTGAGAGTACCAGAGTGTGCCATCCTGCCTGACTTTGTTTTTTAGATGTGATTTCTGGGGATCAGCCTGCGGACCTCCTGCTTACCTGGCTATCTCCCTAGTCTCCCTCCATTTAGCATCTTTAAAATCCTCCATCTCAGTTTTCTCCTGAAGCAATGGGGTGGGAAAGATCATCAAGAAAGCCATTAGTTACCTTCTAATTGTTTCCCACCATATTTACTTAACTAAGCATCTGAAAGAAGCAAGCATCCACAGGCCTAAGTGGACAACTCATTGAGTAGACATGAGAGTGATATAGAAATAGGAACAAGTCCTCCAGAGATGGATTCTGGAAAGTGTAGAGTGAATTCACAGTCACTGCTCAATGGGAAACCATGCCTTGTGGATATCATTTTCTCCTCTCTAGCTACTCCAGGTCCTTGCTCAACCTCACAACAGCAAAAGATTCACAATGTCTAACAAAGATTCTGGCTTCCATAAAGACTAAGAAGATTAAAAGTGTTATTTTTGTTTTCTCATTGTAAGAAGTAACAATAAAAATAGCAACTGCTGCTTCCTATGTCCATGTTATCTGTTATTTTAGTGCACATTTTAAGTACATTATCTCATCTAACTCTTATCCTTAAGACTTATAGAAAAACTCCTTTAGGGCCAAGGCCCTGGAACACAGCCAGTCTCCAGGAACCCCTACCCAGCTCTGGCCCAGTTGCCCACCAGCAGGGAAAACTCCTGTGGGCAGGCCCCCCACCAAAACCCCATCTGACCCTACAGTCTATAAGACCCATGCCATCCTAATACCCATCTGCCTGTGACCCCAGTAACTTCCTGAGACACTGAATTCACCAGCTCTCATTGGATCAAGAGGTGAGTGACTCTTCTCCCACCCAGAGAGTCCTTCCTCTAGGACCCAGACCTTGGAAAACAACCACTCCTGAGAACTCCTACCCAACTCTGCCCCAGTTGCCAGCCATCAGGGAAAACTCCTGCAGGAAGACTCCCCCACCATAACCCCTAATTCAGCCTTGAAATCTACAAGACCCACGCTCTTCCCTAATATACATCTGCCTGAGACCCGAGTAACTTCCTGAGACATGGAATCCACCAGCTCTCATTGGACCAAGAGTGGCTTCCTGAAACACAGACTCTGTCAGCTGACTGGACCAAGAGCCCTGATAAGACCAAGAGCAGCTCTCTGAGACACAGAATCAATCTGCCAGCTCCAATTAGACCAAGAGCTAAGATTGGATGCAGAGGTGTCCCCTGAGACACAGACACAGCAAGCACAGATTGAACCAATAGCAGCTTGCTCCTCAGACACAGGCACCTCTCACATCTATTGGAAGAAGAGAGGGGTAGATAGCAGTGCAAAAATACAACATAAAGAGCAATATGGCATCACTAGAACCTAGCCCTTCTACAACAGCAAGACCTGAGCATCACAATGTAGAAGAAGCAGAAGAAAGCAACCTTAAAAATAACTTCATGAAGATGCTAGAAGTCTTTAAAGAGGAAATGAAAAATTCCCTTAAAGAAATTGAGGAAAAGACAAACAAGAAATTGGAAGAAATCAATAAATTCCTTAAAGAAAGCCATGAAAAAGCAATTAAACATGTGAAGGAAACAGTTCAAGATCTGAAAAGTGAAAAAGAAACAATGAAGAAGTCACAAACAGAGGGAATGCTGGAAATAGAAAATCTGAGTAAACAAACAGGAAACACAGACACAAGTATAATCAACAGAATACAAGAGATGGAAGAGAGAATCTCTGGTGTAGGGGATACAATAGAGGAAATAGATTCGTCAGTCAAAGAAAATACCAAAGCCAAAAAAATCATAACACAAATTGTCCAGAAATCTGGGACACCATGAAAAGGCCAAACCTAAGAATAATAGGGATAGAAGAAGGAGAAGAATACCAACTCAAAGGCACAAAAATATATTAAACAAAATCATACAAGAAAACTTTCCCAACTTAAAGAAGGAAATATCTATGAAGATAAAAGAAGCTTATAGAATACCAAATAGACTAAACCCCAAAAAATGTTCCCTTGCCACATAATAATTAAACCACTAAGCATACAGAATAAAGAAAGAATTTTAAGAGCAGCAAAGGAAAAAGGCCAAGTGAATTATAAATGCATATCCATCAGAATAACACCCAACTTCTCAATGGAGACTTTGAAAGCCGGAAGGTCCTGGACAGATGTAACACAGACACTAAGAGACCATGGATGCCAGCCTAGACTAATATACCCCGCAAAACTTTCAATCACCATAGATGGAGTGAACAAGACATTCCAAGACAAAACCAGATTTAAACAATACTTACCCACAAATCCAGCCCTACAGAAAGCACTAGAAGGAAAATGCCAACCTAAGGAAGTCAGATACACCCACAAAAACATAGGCAATAGATAACCCCACAATAGTAAATCCCAAAGAGAAATACACACACACTACCCACCAAAAGATAACAGGAATTAACAATCACTGGTCATTAATATCTCTTAATATCAATGGACTTAATTCACCTATAAAAAGACACAGGCAAACAGAATGGATATAAAATCAGGACCCATGCTTCTGCTGCATACAAGAAACACACCTCAACTTCAAAGATAGGCACTACCTCAGAGTAAAAGGCTGGGAAAAGACTTTCCAATCAAATGGACTTAAGAAGCAAGCTGGTGTAGCTATCCTAATATTTAACAAAATAGACTTCAAACTAAAATCAGTCAAAAGAGATTGAGAAGGACAGTACATGCTCATCACAGGAAAGGTCCCCCAAGATGAAGTCTCAATTCTGAACATTTATGCCCCAAATACAAAGGCACCCGCATATGTAAAAGAAACATTACTAAAGCTTAAATCACACATCAAACCCCACACATTAATAGTGGGAGACTTCAACACCCCACTCTCACCACTGGGCAGATCTGCCAGCTCAAAACTTAACAGAGAAATAAGGGACCTAACAGACGTTACGACCCAAATGGCCTTAACCTATATCTACAGAATATTCCACCCTAACAAAAAAGAATATACCTTCTTCTCAGCACCCCATGGAACATTCTCTAAAATCGACCACATACTAGGTCACAAAGCAAATCTCAACAATACAAAAAAAAAAAGTTGGAATAACCTATTTTTAAACCACCATGGTTTAAAGTTATATTTCAATAATAACAAAAATTTCAGAAAGTCTACAGTATCATGGAAGCTGAATAATACTCAACTGAATCACCAATGGGTCAAGGAAGCAATAAAGAAAGAAATTAAAGACTTCCTAGAATTCAATGAAAATGAATATACCACATACCCAAACTTATGGACACTATGAAAGCAGTGCTAAGAGGAAAATTCATAGCACTAAATGCCCACATAAAGAAGTTAAAGAAATCTCACACTAGTGACTTAACAACACACCTGAAAGTTCTAGAACAAGAAGAAGCAAAGTCACCCAGAAGGAATAGATGCCAGGAAATAATCAAATTCAGAGCTGAAATCAATAAAATAGAAACAAAGAGAAAAATACAAAGAATCAATGAAACAAAGAGTTGATTCTTTGAGAAAATCAACAAGATAGACAAGCCCTTATCCAAATTAACCAAAAGGCAGAGAGAGAGCATCCAAATTAACAAAATCATAAATGAAAAGGGAGACATAACAACAGACAAGGGAGAAATCCAGAGAATCATCAGGTCATATTTCAAAAACCTGTACTCCACAAAATTGAAAAATCTAAAAGAAATGGACAATTTTCTGGATAGGTAAATCAAGTAAAATCAAGACCAGATAAACAATTTAAATAGACCAATAACCCCTAAAGAAATAGAAATAGTCATTAAAAGTCTCCCAACCAAAAAAAAGGCCAGGACCAGATGGTTTCAATGCAGAATTCTATAAGATTTTCAAAGAAGAGTTAATACCAATACTCTTCAAGTTGTTTCACACAATAGAAGCAGAAGGAATGTTATCAAATTCCTTTTATGAGGCTACAGTTACTCTGATTCCCAATCCACTCAAAGATGCAACAAAGAAAGAGAATTACAGACCAATCTCCCTCATGAACATTGATGCAAAAATACTCAATAAAATATTGGCAAACCAACTCCAAGAACACATCAAAAAAATTGTCCACCATGATCAAGTAGGCTTCATCCCAGAGATGTAAGGATGGTTCAACATACAAAAATCTGTCAATGTAATACACCATATAAACAAACTGAAAGAAAAAAAAACCACATGATCATTTTATTAGACGCTGAAAAGGCCTTTGACAAAATCCAACACCCCTTCATGATTAAGGTCTAGGAGAGATCTGGAATACAAGGAACATACCTAAACATAATAAAAAGCAATTTACAGCAAGCCAACAGCCAAGATCAAATTAAATGGAGAGAAATTTAAAGCAATTCTACTAAAATCAAGAACAAAACAAGGCTGTCTTCTCTCCCCATATTTATTCAATATAATACTTGAAGTTCTAGGAAGAGCAGTAAGACAAGAAAAGGAGATCAAGAGGATACAAATTGGAAAGGAAGAAGTCAAACTTTCACTGTTTGCAGATGATATGATAGTATACATAAGTGACCCCAAAAATTCTACCAGGGAACTTCTACAGCTTATAAAAACCTTCAGTAATGTGGCAGGATACAAGATTAACTCAAAAAAACAGTAGCCCTCCTATATACAAGTGATAAATGGGCTGAGAAAGAAATCAGAGAAACATCACCTTTTACAATAGCCACAAATAATATAAAATACCTTGGAGTAACTCTAACTAAGCAAGTGAAAGACCTGTATGACAAGAATTTTAAGTCTCTGAAGAAACAAATTGAAGAAGATATCAGAAAATGGAAAGATCTCTCATGCTCATGGATAGGTAGGATTAACATAGTAAAAATAGCAATCTTACCAAAAGCAATCTACAGATTCAATGCAAGCCCCATCAAAATCCCAACACAATTCTTCACAGACCTGGAAAGAACAATACTCAACTTCATTTGGAAAAACAGAAAACCCAGGAGAGCTAAAAGAATCCTATACAACAAAGCCACCTCTGGAGGCATCACCATCCCTGACATCAATCTCTAGTATAGAGCTATAGTAATAAAAACAGCTGGGTTTGGCATTAAAAACTGACATGTGGACCAATGGAATCAAATTGAAAACCCTGACATTAACCCATACACCTATGAACACCTGATTTTTGACAAAGAAGCCAAAACTGTACAATGGAAAAAAAGAAAGCATCTTAACCAAAGGTGCTGGCATGAGTGGACACAAACATGTAGAAGATTGCAAATAGATCCATATCTATCTCCGTGCACAAAACTCAAATCCAAGTGGATCAAAGACTTCATTATTAAACCAGTTACACTGAGTCTGATAGAAGAGAAAGTAGGAAGTAGTCTTGAACACATTGACACAGGACACTACTTCCTAAATATAACACCAGTAGCACAGATGCTGAGAGCAAAAATTAATAAATGGGACTTCCTGAAACTGAGAAGCTTCTGTAAGGCAAAGGACACAGTAAATAAAACAAAATGACAGCCTACATAATGGGAAAAGATTTTCACCAACCCCACATCTGACAGAGGGCTGATCTCCAAAATATATAAATAACTCAAGAAACTAGACATCAAAATATTGAACAATCCAATTTTAAAAATGGGCTATAGAGCTAAACAGAGAATTCTCAAAGAAGAATATCAAATGGCTGAAAGACATTTAAGAAATTGCTCAGCATTCTTAGTCATCAGGTAGATGCAAATCAAAACAACTCTGAGATACCATCTTACACTTGTCAGAATGGCTAAGATCAAAAGCACTGCAGACAGCTTATGTTGGAGAGGATGTGGAGCAAGGGGAACTCTCCTCCACTGTTGGTGGGAGTGCAAACTTGTACAGCCACCTTGGAAATTAGTGTGGCAGTTTCTCAAAAAAATGGTAATCAATCTTCCTCAAGACCAAGCTATACCACTCTTGGGCATATACCCAAGGAATGCACAATCATACCACAGAGACACATGCTCAACTATGTTTATAGCAGCATTATTCATAATAGCCAGAACCTGGAAACAACCTAGATGCCCCTCAACTAAAGAATGAATAAAGAAAATGTGGTACACATACACAATGGAATACTACTTAGCAGAGGAAAACAATGACATCATGAAATTTGCAGGCAAATGGATGGAACTAGAAAATATAATCCTGAGTGAGGTAACCCAGACTCAGAAGGACAAACATGGTATGTACTCACTCATAAGTGGATACTAGAAGTAAAGCAAAGGATAACCAGACAACAACCCACAACTCCAGAGAAGCTAGCTAGCAAAGAAGATCCAAAAGGGATGAATGGATTGCCCTGGCAAGGGGAAATAGATGAGATCTACATGAGTAAATTGGGAATGAGGGGTGGGCAGTGGAGGATAGGGGATGGGGAATGAGAACATAAGGGAATGGGATGGTCAACCTGGAACAGGATGAAGTGGGAAAGCAATGAGAGAGATACCATGATGAAGGGAGATATCATGGGGATAGAGAGAAACCTGGTACTGGGGAAGTTGCCAGGAATCCCCAAGATGACCCCAGGTTGGACTACCAGAAATAGTGGAGAGGGTGCCTGAACTGAACTGGCTTGCCCCAGTGATCAGACTGGTGATACCTTAACTGTCATCACAGAACTTTTCTCCAGTGACTGATGGAGGCAGATGCAGAGATCCACAGCCAATCACCAGGCAGAGCTCCAAGAGTCCAGTAGGAGAGAGAGAGAGGAGGGATTCTATGAGCAAGTGTATCAGGATCATGATGAGGAAACCTACAGAGATGACCAAACCAAACTAGTAGAAACTCATGAAAGTTGGATCAATGGCTTTGGAGCCTGCATGAGACTGGACTAGGCCTCTGCATGGCGAGACAATTGTGTAGCTTGATCTGCTTGGGGGCCCCCTGGTGCATAAGTGGGCTTTTGGGAACCCACTACCTATGATGGGACACCTCGTGCAGCCTTGAGACAGGGGGAAGAGCTTGGACTTACCTCTACTGGATGTGCCTCCCCGTGGGAGGTCTTGCCCTCTTGTTGGGGGCAGTGGGGAGTGGAGGGTGGGGGTGGGAGGAGGGAAGAAAGGGATCTTTGATTGGTGTGTAAAATAAATGAAAATTTTTCTTAATAAAAAAAACTTAAAAAATATATCACTTTGTTACATTACTAATATTTATACATATACACGATGATTTAAATGTGATTTATATGTACTTTAAATTGTAAATAAATAAAAATGTGGTTTTTTTCTGTTGTGCCTCAGGGTAGAAAAAAAGACTTTTAGAAAAATAGTGGTATGGTATTCTTTTTCTTTTTTTTTTTTTCTGTTTGCTTTTAGATAAAAAAATAAACAAGCTTAGAGAAAAGAATTCCCTGAGTCACATAGCTATAAAATAAAGGAGTCCGAGTTTAAACCCCCATTCCACCTGAGCCTTGAGACCGTTGTCTTTGCAGAATTATTATTATTTCTTAAAAAAAATTAACCTGGTATATAAATCTTGTGTCTATGAAGGTTTATGGGATAAATACTCTTTCCTTATTAAAATAATAATTAATATATTATGCAAAGGGAAAACTAGTATGCATTGTTAAAACCAAACACGTGTTATGCTTTGGCCATGGGCTTAAGCCATCCACAAGATCTCTGGGCACGTGGGTTTCCTCTTGCTTGTGTTTTAATTTTCCTCTACTAGAAGTCTAAGCAGCCGGTTCCCCAAGCCTCCTCACAGATAAGTGGCCAACAAATTGAGGCTATCAGGGCTGAAGAAGGTTCTGGCTTTACATTGTTAATACAGTCCTGGTGAGGCCTCCCCAAGGCAGCAACTGCAGCTTCTCTAGAAGAGAATATGCATGCTTTCCCTCTTCATTCTTGTCCGCGCTGCAGCCCTGCCTCTGAGTTCCGCTACAATCCTATTGAGATCTTTGCCAGGGAATGAAATGTTTCGATTTGTTTGTTGATTTCAAAGGCAACTCCCTGAGAAATACAGCAGCAATTGTGTTTAAATTCACTTGAGTAAAACACTTTACTTATTAGAAAACAGTCTTTGCAATAGGAGCGCACTCTGGCTGAGACGACAAAAGGGCCAGAGTCACTCTGCAGATTCTGATTATTTCCTGGGATGTGCTGACGTGTCCTGTTGTAACACAGAGGAAAGAGAAGGCCGCAAAGTGAGGCAGTCTGAAGAAGGGCAACTCGATAATTTAGACTCTATCCACTGGAAATTGGGATGCAGCCCAATTCTTCTTTAACAACTGTCCTTTCAAGAGTTCCAGGGGGACAGGAGAGCAGGCCCTGCAGCCCACCTGGACAGTATACTAGAGCTGACCCTGTTGTTGGGGCCATAGGTGAGGCAGACCTGAGGGTGTGAGAGCAGGGGAGCAGACCCGCCCCCCATATACCCACTACAGCAGTTGGAGAGAGGGGGGCCAGACACCTCTCCTGGGCCAAACAGCAAAACTGGCTCTGGTGGTGTAAGCGGGTGTGGGCCAAATCTGGGGACCTGAGGGCAGGAGAACTGGCCCCACTCCTTGCTGCAGGAAGTACTGAATGAGTTAGCAGAGGTGGTGCTGGAGAGCTCTCCTGGGTAGTGACAGTGAGGGACAGCTGGCAGGCTGACCAACCCAGCTACCATCCAGGCCCAGAACCAGGGCTATGACTTGGACCATCCCAACATCCACTGCATCTATGAACTGTTGGAGCCTGTGAAGGGGAGTAATCTACAGATCCAAAGCAGCAGGATCTCCATGACACAGCACAACAGGACATCCAAGAGGAGCCCCAGAGAGAGACCATTATCAAAGGTGTAGCAGAAGCCAAAGCAATAACTCATAGCAATGAACACTCACAAGTAAAGATGCATAGACTAATTTTTTTCCAGAGGGGTTGCAAGGGTAGAGGGCAGAATCGAGGGGACAGGGAGGTAAGTGGGATCAGGATGCATGATGTGAAATACACAGAGAATCAGTAAGATTCTAGGAATAATAATTTAAAAAAAAAAAAGACTGAGTGTGCTACATGCTCTGCAGCAGTGCATCTTGTCCATTTCCATACAATAACCTATGTGGGGTAATAATTGTTGTCCCCATTTGGCACATGATGGAAGTGTTACATGAAATGATTCAAGAGATCCAGGAACTTTTGAAGGTCATTGAGCTACAGTACGGCAAGGTTGGAAGCCAGATGAGGGTCTGGTTCTGCAGGGACAGTAGTTACCAACACATGCTAGACCCTAGACAGTCCTTTATCAGAACAGCCATAGCATCCTTCTGGAAGCCTTTCACCCTTATGAAAGTTCCCCTTACCAGAAGCTGTCCCAACCCTTGGAAAAGGTGAGGATACAGAGGCCAGAGAAAGGGCTATTTGAGATCGTGACCCCAGCAAGTACCAGAGCCTTGAGGAAACAGCACGCAGCCCCATTGTGAGTTCACTCTGAGGAGTGCACCCCAAAATGGCTACAAACATCAAACCAGCATCTGCTGTGCTTCTACTCATGACTCTCATGAAGGACAAAGCTTCACCTCCCCCGCCGCTTGTGCTTGTGGAATCTTACTGCAGTGTCGCTGATCAGCTGAATATACCCTGGAACCACACCATGGAAAGAATTGTGGGGGTGTTCTGGTTGCCACGTATTCCTTAAAGTGCAAAAGAAAGTGAGCAGAGGTAGCAACAGCAGGGAGCTGACTAAAGGGATCAGGATAGATCAATCACCAATTTATAACGCTACTAGACAGACCTAGAACTAGCAGATGGAATTGTAACTTTAAAAATGATGACACTATTATATCATTAACCCATAGTTCTATGACCACTCAAAATGTAGTGGCTTAAAACAAATCCCAGCTGTGTAGCTCACAGTTCCTGTAGCCCTTCTCGTGGGTACTGCACTCGCCTTTCAAGGCCAGTGGCTCTGCCTCTCTGGGGTTCAGAGACTATTGACTAGGGCAAAGGGGAAGGCAGACAGTTCCCTCGTGCTCCAGCTGACTGGCCAGGCTTGTCCCCATGGAAGCTGGCAGAGCTCCCAGGGTATGAACTGAGTGCTGCAGAATTTCCTAAGGCGCATCACAACTATCCTGTCATTTCATCCACATCCTACTGACCAGCCAAGGCCTGGGGCTGCTGTATTTTCTACAATACAAATCCAACCAAGAATCAGCAACAGAGAAACTGACTCCATTTACTGATAAGAACTGCAAAGTCACGATCCAAGGGACTTAACGCTCCCAGAGTGTCGTGAGGGCCACTTTTTTGCAAGTGTCTACCTACCTAAAACGTCCTGAGAAAGTAAGGAAAGGAAAGGTCAATGCATTTTCAAGCCCCTTGATAGACGTCAGTACACTACTACGCAATACTTATCTCCACGAGGAATGCAGAATGTGCGGCATCCCCCAAAGCTTCGGCAGCAGTAACACCGTTTGCCTTCGCTCACCTCAGCTTGTGGGGCTGGTGCTCTGAGAATCATCTCTGTGAAACACCATTCCATGCATTGAGAATTCCCAGCCTGGGTCAAGAAAAAATGTCTAATATCGTAATTTAGGGGATGAAATGCCACCAGTCGGGCACTTTTTCTGGTAGAGGAGAATGGTTTGTTTTATAGCAGGGCTGAGAGGGGGAAATAAAGTACCATCTAGACCCTCAACCTTTGCTCCCCACCTGGAAAGATCACAGCGTGGGTTCCAGCAGCCTCCCTGAAGTCATTAAGACTTCATAGCGTGCTGAATTGCTGGATAATAACAGTTCTTTTCACTTAGAGGATGTGTTTCCTCTGAGGAGTGCCAAGTAATTTACTATCACTTATTAATTAATCCTCAGTCCCCATGTGAGATGAGGAGGGGTTATTATGCATCTTTGACAGATGTGAGAAGCAGGCAAAGGGGTGAAAAGTGACATTACATTTCCACCCAAGGTCACCCTCTTACTACACTTGCTGGACATCTTCCCAGCTCCAGACACCTCCCCTCTTCCAGAGAAGCGGTGTGGGATTCACTACTGTGGGGTTCCCATCTTTTTGGAAACATCTGGGGTTTCTGTATTGAACATGAGGGGTTTTCTGGCCCACTTCATAGAGGCTTGAAGTTTCTCATTTTACCATTTTGCCTTTGGTTTTGGTACCGATGTGCTGTTTTAAAATTTAGCATCCGAGGATCCATAGTTCTTTTTCTTCTCGTGTGTGTGTGTGTGTGTGTGTGTGTGTGTGTGTGTGTGTGTGTGTGATGTGTACATGTGAATGCTGGCTGACAGGTGCCATGGTATATGTATGTAGGGGTCAGAGGACAGCTTTGGGGAATCCGTTCTCTATACTGTGGGTTCCAGACTCAGGTTGTCAGCCTCATGTAGCAAGCCCTTTTATCTACATCTATCCTGCTGACCTGAAATTGCTTCTAACTCCATGATTTGGCTCTTTGTTCACTGTGGGGGGTGTGCATGCCCTTGGCCGAAATGTGATGCCAGAACTGCTCAGAGTATGGCAGAGGGGCAGAGTTGCAGAGGATGCACGTGTTGTCTCATATCTTCAAGGCCACAGCGAACTAGGGAAGGAATGCAGATCTGCTTTCCTAAAGGGAACATACATACCAGTGCTCAGCCTGTGTGGAATCCACCTCCCTCAACTGTGGAATGAATGCTGTGGAAAGCAACTGACTCCCAAGAAGTCTCCTATATGACTTAAAGATGACCTTTCCTGGTTACTCTTTAAAGGTTTTCTTCCCTGTGACTATGCATGTTTCTGCAATACCAATCCAACCAATGAAACAGACTTGGTTTTGTAAAGAGCTGGAAGAACCTGTCACACAGGAAGAGCCACATAATTTACTAAAAGACACCTTGAGTCAAACAGCTCCATAACCAAAGAACAAGAGCCGTGGCTAGCCCTCTGAGCTAATCAAAACCAGCCGTGACCATCTCTGGCAAAAGACACTTTAGATGTCATGAAAATCCAGGAGACAGAGGTACAGAGATGACTCAGTGGGTAAAAATATTGGTTGTACAAACATTAGAACCTAACTTTGAATTTCTAGCACATGCTCATGCGCGTGCACGCACACACACACACACACACACACACACACACACACACATGCCCCAAGCATGCGTGTAACCCCAGCATTGGGATGTAAAGATAGGCAGATCCCAAGAGCTTGCCATCCAGCCTAGTGGAAGTTGTAAGCTTCTGCTTTGGTGACAGACCTTGTCTCAAGCTGATGAGACAGGGAGTGACAGAGGAAGATGCCTGACATCCTTGGCTTGCCTTTACATGTGAGCACATGGGCACGCACACCCACATGCTCACATGCATTCACCACATACATACATACATACAGCATACACATGCACCCCACCCTTGATGATTGTAAGCAGTACTTCATTTCCAGGGTCAGCTTAGTGGAAGAGTTTTGTGATGTTTAGAACCTGAAGCAATTCTCTCTTGATGAAACAAACTTGTGCTAAGGAGCGGCCTGCCTCCGGTCCTTCACACATCCACTTGTTTATCAGATGCTGACCAAACCCTTCAGCTGTTGGAGATCATGACCTGGGCTGTAGAAAGTTACTTGCAAAGCTCGAGGCCTGCCGTCAAACATTCGTGAGCGCATTTCTTCAACTCTTTCCTATTCCCGCTTTCTCCCTGCAGGCCTGTGTGCAGGAGGCTCTGCTGGATAAGCTGGTCCCATTCTCAACAGTGGGGGGTAAAGCAGAACTTGTACTGGGGAGCAGTCACATAAAGCTTCCAGGGAGACATGAAGGAAGGAGGTTGTAATGGACCAGAGGCCAACAACAAGGTTGGGAGGCAGGAGAGGAGGTAACCTAACAATCTAGATCACACACCCCCAGCTAAAGAGCTCTGGGCAGTTGGTAGTTGTCAGGGGAGGGGTAGTCAATTCTCTGTGAGGGTGGAGCTTCTGGTGGGTAGCCCACCCTCCAGTAAAGGCTACACATGCAATACTATATGGACAGCATTACTAGACAGGTTTAAAAAACTACACTAGATGGTGTGTGTGTGGGGGGGGGTGTTTGTTTGTTTGTTTGTTTGTTTGTTTTTAAGGACTCCAGGTTTGGTTGGAAGGGAAGGGAGGTAAATCTGAGAGGAACTAGGGAGGGGTTGGATATGATCAAAATTAGCTGTATGAGACTCAAAGAACTAATTTTTAAAAACAGGAGGGAAACAAAAAATAATCCAGACCACTCCCTGCTGTAGGAACTGTTTGTCATATACACAGTGGGGCAGTAGGGACAAGGGACAAGCATGTCACTGTGCCTGGGGATTGGCCTGCAGCTGGCGGCTCACACAGATTGGTTCCCGTAGGACCACGGGAGGGAGCAGACTTCTATCCTTTCTCCCCCGTGAGCTGCAACACCGCTTTTTTGTCTCTAGGTCCTGAGATTAATCTTGCGTGTCTGTGGATGACAAGTGAATGTATGTCCTAACATGTGTTTTAACTAATTGCTCATTACTGAGTGAAATTTGTCATCTTCAACCTGTCCTTTTTCCCTCCCATCTGCCCACACCTGTTAAATCCTCTTGATTATCCTCCGAAGTCACATTTCACTGATCCAATCTCTGCTCTACCACTGCGTGGCCCTGGGTAAAATGCTCAGGCCTCACTGCTTGCGTTGGATGTTTGTTTCATGGGGTTATTGTGAGGAAGAAATGAGATACCTATACATAGTTTGCGCACAGGGTCGACCATTAGCAAATGTTGGTTATTTTATTACTCGCTTATTCTCCTTCTGGATTCCCATGGCAAAGGATTCATCCAACTACATGGGGTGTAGAGTCAGGCTGCCTTGTGTAAGTTAGTAACAATAAGCCCTTTAAATTAATGATGAATCTATATTGACCCTACGGGAACAAAGACAGAAACAGGAAGAATGGGCTGGGCGGGAGGTGGGCAGGAGTGACTGATTTTCATAGGCACCTTTACCAAGCACTTAGACCTAGTTGTTTGTTTATGATCCAAATTTTTCAATTTCAAAACATACATCAAACCAGCCATATTCTGCAAGATAATATTCTGTAAACTTGCTAGATGAGAAAGTCATTCTATGTTTAAAGAGACAGAAGGAAAATTAAGGGTAGTGGGGAAAAATTAAAACAAAAAGCTGTGACCCAAATGTGACTAGGATACAAAAGAGGCATGAGAGAAAGACACAGGTCATTGGTGAAGGTTTTGCTCCCTCTGGCTCTGCCCATGCTAATTTATACAACATTGTTAAAATATGTATCATAGGAAGTACAAAGTTTGGCAGACATCTGAGAAGTAGCAACTGGTAGCTGATGAGTTAACTAATGCACACAGTATTTGAAGACAACTCCATTTCTTTCTGACCTAGTTAAAAATGAAGCATAAAAAGATCTGATAAGAAGCAAAGAGAAATTTCACTCTTTACAACGTTCTCTTCCAAGAATTCTTCCCAATGTCAGTATGTGAACGCTTTGTAAACAACCAAGACCCGATAATAAGACTCCAGTTATCTGCCGAGTCTCATTTTTCAAGGGCCATCTATTTCCCAAACAATATTGGGCAACATCTTTTGTTCATGAGCCAAGATTATTTTGGGAAAGCACGAGAATTGAAAAGAAAATTAGCCAAAGCTTTTGTAGCCCCCACCTTTCACCTCCCGTGCTGTAAGGCATGTTTTTGCGTCCTCAGCGGACGTTGCCCAGTCTACATGAACACCAGGTACTTAAGCCACCAGCATACCAGCCTGCAAATGATCTCTGGCTGGCCTTGCTTGTGACTGGCGAAGAGGATCCAGAAGCAAACCTCCAAGCCGCCTCCTACTGTGAGTGCTGCTCAGCTCAGCAGCATTTCTATCATCCCATGCTCTCGGGCAAGAACTGTGCCTTTCTCTGCATTTTATTTGGAGCCAAATACACTTCAGGCAATCCTGAAAAGAGAGGATTATTAACTGTTCCTACCCCAACGATGCCTTGTGGCTTAATTAAGGACAATGGTGGCTCTGGGGGACTGCAAATATGTTAGGACACCAAGCCAGTCCTCACAGAACAGGACCCACAAACACACACACACACACACACACACAACACACACACACATTCCTCGCTCTAAGCAGATATCAGGAGAAAACAAGACAAACCAGAAGGTCACCAAACCTCACCAAAGGTGTCAACGCTCTAGTTCTAAAAAGAGAGGCAGAAAAAGCAAGAGTGAGCAGCCGTTCACCCACAGAGCTGTTGGTACACACATGACACAGGAAACAGACACACACGTTACCGTTGTACTCACACTTCAGCCCACAGGATCAGCAGTACGGACCCAAATCATGTTATGCATGCAAGATAGTCGGGCTTCACACATGCACACACACTCACACACAACACACGCGTGCACACATATACATAAACATGAGCGCACAGGTATGCGCACCCACACACATTCACGAAGATTTTGTTGAGAGGGATGTCCAGGAATAGAGTGTTACATCTCTTCTCAGCGAACGCACACCCCCTCTGACCTTGTGCGTTGAAGGTGTCTATAGCTAATCTGAGCAAACACAATCAAGCCCTGTCAAGTCAAGGTGTGTGCCAGCAGCCTTGGGCAGACTTTCTGCTTTCCACTGATAAACGGCTACACGCAGCCACTCCACTTAGCATGCCGAGCGTCAGAATCCCCGGGGTCCTCAAATTCCCCTCGCCATCTATCACGGATCGCACCATAGTAAAGCAAACATAATAGGTCTCGTTCACATCAACTGCACAATTGGGAGACAGTTTTAAATTTTATTCCATAATGAGGGTGGCTTTATTGTTGGCGGCACTGGAGGAATACAAAGCAGGAGTTTTCCATCCATAAAAAGGCCAGCGTTAAGAGTCTGGAGGAGTGTGAAGTTGAGAAGAGGGACTCTTCCCAAGATTTATGTGTAAATAAAATGAGAGCTTTACACACTGAGGGGAGAGGACTCTTTAATGTGGCTCTCCTTTAGAAATATCTACACAGGCCTGCAAGCCAAGCCCAATCATTCAGTCGATATGGGAGGTGTTCACAAAAAAAAAAAAAAAAAAAAATATCAAATATTAAACCTCCCATTTTGCTGAAAATGTGTTGTACAGGCAGAGTAGAATTTAGGCAGACTTCCCATTGTTTTCCACCAAGAAGGATTTGAGCTTCCCCTCCCCCTCTCCCTTATACATTCTAGGAAGGAACATGGAAAGGTTTGTTGCATTCATCCAGGTCCCTCTGCAGGACCTCAGCCACTAGAGTGACTGAGCACCAGCCTGGCCCGCAACAGACAGAGGTGCTGAGTGTCCAACAGTCCTGCAGAGGAGAGAGAGGCGAGGCTAGGGTGGAGCTCAAAGGCAGAGAGCTTCCCTAGGCATAGGTGAAACCCCCGGGCCAATCCTGAGCACAGACAAAAGGGAGGAGGAAGGGGAGGGTGAGGGAATGGATGGAGAGGACTGAGGGAGAGGAAGAAGAAAGGAGGTGAAAGGGAGGGAGGGTGGGAGGGAGGAGAAGGGTGGTCTTCATCCCAGGCGCTGAGATTAGAAGCTTTCTAAAGAGGCAGCTGACAGGGTCTCGAAGCAAAGCCATCACTAGGTAGGTGGCTGCTTAAGTCCCCACACCTCTGCACGTGCTAGATCCTCTGCTAAGACTGCTAATCTCTGCTTCCTGGTCTCAGAAAACATCTGCGACACCCTTCCGAATCTCCAAGCCCATGCTCAGGCATTCTCCTACCCCACTTACCTCTCAGCCTGGATCCCCTTCCTGTTCCAAGTCATGCAGCAGCCTTTGCTAATGCCGCCAATGACACATTGCACAGGCATTTGACCAGGGAGCGGGGCTTGACAGGGGACTTCCAGACTTGAACAGAGGCATAATTGTTCTAAGGTGGAAATGCAGACCTGCTGCTTCTCATAAGAGTCCTCAGCCAAAGGTGACAGTGTTGACAATAGACGCTGTGTATAAAAAGACTTGAAATTTTTCGTGAAACTAGAAAGATTGTCAAACTTTCCGTGCTCCAAGGAGGTAGATATTTATTTGCTCTCACTCACATTCCACTTAGCAACAGCAGCAGAGCCTCCAGAAACCTGGCAAAAAAAACATAGGGCCCTCTCCTGTTGGGGAAGTCATTTTAATTACCTCCAATGGGGTGAAGCTCAGAGCTGGAAGGCTTTGGATGAAAAAAAAAAAAAAAAATCCCAAAACCCTGTTAAGATAAAGGTGACCCATTCAACCTTAGCAAAGATCCCAAGGAGACCAGGGGGAAAGAATGATGGAAAGATGGTGAGAAGGTCAGGTGCCAGGGTCAGAAACATCGTGTGCCTGTCGGGCAGGGGGATCATTCTAGAGGAAGGTGGGCTGCCCCCCTGTCTCTGAGAGGTAGTAGGATCCAGCTCATGTTGCCAGGGAGATGTGGGAGAGCAGAAGGCAGAGCTAACATGACCAAGGCTCACTCTGAACCAAAGCTACCTTCCCAGCGGGCTGAGATGAGCAGAAGCAGGACAGCGGTTCTGAGATGTAGGACACTGTATTTAGGGGTGCAGAGGAGTCAAGACCCCAGACACACAAGGATGTCTTTCTCATAACCGAAGAACCAAACGGAAAGACTCTGCGGTGGGGTATTTGGTGTAGACCCACAGGAGTGTCTTCTCTGCACCATTTGCGACATCTGGGGGCTTGTGGGGAAGATCTCAAATCCCTTGCCCCAGAGGAGCCCCGAACTTGCACAGCCCTGCCCATCTGGCTGCCTCCTTTCCTGTTGTTGTGCTCGCCTTCACTCGCTGTGAGGAAAAACCTCCATCATGGAGGCCATCATCATGTTGACACACGGTCACACATATCACCCCCATCCCTGAACGAGTTCCTGTAGGAGCAGACAGCCTGTAGGGACCCTGGAAGGCAGGGACCTCGAGCTAGGATGGACATCAGGTTCTAGACACACAAAGGGCTCAAATCTTCTTTAGACATCCAAGTCGTGACTGAGAATTGCCGGCTCCTGTTTCCCACTCAGTTGTCAAGCAGAGGAGCCAGGACAGAAAGAAAGCAAACACCAGAACCAAAGAATGAAATCACTAAAATATTAGTGAGTCGTGCTTGAAGACAAAATTGAACACTTAATATTTGTCTGCTGCCCACCAAAGCAAATTGCACCAAATAACTCAAAACAAAATATTGAATTAGCTACTCCGAAATGGATTTGTTTTCAAGCCATTAATCTAATTAACACACCCAGCTGCCCCCCAACCCCCGCCCCGTGCAAATGCTGGCCTTGTTCATATGAAGCCGGCATAGAGCTCATATTTGTCTACTCGTGTCCACGGCTATCTGTAAGAGCCTCCCCCTTGCTGCACAGACTACTATTTTCTGCTCCCTTGCTTCCTGTATTTGTGGATAGCATTCATTATGAACAAAACAAAATAAAGAAACTGTTCCAAATGAGAAGCATTTGATGTTTCGAACTGTACAAGGAAAGGGCTATTTATCCAATGTGCAGTGCAGATGTGGCAGCTGGATGCATGTGCACATGCAAACCAAATGAACAGCCCGCATAATCGTGACAATTATACTTTGCAATATGCTCCCTTTTCACTATTAACTCAGGAAGCTCCAAGGAAGGAGAAGAAGGGGGAAATAAGCCTCATTTTATTCTTTTAAATTTTGCAGCTTTGTGGACTCTACCTGCTTACCAATAAATTTAGGACTATTGAAAATGTGCTGTAATAAATTTACGAGCAAAAATTATTCCCACTGAAAAATTATATAATGAACAATTTTGGAGGCATCTAAAATAAAGAAGAGCCGAGAGAATGCCGGTGCAATATTGCCATCTACAGGAAATAATGGAGAACTACACAAAGGTTATTTTATTTATTTTTATTTATTTATTTATTTATTTATTTATTTATTTATTTATTCTGCCTGGTTTCCTCCAGGGGAGTAAAGAAAGCATGATAAGGACATGGCCTGTGTATATTACAGATATATAGATAGAGAAAGGAGACTCTGGATTTTTAAATGATTCAAACTCAAGACCACAGATCTTCAAATTTTTCTTCACTTCCCTGTTCCCTGAGGAGTTGGAGAGATTGAGTGGGGCATGCTGACTAGGAGGAAAATCAACCTCCACTCCTGAAGGACTATGCAGCCCCAGTCTTAGCACTTCTCGATCTTTCTGTAGTCCCGCTTCAGTTTGTTTGGGTATGGTTTAAATGTGAAATTCAAACAGGCTCCAGTGTTCTGCTTGGTACCCCGCTGGTGGTACTGTTTGGAGAAGTGATAGGAATTTGGGGGAGTGGGGTCTGGCTAGAGGAGGTAAAGTGAACTAGACATGCAGTCCTGTCCACTCCTGACTCCCCTGTTTCTCATGAGATAAAACAGCTCTTTCATGCCATAACTTCTGCTTCCATGATGTTCTGCCCAATTGCCTGGGCCAACCACCCATGGACTGAAGTATCCAACACAGGCTAAACAAATCTTTCCTTCTCAGATTGCTCTCTTGGGTATTTGGCCACAGAGACACAAAAGTAACTAATACAAATTGTTTAAGAAAGCAGAAATATCGTACGTGTATGTGAGATCTCCAGATATCTTATTCTGGTGATTAAATCATTAACTCTGTGGTCTGAATAAAGCATGTCTTGAGGCCAGCTGTGGCTCAAACAACAGGTAGCCTGTAACAATTGGAGTGAAAAAATATTTTTTTCATGTACACTGGACAAATGAAAACAGAGGAACCTAGGAGCTTTGTTACATGTATGGACATTTATCAAGCGAGGTTTCATGCCATGTGCTGAAATGCCAGTCTAGTCTGGTAGGTGATCCTCCTCTAATCCAGAGACCTCTGTGGTGCAGGGCTTAATGACAATGTGCATAATCTACTGCATGCAGATGCACTAAGCTATTCCCCTGCCTCACCACATACTCTGAGTCTACACCTGAAAACTCTCCCACATGAACTGTGAATGACACAGTGGAAGAGAAAGGAAGGGAAAAAACAAGAACCAAAAAAACAGGAAGAAAATAAAACAACAGTCTCAGACAAGAAACCATCACAGAGGAAAAGGGGGAGGTTGTTGTAGTCTTGATTTCCAGATAGCCATATTGAACAAGGAAGTCAAAACTAGCAATGCCTACAACTCCAAATAACCAAGAGAAGTAAAGAAAGAGCTACACACAAAGCTGCCAAGTTCTACATGTGTCTATTAACCAAATACATTGTTTCAGATAACCAGCAAAGAGCAGGCTGTCTGAGATGTGGCCAAGGAGACCCACCTTTCAGCTGACATGGCCCAGTCATTTCCTGACTAAATAGTTGCAGATTTATATTATCACAGAACAGTGAGATCTAGAGCACACATGTTATAATTTATTTCACTGATTCCATGCATGTTTCCTCCAATTAATTTTCTTTTATTTTTGAAATTAAAATATATCGTTCTCTTTTTCTCCTTCCAAGTTTGCCATGTATGAGAGAGAGAGAGAGAGAGAGAGAGAGAGAGAGAGAGAGAGAGAGAGAGAGAGAGAGAGAGAGATTCCTAAACATATAAATCCAACCTGCTTGGTCTGTGTGTTATTGTAGGTATATGATTTCAGGGCTGACCCACTTGGTATTGGTTAACCAAGTGGGGAGTTTATCCCTGGATAAAACTACTTTCTCCAGCTCTCAGCTTTCCTTAGCTTCCTGCAGTGCTTTGTCTATTGATGAGCTCCTATAAGTTTCTTCCTTCCATGCTTGTCTATTGATGTCATCCTTGTTTGGGTCTTGTTTAGGCAGCCATGATGTTGAGACTTCTTGGGTAGAGCTTCCCTGACATCTCTAGGAGATGCAATCCCACAGTAGATACCTGATTTCTTTCTCTTAACTCTTATAATCTTGCTGACCCCTCTTCTACAATGTTCTTTGAACTTTGAGTACAGGAGTTGTGTTGTAGATGGGGCAGTTGGAGCTGGACAATCATGTTTTCTGTATTTTGATTGGTTGTGGGTTTTTTATGATAACCATCTGTTGCAAAGAAAAATTTGTTGAGGGGTGATAGCTATACTTATCTGTGGGTATAAGGATATTTAGAATACAGTTCAAATTATGCTGGTGTGCTGCGGAATAATCCCTTTGTATATTGTGAAAATTTGTCACTGTGACTGAGTTAATAAAGAAGGTGACTGGCCAATAGCTGAACGGATAAGGTTAGGCGGGAAAGCCAAACAAAATGCTAAAAGAAAGAAGGGCGAGGTTTGAGGTGTCTCAAGCAGAAGCAGGGAGAAGCAAGATGGACATGCTGTACTGAGAAACAGTACCAAGCCATGTGGCAAAGCATACATATGAAATATGGGTTAATTTGAATGTAAGAGTTAGCTATTAACAAGCCTGAGCGATTGGCCAAGCATTAATCATTAATATTAAGACTCTGAGTGGTTATTTGGGAGCAGATGGTCAAGACAGAAATTTCCACCTACTCTGGTATAATAAAATGGCAGTTTTAGGTTCTCCCTAAAGATCCACAACCTTACTAGCTCCAGATGGTTGATTAGGTTTCCAGTACCTGTGAGTGTTACAGCTCCAGAGGGAAAAGTATCCTGACTTGTCAGGAAGTTAGGCTATATCTGCAAGTGTTACAGCTCTGGAGGGAAAGGTATCCCGACTTGTTGAGAAGTCAGGTTATACCTACAGCTGTGAAGGGAAGTTATCCTGGATACCTACAGCTGTAAGGAGAAAGGTATCCTGACTTGTTGGGAAGTCAGGCCATACCTGAAGCTGGGATCAGGTCAGGGGCAGTCTCTCCCTAGGATATGGCAATCCTGCTCCTCTCTGAGAGAGAGCTGTTACAGTTGAGCTCCGCTCTGCCCCCCTAAGGGAGTTTTCCAGCAAAGGTATCCCTTTCTTCTCATCTCTAGCCCAAGATGTTACTTCTTCTGCTTCACTCTGCTATGAGGAAAAGCCCTGCAGAAATGTAGGAATCTGCTCCAGCTCCAGGGAAAGTTGTTACTTCCGCTCTGCTCCCCTCAGGGAGTTTCCCAGCAAAGGTGTCAGTTGCTTCTTCTGCTCTGCTCCCCTAAGGAAGCTTCCCAGCAGAGATTCTGCTCCATGCCAGCAAAAGAAGATCTTCACCCAAAACTCTTTCAAGATAATTACTTGGGAAGGTGGAGTCCAGGAGAGTGGCTGCCTTTGTCAGGGTAGAGAAGGACAGCTGCCAACTGAACAGGCAGAGGAGCTTATATAGGGTTTCTTAGGGGCAGAGTTTTTCCAGGGAGAGAATTGGTCAGATTGGGATCCCCTTGAGCTTGGACAAGTTCAGGTTAGCTAGATTTTGTGCTCAGGGATTGGTTGGTTTTCCTGCTCAGTGATTGGCTGTTTTTCTTTCTCAGGGAATGGTTGGTTTTGTTTTCACTTAGTCAGGGGCAGATTTGGTTCTGTTTTCTTGGGCCAAAGTGTGCTTCTTTAACTGGCCCTTTTTAGTCTTTTGGCTCTAGTTTCAGGGCCAGAGTGTGTTCCTTTCACTGGCTCTAATTCCAGGGCCAAACCATGTTTCTTTGGCTCTGGTTTCAAGAAATGTGTTGTTTCTTTGGTTCTGGTTTCAGGGCCAAAGTGTTTCTTTCACTGGCTCAGATTTCAGGGTCAGGGTGGGTTTCTTTGGCTGGCCCCTCTACCCTACAATACCAGGCATGATATTCCTCTTGTTGAGATGGCGTTAAGTCCAATCATAGAGCTTTTAGTTATTGCCAAGATATGAGTGCCAATATCCTTGGGGATTTCCCTGCGTTTCTTATAAGCAGAATAATAAAGGACATTTCAAATTACATATGGGAGAGACTCAGGCCACAGCAGTCAGATAGATGAAGAAGAGGGTTATGAGTTAAATCTGAAATGTCCCTCCACAGGTTCATGTTTTAAATGCTCAGTGTGCAGCTTGTGGGACTGTTTTGAAGGCTACAGAGGCTTTATGAGAAGCCTAGCTGCAGCACACGACACCCCTGAGCAGGCCCCGTGCTGAAGGGTATCCAGCCAACACAAAACCAACTCAAGGGTATTTTTGTGAGCATTTTGTTTCATTTTTCTGTCCTTTGGCATTTTTGTCTCATTGGTCTTTTGCCTGTTTGTTTTGGTTTTCACTTTTTTTTTTTGTTTGTTTGTGGGGTTTGTTTGACTGTTGCTGTTTGTTTGAGAGAGGGAAGTGAGGGAAGGAGAGAGAAAGACAGAACATAAACCTGGGTGGGGTGGGGGTGGGTGGGAAAGATCTGGGAGGAATTGGAAGAGAGAAAAAATGATTAAAATATATATTGTCTGTAAAAGATAATAAACAAACAAATCAATAAATAGTAGGCCCCCAGGGACAGACATTTGATGGGTTACCCCTGCTTCAACACTGCACTGACTCCTTTCTCATCCACACCATTTGAACCATTGAAACACCATTTGCTGTCCTGTGTGTTTCTGCTGCTGTGGACAGAGCTACTCGGCCATCATGGGCTGGAATAAATACACTTTCCCCCATTAAACTCTTCATAGAAACGCAAAAGTAACTAGCACAGAAAACTGGGGACCTGGAGCGAGGCTACTGCTGTAACTAAAGCTGCCTCTGCAGTCCTTCAGCATAGGAACTGGTTGGTAGGAAGAGTGCAGATTTTGCAGGCGCAGGCTTCAAAAACCCTAAATGCTGTGAGTGACATGACAGTAGCTGATTCTAGTAAGTCTAGGAGGACAGAGAGTGGATAGTAGAGGGAGATTGTGCCACAGAGTTCCAGAAGGCAAGAACTCCACTGGGAATGAAGCTAGAGGACTTCCCTGTTATCTTCTAGCAAAGAATCTGGCTGTGTGTTCAGCCTGTGTAATGAACTTCAGGAGCGGCATGGTTATTGTTGGCTGCTGTTAACCTGTAAGCACCAGGATGCTAAATGGAATAAAGGGAGTGATGACCTTAGGGCAAGGCTCTAGCCAGCTGAGCTTCCAACTTGTGAAAAGGAATTAAAGGAAAGCTTAAGCAGTAAAGGAAACCACCACCAACAGGAAGCTGGTGTAAATGTAACTTAAAGAGTGGGCTGAAAGAAGCAAGCAGCAGAACCTGGCAGCTTTGGGCTATGTGGTTCTGACTTTAGACTCCAAGAATACAAGAAAGAGATTGTGGAATCTCCTTCCATGACTAAGGAAAGCCATTGGGGCCAGGCATGTGTCAGGGTGTCCCTTCATGGAGGCTCAGAGTAGCCATTGCATGAATCTATGAAGGAGAAACCCGGACTGTGCTGGAGACCTCAAGATGTTGAAGATGCTAGAGGTGTGGGATACGTGCCAAAGAAAGCTGCAGACTAGGCTTGGAACCAGCCCGGGAAAGAGACGTGTGTTGCAGTCAACAAAGCTGAAAGGAGTTGGAGATCTGAAGAGCCCTCTGACATCAGACATGGAGATGCAGGATTTGGAGTTTACTCCACTTGTTTTGAAGTTGCTTTGGTCCAGTATGTCCTCACTATGCTCCCTTTTCTCCCTTTTGGAACAGTAATTATATTCTGTGCCATTGTATGTTGAAAGCATGTGATCTGATTTTTTAGTTTGATTTTATGTTTATAGTTAAGAAACTGCCATGAGTCTCAGAGACTTTGAATTTTCTTAATGATTTGTTTATTTGTATTTTATGTGCACTGGCTTTTTGCCTGCATGTATGTCCGTGTGAGTGTATTGGATCCCCTGAAACCAGTTACAGACAAAATGTGAACTGCCATGTGGATCCTGGCGATTGAACCAGGATCCTCTGGAAGAATAGCCAGTGCTCTCAACAGCTGAGATATCTCTCCCACCCCAGAACTTTGGACTTTTTAAAGTGTTGACACTGTGATAAACTATGGGGACTTCTGAAGTTGGACTGAGTGCATTTTTTGCATTATGATATGGCTACAAACCAATGGGAGCCAGACAGTGGGATGTAGTAGTTAGGAAAAGAACGGCCCTCATAGGCTCATGTATTTGTATGCTTAGTGCCCAGGGAGTGGAACTCTTTGATAGGATTAGAAAGTATGGCTTTGTTGGTGGAAGTGTATCCCTGGGGGTGGGCTTGTTGGTTGTCCAAAGCCCACAACCAGGTCCCCCCTTCTCTCCCTCCCTCCTTCCCTCTCTCCAGGCTTGTGGATCAGGATGTAGCTCTCAGCTACTCCTCCATCCCGATAAACTAAACCTCTGAAACTGTAAGCAAGCCCCCATTTAAATGCTTTCTCTTATGCCTTGGTCTCTTCACAGCAATGGAACAGTGACTAAGACACCACCAAAGCCAGGGTGCTTATTAATAGAGTGGCAAACTCCCTCCATACCTGTGACCACTTGTAGTCTTAAATGAATTCTTTACTCAATTCACTTTAAGTAATGAATGTGATTGGGGTTATTTCTCTCCCTTTTGCGGGGGGGCGTCTAGAACAGTTTGCTTCATGATGTGCTTCTTACCTCTTCCTCCTCCCTTACTTGTTGGCTTTTTAAATTGATAAAATTTTAAGAATCCCATGTCTTCCACTGAGGTCTTACCTGTATGTTATTTTTATGGCGGTTCCTTTAAAAATTTTAGTATTCATCTCCATCTTACCACAGCATACCTGGAGTTAATACTGTTACCACATATGCAATGAAAGTTCTTTGCAAGAATGCATTATATGTCTCCTGTGCTAGGACTGTCACATATTTTATTCTACATATTATGAATTCTGAGATACTTGCTATTTGCAGTGCCTTTTACGAGGCTCTGTGGATCTGAATTTCTATCTGACAGAATTTCCCACAATAGAACAACTTTTAGCATTTCTTATAGTGCATGTCTCCTGACAACAAACTTTTTCGTCTTTCATCTAAAATAACCTTTGTTCTACCTAATTTTTGGCAGTTGACCCACACCCACACCCCGCAAAATTGTTGAGGTGTCCTGAATCGTTTTCTGTTGTTTCTCATCAGAAGTCATTTGGTATACTCATCATTGCTTTCACACAGACCCTGACTGTATTTTTCTTTTCTTTTTTTTTCTCATGGCTTGCTTTCAAGATTTTATTTTTATCTCCAGTTAGGATGGTACTTACTGTACACTGGTATTCTTTGTAATGTTCCATTTTCATATGAGCATTTACTGAAATTCTCTTTCTTTTTGACCTTTTATTTATACTAGGGATCATTAAACTATAGTCTAGGGCTTCATCAAGTCCACTGTGGGTCAAATATATCTGTTAGCAGGCAAACTCCAGGTATACCCAATATTTACATAATGCCTATGTTTGCTTTCATGATATAAATGGCAGATGTGAACAAATTTTGCACCAGAGACCCATGGTCTTTTGTAAGAAAAACTTGCCAATCCATTTTAGACAATACTTTTGCAAAAGTAAAACAATGTGTCAGTGATACTTTGTTCTCACTGACCCCTCAAATTCAGGAACAGATACTTTTTAATTAAGTCTCTTAGAACTTAAAGATGATTATCATTCTCTTTTATTGTTATGTGCATGGGTGGTGGTTTACCTGCATCTATGTCTGTGTACCGTGTGTGCAGTTCCTGTGGATGCCAGAACAGAGTCAGATGCCCTGAGGCTGGAGTTGCAGATGGTGTGGGCCACCATGTGGTTGTTTGAGACAAATTCTAGAGTTTAAGATTGAACTACCCCTGATAAGAAGAATCACAATCTAGAAAGCCTCCGATCAACCCACCAGAGCCCTATGGTAGCCACAGGAAGCAGTTCTTGGGGAGGGTATGCAGACATGCTGAGATGTTCAGGTGGCATGAAGCTAGCCTTATGCAGTGGAATACACAATGAGAGGTAGCCTCACCTTCTGTGGCTAGATGACCCCACCACCCAAGAATTACTGACAGCCCCACAACTGGAGTTATCAAGTGGTTAACCTCTAGATCTACCTACCTGCTGGGCACCCACTACAGATAAGACAGAACATTCATAGTACAGCACAGTGCCTTGAGCCCCAAGCTGCATCCCTCCAATAGAATCTAATGATGCCTCAGATTTGAAAGCACTGATGTTTGTCCTCCTGGAGATACTGCAGTGTCCTGTTCCCCCCCTCCCCCACTTCTCAATGCACTTAAGACCCCGAGTGTACAAAGTGTGAAATCTCAGGAGCATGGAATAACTTGCTCAGCTTACAGGTCACAAAGGTAAGTGTAGTCATTAGAATTTCTAGGTATGCCATGAAAATACAACAAAAAATTCTAAGAATACTAACAGCAACAAAATATGGCATTTTACTGATCTGTGTTCTGCACCAACATAAAATGGTAGGGAGGACAAGAAGTTCCAACGTCAGCTACCCCACCACATACATCTACCTAGTAGACTCCAACTTTAGAGACCCCAGAGCAAGCAAGGCTGCTCTAGCATGTCACTTGTGGATTAATTTGTCCCTTTCAGATCCTTTTCTTCCTCTTAGTTTTAGTTAGTATTTTGACTATTTCTTTAAGTGTTCATGTATCTGTTTCACATTTATATAATTTTACTTATGTACTTTTATTGTGACATTTTATCTCTCACCTTCTCTCATCTTAACGTTCTTTTCCACGTGTTCTCTCGGCTTTAATTTTACATCTTGGCTTCCTTTCCTGTTCCTGCGATAAAGCACTCTAACAAAAGCAGCTTTAAGAGAGGGGGTTTATTTGGCTCTCAATTCCAGGTTCCAGTCCATCACTTCAGGGAAGTCAAGGCAGCAGGAAGCTGAAGCAGCTGGTCACACTCACAGTCAAGAGCAGAGAGGACAGATGTACGCATGCTCACACTCAGCTTGTTTTCTCCTCTTTTATATAGTCAGGACCCAAACCCAGAGAGCAATGCTGCCCACTTTTATGCTAGGTCTTCCCACACCAATTGATGTCATCCAAACAACCCAACAGACCTGCCCATGCCTGACCTAATCCAGACCATTCCTATTTAAATCTCCCCTCCCGGGCAATTCTAGTTTGTCTTGACAATTAAAACTAACAACCTCACTTTGTTTCTCCTTTCTTTTCCCCTTCCCACATCCATCTTCTTATTTCATTCATTTTCTTTTTCTTTTATCTTTTTTTCTTTCTTTCTTTTTTTTGGTTTTATACTTTTCTTTAGCTTGACAGACTACTTTAAATCATTTTTGCCATTTTCTGTTCTGTGGTCATTGATGGTATTATTAGCCCACTTTAATATGATTTTAGGGAGACACACACACACACACACACACACACACACACACACACACACACGTTTGTTGCTGTTTCTGTTGGAGAAATTTGGTTCCTACTATCTGGATAGTACTGAGGAACAGGCTTTCAAAATTAGGTTGCTCACTAAGAAGATCCTGAAGTAAAACTGAAGGAAATATTCAAACCAACAAATGAGTAAGTCCTAACAGACACACAAGAAGTGTGAAAAAGCATGGCAACACACTGTCTCCAAATGACCACAAATCTTCAATTACAGAATTAAAGATACTGAAGTTGTTAAAACAGCAGACAATTCAAGAGTCTACTTATAAAAATGATAATGAGCCAGGCTGTGGTGGCACACGCCTTTGATCCCAGCACTCGGGAGGCAGAGGCAGACGAATCTCTGAGTCTGAGGCCTGCCTGGTCTACAAAGTGAGTTCCAGGATAGCCAGGGTTACACAGAGAAGCCCTGTCTCAAAAAAAAAATTATATATATATATATATATATATACGTGATATATATAATATATCACATATATAGCAATAATGTGAAAGAGAAAACAGCAGATGTATAAGTAAATCAATTCCGTGCACAGGTAACAATGTCAGCAACACATATTACAGAAATATGGATAATAAATTCATTGAAGAAAATTAAATCTTGGGGAAATTCAACCAAATAAAAATAGTGGCAATATCATCAATAAATTACAACAAGAAGAAAAAATGACAGGAGTAAGAGATTGAGGATATAATGCACTCAGAAAAAAATTAAAAAGCATGAACATCAGTTCCAGAAACTCTGGAACAAAACCAGGAAAGGAAATCTAAGAATCCTCGGAGGAGTTGATTTTTTAAAAAAGGTATAGAAAAATCTATTTGTTGAAATCATAGGAAAGGAATTTCCCAAACCAGGGAAGGAAATAGTTATACAAATAAAAGTGATTTAGAACCCTAAATAGATATGACAAGAGAAAAATGTCTCTGCGATAGTCAGTAGTCCAAACAGTATTGCCTTTAGTTTTGTGCTGTGTTCAACTTCAGTCAAAGAAGTTTCTTTTGTGGTGAGTAGTGATCCAAAGAGTCTAAAACTATAACTGACAATGAGCTTTCAGTTAGAAGAACAAATGAAAGAAAGAGAAAGAAAGGGGGAGGAGAGGAAAACAAGAAGAAGAAGGGAGAGAGGGAAGGGGAGGAAAGAAAACACCAACTGAGCCAACCAGAAAAACTTAAAAAATGATAGAAATCCAAAAGGCCCTGTCATTAATAACTCTAAACATAAATGGTCTTGCTTCTCCAATTAAAAGATGAAGACAAGTTTCTAATAGAAACACATTTCACCGGCAAAAACACATATATAGACTACAGCGAAATGAATCTATAAACAAGTACAGGCAGAAAAGGAGCTACTGCTACATTTACGTCTACTTCAAACCAAAACTGGTCAGAGGCAATAAAGAGTATCACCACATAAATAAGGAACAATCTATCAAGATGATAGAATAATCATAAACATAATGTTAATACACCAATTGATGATACACTCAATTTCGTAACCATTACTGAACATAAAGGGACAGACAGCCCAAATATATTAATAGTGGATAACTTTAATTCCCCCCGCACACTATAAAAAGAGCAAAGAAACTTCAGAGTTAAACTCATCCCCAGAGGAAATGAATTCAACATCCATAAAACATTCTATCCTCCAGATGTGTAATTCTTTTTCTTTTAAATGATCATACATTAGGACACATATTTGGGCATCTATCTGAAAGATTATTGAAGACTCACAGTAACGTTGTCATATCTTTTTTTTCAAGATTTATTTATTTATTTATTTATTTATTTATTTATTTATTTATTATGTACACAGAAGAGGGTGCCAGATCTCATTAGAGATGGTTGTGAGCCACCATGTGGATGCTGGGAATTGAACTCAGGACCTCTGGAAGAGCAGTTGGTGCTCTTAACCTCTGAGCCATCTCTCCAGCCCCACGTTGTCATATCTTATCAGATTATAGTTGGAACAGAGCTGGAAATCAAGAGCAAATGAAACTACAGAGACTACCAAACAAGTAGACAGACTACTATACTCTTGATCAATCAATGGATCACTGAAGAGACCAGAGGAACATAAAATTTTCTAGAATCAAATAAAAATAAAAAAGGAAACAAATCAGAATCTTTGGAGCACAGCAAAGGCAGTTCTAAGAGGAAAGTTTATAGTTATGAGTGTTTAGGTTTAGAAAAATAATCACAGAGATCTCAAATAAATAATTTAATTATGTACTTCAAGGTCTTAGAAAAACAAGACCAATAGAAAAATTAGACCAATAGAAGGAAATAATAAGGAGGAGTGTGTAAATTAAGTAAATAAATACTAAAAGGAACAATAGAATCACTAAGACAAAGAGTTGTTCTTTGGAAAGATAAATATAATAAACAAACCCTCAGCCAAACTAAGCAAAGCAAAGGAAACCTAAATTAATAAAGTTAGAGATGAAAGGGCAGCTTAAATACATACCATAAAAACAGAGGACCATAGAGAATATTTTGAAAATTTTCCCAAAGATGGGTATTTAGAAGGAATATATAAATGCCTGAATGCACATGACCTACCAAATTAAAATCAAGAGGATACACACAGCTTAAACAAGTCTCTAAGCAAAGAAAAGCTTAGGACTGGATGGACTCATTACAAATTCCACAAGAATATAAAGAACAAATAGCAAATGCTCATTACAATACTCCAGAAACCAAAAGGGAGAGAACACTTCCAAATTCATATGAAGCCAGTATTACCCCGAAACTAAAACCAGATAAAGATACTATAAAAGTAGAAAACTGTAGACCAATCTTCCTGAGGAATACAGATGTAAAAATTCTGAATAAAGCTCTTGAAAACTTAACACATTGGAAAGATCATATACCATATCCAGTTGGCTTCATTTATCTGCAAGTATGGTGTAGCATATGCACATGTAATACAGCACATAAATAGATTACTAAGAAACTGAAATTACAAGGTCATCTCAGTAGATACAGAAAGGCCTTTGACAAATTTTAGCAATTGTTTCATGATAAAAAATCTGAAACTAGAAATTTAAAAGGAATGTATTTCAATATAACAAAAGCTATACAATAAATGTGTAATCAACATTGTACTAGATGAGGAAAAATTGAAAGCATTTGCTCTAAGATCAACAATGAGATATGGGTGTCCACCTTCTCCGTCCTTATTTAGAGTATAATGCTTAAAGTCTTAGTGAGGGCATTAAAGCAAAAGGATGAAATAGAGCTACAAACGGGCAAGCAAGAAGTCAAACTAGCCCTATGTACAGACAGTAGGGCCTATTCTTCAAAGACCCTAAGATTATACAAAATAAACCTCTTAGATTTGATTTTAAAAATCTCAGCAAAGAATCAGGATTTAAAAAAAAACGTGCAAAAATCAGTAATTTTTCTATATGTCAGTAATGAACTTGTTAAGAAAGAAATCGGAAAGAAAATCTCATTCACAATACTTTCAAAAGAAAAACCTTGTAATAAACCTAAGAATGTGGAAAGACCCTGACCCTATAATGAAGACTTTATTGTATGCATACACAAAAATAAAATAAAAAATAAATTGAAAAATATTGCTAGAAGGTGGAAATAACTCCCATGTTTATAGATTGGCAGAATTAATATTGCAAAAAGGGCTCTATTACCAAAAACAAGCTGTAAATTCAATCCCATAAAAATCCAATGGCATCCTTCACTTCTTCACAGAACTCAGGAAAACAATCTCAAACTCTGTATGAAAGCCTGAAAGACCTTGAGGCGTCAAAGTAATTCTAAGCAGAAAAACCAGTGCTAGGGGTATCAAAATGCCTGACTGAGAAATCATCAGTCTACGAACTACAGATGTGTGAATTTTGATAAAGGTGCTGAATACATCAGAGAAGAAAGCCTCCACAAGAAACGGTGCTGGCTGAACTTAGGTCCACATGCAGAAGAATGAAAGTACACCCTTATTTTCCCCTTGTATGAATATTAATATAAAATGGTCCAAAGACCTCAATGTAAGCCTAAAACTTTGGTCAACTGGTAGTGGAAAATATAGGTAAAACAGGCATAGAGAACATTCTAAAAACAATTTCAATGGCTTAGGAAATAAAAGCAAGAAACTTACAAAAAGGATTGCATGAAATTCCAAAGCTTCCCAACATCAAAGGAAACAAACAGAGGAGGAAAGAGACAATCACAAACAGGGACAAAATATTTGGCTACATCTGACAGGGTGTTAATATCAAGAATACAAACCTGCAAATAGTAAATATCCCAAATCAATTTATCCAGGAACAAATGGGCAAGTGAATTAAACATGCAACATTCTTAGCTCTCAGAGAAATGTGAAATAGAACTACATTCAGACCTGTTACACCCTAGTCAGGCTGATATCAAGAAAACAAGTGACAATGATCTTGGATGAGGAGGCAAGACCCTGTACACTATCCTGGGAATGAATGAAACTAATGTGGCCACACTTTGGGAACTGGCATAGAGGGTTCTAAAACCAAAACCTAAAAAATAGAACTGTGTATGATCCAGCTAAACCTTCCAAGGTCTATACCTGAAGGAATCTGAGTTAATACACCACAGAGATACCTGGATATGTTTACTGCAATACTATTCACAAGCGCCAAGATGCAGAAATATCCCAGACGTCCATCAACATAAACACAGTGTGGCTCTACATACAATAAAGAATAAAATTATGTAATTGGGAGGGAATATATGGAATTGGATATCATGCCAAGTGAAATAAGCCAGGCTAAGACAAACTCAATTTCTCTTTGGCAGAATCTCAATCTCCTCCATTATCATGTGTGTGTGTGTGTGTGTGTGTGTGTGTGTGTGTGTGTGTGTGTGTCAGTGTCAGTAAAAGAGAGACTATGAGAAGGAAGGAAGAGATTTAAAGGTAGAAGGGAGTAAAGGGAGTGAATATGGGCCAAGTGCAATGATATACAGGTATGAGAGTCATAATTAAATCTACTTACAAGCTAAGTAATAAGAACTCAGGGATGGAGTGGGAGAGCAATGAAAGAGACATCTTGATAGAGGGAGAAATCATGGGGATAGGGAGAAACTTAGTACTAGGGAAGTTCCCAGGAATCCACAAGGATGACCTCAGGTAGATTATTAGCAAGAGTGGAGAGGGTGCCTGAGCTGGCTTAACCCAGTCATCAGATTGGTAAAAATCTGTCATTATATAGCCTTCATCCAGTAACTGATGGAAGCAGATGCAGAGATCCACAGCCAAGCACCAGGCCAAGCTCCAGGAGTCCAGTGAAGACAGGGAGAAGGGATTATATGAGCAAGTGGCATCAAGATCATGAAGGGGAAACGTACAGAGACAACCAAAACAAGCTGATGGGAACTCATGAACTTTAGACCAACAGCTGTGGAGCCTGCATAGGACTGGACTAGGCCCTCTGCATTAGTAACAGTTGTGTAGCTTGGTCTAATTAAGGGGCCCCTGGCAGTGGGAATAGGATCTACCCCTGGCACATGAACTGGCTTTTTGCAGCTCATTACCTATTGTGGGACACCTTGCACAGCCTTGATGCAGGGGGAGGGGCCTGGACCTGCCTCAACTGAATGTACCAGGCTCTGCTGACTCCCCATGGGAGGTTTTACCTTTTTGGAGGAGGGGTGAGGGGTGGGCTGGAGGTAAGGCTTGAGGGAGCTGGAGGAGGAATGAGAGGGGGATCTGTGGTTGGTATGTAAAATGAATAAAAAATTTCTTAATAAAAACAAGTTTAAAAAACTAATAAAGAATGGGGGAAAGAAAGCATGAATTTGAACATGTTCATAAGAAGCCATCTGTTATTCAGTGTGGAGATTTGGTGGTGTGGTAATCACAGGTAGAAACAGGAATGGGAGCTCATGTCGAGAGCAGGATCAGAGCTAAGGAGAGCACTGGTAGCACACATCTCCTGTGGGAGGTCAAGAACATGCGGAGGAAGTCGCAGGTGACTGTTATAACGCACTGTGCAATTCAGGAAAGACAGCCTGGGAGGAAAGTGTGTAACTGATGAGCACAGGCAATGTGAGTGACACCAAGGGAGTGGCTTCCATGAAGAGTCTAGGGGGAGCTAAGGACATGCATCAAGAGGAGCAGGTCACAGTGGCCAAAGAGGAACGGAGAGGGTCTGAAATGAGTCCACAAAGCCTGTTGGTGATGACAAGCTCCTAGGAAACAGCAGAAGGTTTAATTTCCAATTCTGAAGGCTTCAGGATGGGATCCAGGACAGGCTTAGGAATCATGACCTCATCAAGGAACATCAATAAAACCCTGGGATCTCACAGGCTGTTAGGAAGTAAGATCTTTTTTTACATAGGAGCAGAACTTGATCTTCCCCTAGATAGCCTACATGACCCAGAGCTAAATACCAAGAAAGAATAGATGAGTACCTCAAGAGTTATCTGCTAGGGACCCAGCACTGTGACGAGTCCTTCACATGTCTCAGCTCATCTACCACTCCTAACAGTGAAGTACTATTACATCCCCACTTCATAGAGAAACAGCCCCAGAAGGATATTATTTGCCCCATATCACAGGTGGGAAATGCTGGGAGTGTGCTCAGGGCTTTCAGAGTCCAAAGTTCACTTTTCTAATTACTACCACATAGAGACATGAAGAATGAGGACACAGGACTTGGGTGGAAGCAGAGTAGAAAAGAAGATTGGCAAATGCAATAAGATGTTACCTTGAAGTATCTTAGGTGTTCCCAATGGGGGAAAAAAGCATCAAGTGTTATTACAAGTTATGGGGTCTTTTATAAATTATTATTATTCTTAATTGTTCTAGTCAGAAGCTTGTTTGTTTGTTTGTTTTTCGAGACAAGGTTTCTCTGTGTAGCTTTGGAGCCTATCCTGGATCTCGCTCTGTAGACCAGGCTGGCCTCAAACTCACAGAGATCAACCTGCCTCTGTCTCACCAGTTCTGGGATTAAAAGCATACACCACCACCATCCGGCCAGAATGCTCTCAGAGCATGCTCCAGTGGCGTAACTGGTTAGTGTCTGGTATGTACACAATAGAATGCTCTTTCCCTGGTATTTGCAAGATTCTGCCTCACTCTCTTCATGTCTTTACTTGGACTTAATGAAGGTCTTTTCTGACATCTCACTTAAAAACTGCAAACCATCATCTAGAACACCACTAACTCAGCATGTATTTCCTTCATCTAACATATTACATATTTTAGTTTTTCATTGTCTTGCCCAGTGTAAGCCAGCCCCGGGGAGGAGGTAGGCTTTTTGTCATTTTTTTTTTTTTAACGTCTAGAATGTTTCTTGAAATATAGTGCATATTCAGGGTACCCCCAGTATCTCTGAGAAGTTAGTTCTACCACCACCCTGTTTGAGGTGCCAGCATTCCATGTTTGGGAATTATGAAAAAAATTACACACACACACACACACACACACACACACACACACACACACACACATTGCTCAAATATTAAATTGTGTGTGTGTGTGTGTGTGTGTGTGTGTGTGTGTGTGTGTGTGTGTAAAACCAGGAGCCTGATACTGGGGTGAATGCTGAAAAACCAGAGAAGCAGAACAGCCAGCAACTAGTTCTCATCTCTACAAAATCCTCAGCCTAAAGAGAGTGAGTTCCTGTTTCCTCATGCCTTATATACCTTTCTCTGTCCTACCATATTACTTCTCAGGATTAAAGGTTTGTGTGCTTCCCAAGCAAAGGCATGAGATCTCAAGTGCTGGGATTAAAGGTGTGTGCCACCACTGCCTGATCTCTATGTCTAATCCAGTGGCTGGATCTGTCCTCTGATCCTCAGGCAAGTTATTAGGGTACACAATATATCCACACACACACACACACACACACACACACACACACACACACACCTCTAGGTACTTTAAGTTTATGATTCTGTGTATTCAGATAGTCTGGGAGCATTTCTGCCAAAGAGAGGTAAGAACTCTGGTGATCTTTGTTATTTGCTTAGTAGCCAGCACACTGTAGATTCTTACCACATAATTAAAGAATCAGTTCTAGTAACATTAATTACCAAATACGTAGTACAGCCATTAAATGCTGCATCTAGAAGGCACTGACACCAAGACCGAATACACTAAGTAACTATACTAAGCACATAAAAATCTAAAACAACCTGAAATTAAAGTATCAATTCTTCCTACTAGGCTTATTCAGTCACTACTCATTAGTCGGGCTCTGAAAGTGTTTCTGCATGAACATATATAGGTGACTCCATGCCATAAGACTCACTGCTTATACCTATATTGGTTACTCTTCAACTAGTTCCTAATGATTAAACTCATGAAGATCCTTAACTATATGGAACTTGAAGACAGCAATAGTGCCTGTCACTCATTTCTGCACTCATCAGACAGGATTCCTGAAGTGTCCATCATTTGGGGTGTGGAGCTAAGAAAGGCAGGCTCCTGCAACTTATGTAATTGAGTCTATCAGGTCAACAAGTAACCATCATTGTACTGCGGTATCAAGGTTAAGAGGGCAAGCTGTGACATGTACCTTTCCCCTCTTCTCCCCTTCTCCCCTTTTCCATGGTCAGTGCTCAGTGCTCTGTCCTGGTTCGTCTTCTAACCTTTAAATGTCAAAGGAAACCACTGGCACAGCAGTTCCCTATTGCACTTAGGCTTCATTTCCCCCCTTCAGTCCCTTTAATGCCTCAGACTTCCTGGTTACTCAGATATGCCTTCAGTGTCAATAGCTTTTTTATGGAGAAGAATCAAACAAACCCCCCACACACTGGCTTTGAAAACCTTTCAGCCTACAAACAGCTTGGTATTGGCATAAAAACCGACATGTGGACCAATGAAATCGAATTGAAGACCCTGACATTAACCCACACACCTATGAACATATAGTTTTTGACAAAGAAGCCAAAAGTGTACAATGGAAAAAAGAAAGCATCTTCAACGAATGGTGCTGGCATAACTGGATATCAACGTGTAGAAGGCTGCAAATAGATCCATATCTGTCACCGTGCACAAAACTTAAGTCCAAGTGGATCAAGGACCTCAACATAAATCCAGCTACTCTGAACCTGCTAGAAGAGAAAGTAGGAAGTAGTCTTGAAAGCATTGGCATAGGAGATCACTTCCTAAATATAACACCAGTAGCACAGACACTGAGACAAACAATCAATCAATGGGACTTCTTGAAACTGAGAAGCTTTTGTAGAGCAAAGGATACGGTCAACAAGGCAAAGCGACAGCCTACAGAATGGGAAAAGATCTTCACCAACCCCACATGTGACAGAGGACTGATATCCAGAATATATAAGGAACTCAAGAAATTAGACATCAAAACGACCAACAGTCCAATTGAGAAATGGGCTTTAGAACTAAACAGAGAATTCTCAACAGAGGAAACTCAAATGGCTGAAAGACATTTAAGGAATTGCTCAACATCCCTAATCATCAGGGAAATGCAAATAAAAACAACTCTGAGATACCACCTTATGCCTGTCAGAATGGCTAAGATCAAAAACACTGAAGACACCTTATACTGGAGAGGATGTGGAACTAGGGGAACTCTCCTCCACTGCTGGTGGGAATGCAAGCTTGTACAACCACTTTGGAAATCAATATGGCACTTTCTTAGAAAATTGGGAATCAATCTCCCCCAAGATCCAGCTATACCACTCCTGGGCATATACCCAAGGAATGCTCAATCATACCACAAGAGCACTTGCTCAGCTATGTTCATATCAGCATTGTTTGTAATAGCCAGAACCTGGAAACAACCTAGATGCCCTTCAACTGAAGAATGGATAAATAAATTGTGGCACATATACACAATGGAATACTACTCAGCAGAGAAAAACAATGACATCATGAGGTTTGTAGGCAAATGGATGGACCTAGAAAAAAATCATCCTGAGTGAGGTAACCCAGACTCAGAAAGACAAATATGGTATGTACTCACTCATAGGAAGATGCTAGATGTGGAACAAGGATGACTGGACTGCTACTCACATCACCAGTGAGGCTACCTGGAAAACGGGACCCCAAGAAAGACACGGAGAAATGGAAGAGATCTGCATGAACAGCCTGGACATGAGTGGGAGCAATGAATGTCGAGGGTCGAGGGAAAGAGAGCGGGAGATCCTAGCTGGATCAAGAAAAGAGGGAAAACAAGGAATAGGAGACCATGGTAAATGAAGACCACATGAGAAAAGGAAGAAACAAAGAGCTAAAGAGGCCCACAGAAATCCACAAAGATACCCCACAATAGACCGCTGGCAATGGTCGAGAGACAGCCAGGACTGACCTACTCTGGTGATGGGATGGCCAAACACCCTAATAGTTGTGCCATAAACCCCATCTAAGGACTGAGGAATATGGATGCAGACATCCATGGCTAGGCCCCTGGTGGAGCCCTGGGAGTCTAATTAGGGAGAAAGAGGAGGTTTTATATGAGCGAGATTGTTGAAACCAAGGTTGGATAAAGCACAGGGACAAATAACCAAATGAATGGAAACACATGAACTATGAACCAAAGGCTGAGGGGCCCCCAACTGGATCAGGCCCTCTGAATAGGTGAGACAGTCGATTGGCTTGATCTGTTTGGGAGGCATCTAGGCAGTGGTACCAGGTCCTGGGCTCGCTGCATGAGTTAGCTGTTTGAATCCTGGGACTTATGCAGGGACGCTTGGCTCAATCTGGGAGGAGGGGACTGGACCTGCCTGGACTGAGTCTACCAGTCCTCAGGGGAGATCTTGATCTGGAGGCGGTGGGAATGGGGGTGGGCTGGGGGGAAGGGGAGGGGGGCAGGAAGGGAGAGAACAAGGGGATCTGTGGCTATTATGTAGAACTGAATAGTATTGTAAAATAAATAAATAAAAATAATAATAATTAAAAAAAAAAAAAAAAAACCTTTCAGCCTACATGCCAGTACCTCGGGGCCAGGGGTTGATATGCTCAAGCCTCTGTAATTTTCACACATGGGAGAAGGCTCTACATGGACATTTTAGAGCTACTCCTATTAAAGAAATGGCACTCGGAGAAGTGCAACAGCTGCATGTGACATTCAAGTCCACTCCAAAAGACAAACTGTTTTGACACAGGTAGCAGCTTCTAGAGTTGGACTGTTAAAGGAAGAAGGAGTCTGGAGAGGGCAGAAGCCCTTCTGCCACTTGCAGAGCTGGAGATCGAGCAGCTCCATCACTGCAGCCTGCTGGCATGCACCTACCTGCAGAGCTTCTGCAGGCAGAGGCCAACTGCCTGCCTTACTGTAGCTTAGCACATTCCCTCGCTTCTGGAGGCTGATGCAGATGGTCTTGATTCAGTACAAGCTTCACTAGGGTGCATCAAAGTCCAACAGCAAGGACCACGTAACTCTGAAGAGCATGCTTGGGATTGGCCTCAATCTAGTCACACAAAGAAATCAGTATCTAAAATGAGGCTGCTCTACAACGTTGCATCTGAGCCTATAGTGGATATGGTCTTCTAGAGGCTCCTTAGAACTTATAAGACTTGTAGAAAACCCAATCTTAGGACAAAGATGAAACTCCGGAAACTTAGTCTGAAGTCCACTGGACCCCAATTCATTCACAATTAGCTTACATCTACTCAGATATCTCTGAAGGATGGTGTCTTTCAGCAGACTTGCTCATAATAGCTGGTGGGGAAAACAGCTTTTAATCAGTACTATGCTGTGCTTTGGACAACTTACCTCACGACTGTTAAATGGTTTGCTGGAATTCAGTAAGTGCCAGCTCATTTGAGAAGCCATACTAATGAGAGAGCTAAAACTAACTTGTCCTTGGTCCTATGGTAGCCCCATAGCCAGTCTCTTGATGTCTTTGACAAAGGAGCACCACTGAACTATCTTTAATTTATTAAAGCTATGGAATACATACTTGTTCTATCCATGAATCTCTAGCTCCTCAACAGTCACTATATATTTCTAACATACAAGGATTTTCGTTTCATCTCCTTCTCCTATTACACATTAGGTTCCTTTACAGCAAGAACCTGTAACATCAGTGTTCACATGTTTGGGGCTTCTCACAACACGTGGTACAAGGTAAACTACTAAATATTAGTTGAAGGAATTAAGATGACCCTGGGGGCTAAGGAGATGGTTTGTTGGGTAAAATGTTGGCTGTGCAAGCATGAATTTGAGTTCAGACTCCCAGCATCCATGTAAAAAGTCAGAAGCAGCAGTGCAAGCCTATAATTCCAGTGCTGGGGAGCCAGAGACAGCAGACTCCTGGGGCTCACGGAGCAGCCACACTGCTGAATCTGGAAACTCAGTTCAGTGAGACAGGCTGTCTCAAAAAGTAAGGTAGAGTGTGATGGATGAAGATACCTGATATTCATTCATAATTTCTGCCTCCTATAGGCATGCACACACATGCTGTGCACATGAAGGAGTCCACACATGCACACACATGTACTAAGGAGGAGGAGACATCACCGTTGCCTCCATATTCTTGTTTCCCTGTAACACTGTGGGGAAATCCATCTCAGCTACAGAAACAAAGTTAAGATTCTAAACAGAAGATCAGTAAGACTAAAACTTGAACCTAGTTTCCTTTCCACTTACTTTTAAAATAAGAATAAATATATCTACATTAAAAGAAAACTTAGCTTTATTGTTAAACAAAACACAATAGTTATGTTTGAAGGAGTCATTGTAAAAGATTTAGAAAAACACTAGATCCTTAAGAACTTATGAGCAAAAAATATAAAAAAAAAATGAACAAGCAACTCGCTAAGGTGAAAAATACAGGCTAACAAAACAGTAAAAACTGTCTGATCTCTAGACATTCTTTTCCTATGAAGTTAGTGAAGCCTTAACAAAACAGCAATTCAGAAATGAATGAAGTAAAGAGGTACTCACACTCAGTATCTTGGGGAGAGGATGTGAACATGGCTCTAAGGCCTTAAAGTTACCCCCAAAGTACATGTGAGACAAACATATATATGCATATGTATGTAGGTGTGAACTAAAATTATCTTCACATTTTGTTATACATTCCCTTAAAACACACTAAGAAATCTGTATGAGAATTTACACAGTATTCTTCAGACATTAAGAGCAGTGCTCTCTACCACTAACCACATGCCCTAAACAACCTATTAAAGTCTGGGCTGTCTGGCCATTGGGAAAAGAGTGAGATGATGATGATGATGACGATGATGATGCAGCTATTGTACAGGTTGGTATAAAGATTAAATTAGAATATGTACAATAGTTTAAAACAGTGCCTGGTATAGAGAGTAATCAACAAGTGTTAAATGCTATTACTCCACATGTAATAAATTTGTTAGCAGTCTAATGTTTAATGAGATTGTTTTAAATGATTACATATTATATAATGTTAAATAACAGACTAGTATTTTAAATAATATATATTTTAATGTTAAATGACAGAATGTTTTAAAAGATTGTAGTAAATCCATACAATGCTATACTATTAGATAATAACTAAAATGTTATTTGTAAATAATTTTTAGGTTTGGAGAAATGCTTGTGCCGAAAGTGAAAAGGCATGATATAAAAATGACTTCAATTATGTAAAATACATAACTATTTTGAAAAATATCTAGCAGAAGTCACCTCGGAGAGCAAAAGCAGTTCAGATAGCAGAATTTGAACTGTCTGCTATTGTTTTTTCTTCATACGTCTCTACCAGGATTCTTTCTCTTTTTCCAGTAAGGAAGAACCAGGCAAACATCGTAATTTTGAAAGGCTAGAGTAAGGCGACAAATGTATGTAACGCTTACAGAAATGCCCAACATTTTATGTGTGATGTAGCACAGAAATGACTGTGGCTTCCCACAACTCCAATCTTTTCTGTTGAATTTCCAAATACTGTTATTAGTGCACATAATATGACAATATGCAACAGTGAGTATCCCTTGGTTGGATCTGTTTATACACGTGTAATCTGGTATGCACAATGTACTCCTTGCCTAAAACCACCCACACATTATCAGGCCAGCCTCTCCTAGTCTCTACCTGGTTCTGACCTAAAATGTCCGATCAGAATCTTGCAGGCTAAGCCGCCTACCAGCACACTCCACACTCTAGTAGCTTTGACCTTTTCTATCCACCAAACCACAAAGCTCTTATCTCTGCTGCAATTATCAAAGAAAATGCCTCTTGTCCAACCATGGGAAAGACAAAGCATCCCATTCACTCTGAGGGTTCCCAGAATTTTCTAATTCTTTATGCACAACTGTTTCCCTTTCTGTAGTGCTCCAGAGCTGCTTCTGAACTCCATCTTTCATATCTTACCTTATCTGCACAAAGAATCTTCACTTCAGACAGCCAACTTAAGTTCCTAGGAGTTGATCTGTAACCATGTAATCATCAGCCTCTGTGGATACCATTTAAGACCTTGACAATTTTAACAGGACCAATGCAAATAATCACAACTCATGGAAGATCATGAAATTCAGCTTCTTAAGAAAGCATTCCTGTTAAGCAAATCTCAAAAGAACTTCTCACTTGTCTATCAGCATCCCCACATATACAGCACTGAGTTAGACATTATGTACATTAGCCAGTACTAAAAAAAAAATAAATAAAATCTAGTTAACATGTATCAGATTTCACCCAACCACCCATCCTCATCACATTTCCAAATAATTCTGACTGCGGTTCTAAGAGCTGAGTAAGAGGAAACTAAAAAGGTTCATGTGCTGTTGTTCTATGTGACACTGCTCTCAGACTAGCCTATCATCTAACCAATTCCAAAATTTACAAACTGATACAACGCAATCTAAATGCACCATAAATTTATATTTGTTAATCTTGGTATTAGAACATTTAAACATTTCAAACTACATAAAAATATGACAAACAATATAAAACAAAGAAATTTGTTGACAACTTAGTTCCAAAACATCACTATTTCTTATACTGCAATTAAGCAACAGGACAGCTTACATAGCTCTTCAGAAAACAGTGTTTTTAGTGGAGTGTTATCAACAAAAATCAGCACAATCCCACACAATAATGTCTCCAATTTATTATCTTTTCCACAGTACAAATTTTTCAAACCATAAATCCTTTGCATTTATTCAAAGTCTGTAAACAAGTGCCTGATTCCCCACCCCATCTCAGTTTAAGCATGTGAATGTTTTAAGTCCTTCCATCAAGTTTGAACTCTTCATGTGTATAAGGAATCAAGAGCCTTCTCTCTTTACATTATTTATATTTTATCATACAGCCTGCAGTGCAGTAAATCACAGTGAAAGCCCTGGGAAAACAAAACATGATCTTTACAGCAGGACTTGAAACTTTATAATAAATGCATTTGAAGAAGCGTCCCATAATAAAAGTGTGGGTTTTCATTTCCAGAAAGCAAGTCAATTAGAAACTCTAGTTTCTACTTAAAAACCCATTTGGATCTAAAAGTGAAAACAGTCCCCTATCCACATTTTATAAACTCTATACAGTTTTACTTGCAGAGATTTTTTTTCCAGTCTGGAAAACAGTAGTGCAATTAGTTTTACTTCTTTTAAGTTATTTAGTCCATGATGGAAACAGCTCTGTGGAAAGATAAGAAGATATTCTGGTAAACAAGAAATTTTTGCAAGCCCATGCTGGCTTACAGTCCATTAAAGCTTGTAAATCCATAGCGGCTTTCAACAGAATGCTGTGTATACATCACTAACATCAATGCAGAAATAAATAGGCGGAAATAACTGTAAACTGTCTCCTCTCGATGACTCTTCGGTAATGGCGGCCTTGATGAATTGATGGCGTAGTCTGTTAAATCATCAGACAGTAGACAGTTGCCCTTAAGGACATTTCCACTATGGCATCAACTCTGGAAAGCCCCAATGGAGTTACATTCCTAAAATAAAAATAAAAACGGAGTGGAGGGTGGGAGATAAAGTTCACAGATGCCACTTGAATGAATTCCATCAAGTCGCTGAGTCACTTAGACTTCTTCTTGAAAAGACTTTTGATTTTTGATGGCTTTTTGCTTTTCTCGCCATTATGACAAAGGTCATGTGGGATGCTGCTTATTCTGGAAACATTCGAGGCTTCCTGAACTGGCCTGCTGTCATTGCCAGTTGAGGAACATGATGTGTGTCGAGGTTTAGGCATCGGGATGCCACTAGAAAGTTGGTTCATGCTACAGGATTTCTCCAAGTTGCCACTGTATACTTTGCTGGCAGGACTGAAGATCATGTTCTTGGTTTCTGTCAGTCCCAAACACTCAGGGGAGCCCCGGGAGACATCTGCTGTCACTGGCGAATCCCCCCTGGAAGAATCCTCCAGGGAAAGCTCATCTCTTGATACCTTTCGAGAAGACAATGTTTGGTATATCTCAAGGCTTGAAGGAGCAGACTGTTTCCTTCCAATGGAAGAGTTCAAGGAGTCACACTCTGAAGCTGTGTCTTGTACTTCCCTGAATGAGATAGACAAAGGTAAAACTTTTAGATCTATAAGAGTACCAGCAAACATTCTAGTCAAATCAACCTTCATTCATTATTTATCCAATTATAAAAGGAGATATGCTATAATTATATATAGAGATAAAATTTGAAAATTCTTTTTATATTACACCCTATTATCTTCTGTGTGTGTGTGTGTGTGTGCACGTACACATGTGTGCATGCACGCACCCACGCGCAAGAAAGACTATATATGTATTTGTGTGAATATCTGCATGTGTGCATGTGTAGGCTACAGATCAACACTGAGTATCTTCCTTGATTGCTATCCATGTTATTTTGTTGAGACAGGGTCTCTCAACAAATCTGGAACTCATAAATTCAGGTAGGCTAACTGGCTAATAAGCTAGAGATCTGCTTGTCCCCATCCTCACCCCTACTGGAAGCAAAACAAGTGTGGCAGTACCTGGCTTTTACACAGGTTCCAGGGAATCCCAGCTCAGCTTCTCATGCTCATTTAGTAGGCAATGCATTGTCTGAACCTCTCCATAGCCCAAAACTTGTTTAGTTTTAAAGATAAATTATAACCATCAAAAACTATTATTTAATTAAGTTATGCCTTCCTTAACGATCATAGAAATGAAAATGTTTGAATTTGAGTTTTCTTAAGCCCTTCTGACTTTTGCTTCCTTCAACACTTTTTATTTCTGAATCATAGAACTGCCAGTATATGTTTGAAAGATGGAATTTTAATGCTTAGTTAGTTACTTTTAGTGTTTAGTTGTGACCTTGATGAAATAGGCTTTCTGAGGAAGTAAAATATGAACACTGCACTAAAGTAAAATCTCTATCAAGTTTGGTGGAGACAATGTGCTAAGGCACAATGGAATGGAGAGGAGATAAATGGCAAACATGACGCTATTGTTCAAGAACGGACATTCAGGAAGTTTCTACAGAAGAATTTCTTTGTGATTAGCACCCCCCATTTTATCTACAGTGGAAAAAGAGCTCAATAAAACAGAACACTAAAGCCCCAAACAGTCACCATTGAGACTACCAGCCTCCTCTGAAACATCACAAACTTGCCCTAAGTGACTCCACGGCTTCCTCATCAGTCTCTCTGCTTCTATCCCAGAGCAACTATCTATCCCAGAGCAACTTCTCTCCACAGCCACTGAAGTGACCCGAAAAGCTCAATCACTACATGTCACTCACTTGCTCACAACTTTCTACTGTGCTTCCTCAGACAGAATTCAAAGGCCCTGCACATCTATTTGGTCCTTGGTTCTCTCTCCAACCACACTCCCTCCCTCCGCTACAGAACACCCTTCCTCTTCCTTCAATACACCTATCCCAGACTTCCTCAGGACTCTGCAACCAGTTTCCTCTGCTGGAATATAATCCTCCCTCTGTTCTGTGACTGGCTTCTTCTCATCCTTTAGGTAACTACTATCCAACACCCAGAGAGGCCTTCCCTAACCATCCTATATAAAATGGCATTTCCTCTGCTTTTATTTATCTTTGTTTATCATCTAGCATGGCCTAGTAACAAAAATGGTGTTTTCTATTAACTTCAAAGGAAAAAAAATCCTATTACGACTAGGAGATCTTATTAATGATTGTATTCTCTGCATTGTAATTCATGGCAACCGCACAGTAAGATTAATAAATACATACAGAATGAAGAGTGAATGAAATCCTGAGGAACAGGAACCATTTCTAATTGGTTTCTGCATGCACTCAGCACAACTTCATTAAAGAGTTCTTTAAAAATGAAAGATAAAATTATGGTAAAACTGGGTGAAGGAAGTCAGGAAAAAACTAACAGGACTAAAGACAGAGCAGCAAAGTAAAACCTCACAGGAAAATGATCTCCCAGCTGGAGCTAGCCCAGGGTGTCTTACTTACCTTGGTAGCTCAAGGTATCAAGTATGTAGGACATAGCAAGCACTAAACTCATATTTATAGAATTAATCTCTTACAGTGAATGCTCTATGACTACTATCATTTTTCACATTTTTTACACTCACTTATTTCTGACAGTTATTTCAAACTAATATTATATTTTAGATCCATATTAGATTGCTGAACTTATTTACTCACATATTTTGTTTTACTCATACTATATATGTAAAGCCTTCCTTAAATGTGTTCTACTATATTTACTTATGTTATATGTGTGTATTTATATGTCTGTGTGTCCATTTATTTATGCTATATGTCTGTGTGTTAAGTCCCTTGGCTCAAATGTGGAGGTCAGAGGACAGTTTACAGGAACCGGCTCTTTATCTACAATGTGGGTGGGTCCTGGGAAGTGAGCCAAGGTAATCAGGCTAGGCAGCGAGTGCCTTTACCTACTGAACTACCTTGCTAACCCAAGAGACTGTCTTCACACAAGCTGCCATAAGAAGCATTATCTGCTAGCCCCGCAAGGGTGTAATGTAAAAAGATTACCAAGCTCAGGAGACATGGCTCCTCCCTCCTCCCCTAGTCCTGTTGTTAATTAGCTGTCAACTTCACGAAAATCATCTCATTTCTCTAGTCTCAATTTTCTTATATGCCAAAGTAAGACTTTGATTTGTCTTTAATGTTGCATCTACTTCTAACATTACAATTAAAAAACAGCAATGATCAAACGTATTGCTTCTTCCATGTAACTGATCAGATCTGCATCCCAGGTACTGCACAAATGAAAATTACTTTATGTTTTAAAATGCACATTCTTTGTGGTGCATGTTTCCTTTGGAACTGAACTTAATCTTATACACCATTACATTAATTTTGTATCATTTTCCCCGTGGTCACGTGTAACTAAACACATACAAGTTTTATGAGAACATATGTGTTTAGAAAGAAAATGAAGAAGACACGTTGGGTGAGGGCTAGCTGAGGGTACATGTGTACACTGTGTGGAACACAGAAGGCTGGCTCCCCAGCATGGGTGAGGGATAGCTGAGGGTACATGTGTACACTGTGTGGAACACAGAAGGCTGGCTCCCCAGCAGACAGCCGTCTTGAGGAAAGCAGCACGGGTGCTAAGTCAAATTCCTCCCATACTCATGTGGCAGCTGTGAAGTTCTGCCATGCTATGTGAAACAAGAACTTAACATTTCCATGACAGAAAGGTGCGGTGGGACAGGGCAGCTCTGGCGGCCCTACTACTTTCCAGAAGCCACCGAAAAATGATGTGAGAGTAAAGCCTCCTGCTCATGACTGTGGTTATACTACAAAGACACATAAAATGCTAATGATAACAGGCTTCCTGAGGAAAGATGCATCAAATTTTCTACTTGCAATGAGACTGCAAACCCTGATTATTTCCTTAGGAAGAAGCCTCAGAGATTACCTGCTAATTAAAACCTAACGTTCACTAGGCAGAACAATGATTACAGGTGACAAGTGATCTGACGGAAATGTCACCAGAGTCATGTGACTGACAGCTGTGAGGAACCACCATGTGCAGTGCTGATAACTAAGGGCAGTTTTCCTGTCACAAACACCATTCTGCTTGAGAAGAGGAAGACAGTTTAGAAGTGAGCTCCCCACAGCAACAGGCTCACCTCAAGACAGAATGGAATGGAATGCATGCAGCTATACTCACTGTGGCAAAGAAGTTAAGTCATGAATTGAATTTAATTTTATCATTCTCTCCATTAAGCTCCCAATATCTTCTTGAGCCCTGGGCATATAACACTGCCTATGTGCTAGCAAGCAACAAATTATTTTGAAATTTCAGTCATACTGATGTCTCTTTATGTGGAGGCATACTCAAGTCCAAGATGCTCTATTTTACATCCACATTTTCACCTGACAAGTTTATGGTTGGAGACTAGTCAACTGCACTTGTTACCATCTCTGCAGTTACACCTCCCAAAGCTTTGACCGCCCAGTGGCAACAGAGCTCTCCACTGGCTTCTGAATTCCCCAGGTCTCCTATGGTCCAAAGAGGAAACACAAATGCTGATGAGAAGGGCTCTACAAATACTACGGCCCCAAACTCACTGATATTCATAAAGATTATTGTTCAGCCAAGCCGATCAGCAAAGGCAGAAAATACAGAAGGCAGGTCTCTGCTATCAGCATTAAAGATTAGGTCACCCGACAAGGAACAGTGGGGTGGCCTTTAGAAACTGAAAGCAACCAGACCCATGCTTCTAGTGACACAGAAACAAGACCTCAGCAATACAACCACAAGGAACTGAGTTCTGCCACAAACACAGGAGGTTCAAAGGGCACTCCAGATAGCACATGAGAACTCAGCCCAGCCAGCATCTTGATTTTAGCCTCTGATACCCTGAGCAGGAAACCCAGCCAGCCCAGACTTGCACTTCAGATGTACAGACCTGAGTGTCCATAAACAGTGTCACGTGAAGCCACTGAGTCTGTGAAAGCTGGTTGTGTAACCCCAGAATACACAGCAGCACTGCTGCTGCTACTATACCCTCTTAGCCCGTACTCTGCAGTTACTGATAGCCAATACCATTGTTTTTCAGCAGTGAAGTAGATGGCCTCCTCGTCCTCTTCATTCCGATACAGAGCAGGGCAACTTGACACAGACAGAATGTCTGGATCTGGGGAAGGTAGTGAGTGCTGGGGATGCTGGGGATGGTGAGGATGCCGAGGGTGGGCTACCAGAGGAGCATGTGGAGGAAGCTGAGCTCTCTGGGACTGTGGGGAGGACGGCACAATGCTTCGACGAGAGCGGCATAAACTACTGCTCCTGGCTAAAGACCCAGCAGGTTTAGGCACGGTCCCTGAAAAACACAAGCCAACAGAAACTCTCAAAACCACCAATGTCCCTCATCCCTTAACTGTCTTCTTACAAATATGTACACAAGAAATGATGTAGTAAAATATCAGATTTAATGTTTATTCCGCTAACTATATAATAACTGCCATTCTCTACCACCTACAAAAAATTAAACAGCAATAATTACAAATGTAATAAAAATGGTAACGGAGGTAAAACTAAACGAAAATAATAAATGTAATTTTACTGTAAAAATCTAACACTACTAAAAACAAAGACTTAAAACTTTATTCAAAATAACATTTAAATTTAAAGTCAATATAGCATATTTATAAGGAGTGATAAACTATTTATGAACACTATACTGAAGCAGAAGAAAGAATAGAATAAAGTATCAATGGATAGTCTTTGACATGTCACCACATGTTCAACCTTTAAGAAGGTTTAAATAAAGACTGTACAGACATTCTCTTAGCTGAAACCAAAGCTTGCTTCCGGAACACAGCTCCTCATGGACTAAGTCTCTGTCTTAGATCTCCCTGTGTTTACCACCTGCCTCAAGCTAGACCCATGCATGTGGAACAATTGGACTCCTCTTCAGTTTCTTTTCCTGCACTCAAGCTGGCTCTTGGTGCATGCTGCATCCCTCAGTACCACAGCACCAGGACAGGAGGTGCTGGCAAACCTTACCCCTGCACCCTTCATAAACTGGGTTCTTTCTGAAGCTCACGCTATTAGACAACACGAATCCTCCGACTACATGACAGTGCTTTCTCCCCAGCAGTCTTTCTCGCTCTGGCCAAACCATGCACTCATCATCAATGTGAGTAATTTCACTTCTAAGACTCATCTGACCCTTGACCAATCAAGAGTTTTGACTTCTCCTTTGCCTTCCTGTCTATTCTGATGTCTTGACTTGCCAATCATATTATGATGAAGCCACCGAACAAGAAATGAAACAATTCTCCTGGTATCTGAAATCATTGATTACCTAAACAGAAACTAACAATTTGAGTAAGGACAAACTTCTCACCAACAACTTCAAAACAGTCTGGAGAAAATAAGGAATCAAATTGAACTACACCTGTTATCTAGTTAAACTATTATTTTCCAGTAAAGGCGAAAACAGACACTTTCTGCCAAAGACAGAATTTCTCGCTTTTAATTTGTTTAACAAAATACTAATCAACACTATGCTTTCAGTAAAGAACAAAAAGGAGGAAAGAAAAGTAAAACATAACAATAAACATAGAAGCATATTTAAATAATGGCTAAAATTATACCAAAAGTGATGAACGTTATGAGTGGCAGTCCACACATCAGAAAGCACCAGAGAATACTAATACACAAATGAAGAGTCACTACAGTTCAAGTTCTCTGGAGCACCCCAACTGTCAAGAATGAGAGAGGAGGGAGGGGAGAGGAAGGGAAGAAGAGTTCGAAAACAAACCTTACTTAAGAGCCCTGGGATAAAACAGATCAACAAGCAGGTTAAATATCTGCATTAAATATCCCCCAAACATCAAGGAAATAATACCACATAATTCCCAAACTTGCTGTGGGAGGAGGAGGAGTAATTCTATTCTCTATTCTTCTACTCACAATAAAGATATCAATTAACAGTTTCTGGGGTTTCTTCACTTAGAATTACAGACAGCATTACTCATGTATTAGAATCTTTTACTTTGTTCTTTACATACAACAAGCATGCTTCCTGTTCATTATTTCAAACATAACTAACACATAATATAGACCAACAAAGAGGCATTAAATGAAGCCCTTTCATCATACCTTAGACACTATTCTTATGGCTGACAGCCTTTGTTTTACAAGGTCCAGAACTTAGGCTCTTGTAACAAAGCAGAATGGAGTAACACTATGTGGCCAGTAGGTGGAGGCACAGCTCTCCAATCCTTTAGCAATCAGTTTAATTCCTAAAACTTTCTATTAAATTTCAAACCAGCTCTTGTACTTTTTCATATTTATAAGTATTAATGTCTATGTATAATACATTATTTAAAACATATGCCAATTATTCACACTTAGTATTTTCTTTTAATGAACCAAAAACAACAAAAAAGTGCTTCAAAACAGGCAAATAATAATAATAACAACAATAATAATGGAAATAGATCATCCTCAAGTACAATTCTCATTCATAACAATTACATATTTTAAATAAAAACTATTTTTAAAAGGTTTTGTATTTAAACAAATGCATATATTTATTAATCAGTGTTATGTAGGGCACATATATAAACAAATAAACAAATAGAATAGACTAATTCAACTTGTAAGCCAGCTTGAATATAAATGCAGCCCAAACAAGGACATGAGGTCACCACCGGCTTCTGGTGTCCCCAAACTTACAAGCTGTCCCTCTCAGCCGCTCCTCTGTGACAGTCACTACCGCTCCCTCACTTCACTGCACCACAGAGAATTAAAGCCAGAACAACAAATGCAGTCACTGTGCTGGCAAATTAAAGCCTGATTGGATAAGAACTGTTCTACACGATCAGAGCTGTTGCAGCAGTTTCTGGAAAGCACTAAGAGTTGAATAGGAAAAGTCAAAACTAAAAATACTCAGGTAGGATGACTTGATCGGTCTCAAGAACGAAACCGTACGTTTTCAGCTAACCAAAGACTAAGCTAACACACTTCTCCGTTCTTCAGAGCTCTGTTCTACTGACACCGTAAGAAGTCACAGATATGGGGAACAGACCGGGCAAGCAGTAATAAGAATAAAACATTTTCCAAATGATTCCTAATCTAAAAAAGCTGCAAATGGAAAACATCTGTAATTCTGCAGGAAGTCAAAAGTCAAAGCATTCAAATTTTATCTTACCAAAATGTGTTTTCACAAAGTAAAACTCAAAAACATAGCACAGAACTAAGCAATGTACTGCACACGCAGAGCCTGCTGTGGAAGGACTCACTCACAGTCTGGCAAAGAAACATGGTGGCACACATGTATAATCCTAACACTCAGAGGGTAAGGCAGGAGGCCAGCCTGAGCCACACAGCATGCCTCATCTTAAAACAACCAGAACACATCTTCCTTATTTACATGTATATATAACGTGTCTTACATAAACACACATACATATCACGTCTAAGTTTTATAAACAAGCACAGCTTTTGTTAAAGGCAAACAGAATCAGTACCTCATGATATACACAGAGCAGGGTAACACTACAATAAAAGAACACACTGGAAAGAAAAGAAAAAATACTAAAAAAAAAAAAAAAAAAAAAAAAAAAAAAAAGCCTTGGGAATGGCACAAATCCTGAGCTTACGAAGAGTCAAGAGTGGACTCCAGCAGAGCTAGCACCCAAAGCCAGGAGTCTAAAACCTTCCCTTAATCTTCCTTTCTACTGTAGTTTTCCGTCAGTTTAGCATTCCATTTATATAACCACTGGCAGCCATAATGGTGTATCTGTCCCTTTTTAATGTGACTCTCCCATTTCAATTTAATGAAAAGTAATGGTTTAAAAGCAAAATCCTACAATGAGTTATATATAACAATTGCTGAAATATAACTATTGCTAAATTATTCAAATTATTCAACTATTCATGCCTCTTGATAAGGTGTATTTCAAAAACAGAATATATAACACATATATAAAGAATACATAGATGAGACTATCTCATATAGTACTCTCACAGAGTAAAATAAATAATAAAAAGAAACAAGAGTACCTTTCCCCCCTAGATGTCAAAGTACGTCATTCCTAAAAGGGCACGTCAGGAACTAACTTGGCTGAACTCACTTACCTGGAAACTGTGACACTATTGGGGGGGTGTCTTCATCTAAGTCATCGACTCCTCCAGCAATAGGGTAGGGTGGGATGGAGACTCTAGGCATCACCACCCAGCTGTGGTCAGAGTACAGAGAGGAGGTAAGGCTGGGGAGCCCAGAGTTGTGAGCTATCTGAAAGCCACAGATCTTCTCAATCTGCTGCCAGCGAAAAAGCCGCTCTCGCAAACACGTTGTCAGCTCAGAGAGCGCTTTCCTGAAAAGTCAATAGATGAATTACTTACTGCATTGAAGTCTTGAATATGATACTGAAATGAAGGCAGTGACAGACCATGGAAATTAGCTGATCTCAAGAAGAAATTATCCAGTTTCAGAATTAGTATAAATTATGTCATTACGTAAGCTTCACTGATTAAATATATATTATCTACCTAGTACATGGCTCAACACTGTACTAGACAGACTGGCAAAAGAGCATCTCACTTGGCTTCCAGAATCTTGTGATCTACTTCATCCAGGGAGGAGCTATGCGCAACATGCAGGGTCCCAAAGACTGTGCTTCTCTTCTTTTTAATTTTTTCTGCCTGGAACCCAAAAGGGAAAAGGTAAGGCTAGGTTTAGGAAAATGACTATTACATACTAGTAAAGTTGATTTTGGTTTTGACTGTATTAATAATCATAAAACCAGTAGAAAATTATTAGCCAAGGTACAGACATGTTTTCAAAATAAGAAAACAGATGAGAAAGAAAGCATGCTTTCCTAAGTCAAAGACATTTAAAGCCTTGTTCTAGGGAACTGTTTTTCTTATTTCTATAGCTGAGAAGGACCAGAATCTTCTACTAAAACTAACAGAAAAACATGAACCAAATCCTATTGCAATGAGGGTTAGTCAACTATGCATTTTTTCCAGAATTCAGATTAAGGCTTACTCTTATTCCACACAATTTAATAACAGCAAACATGAATTTCTAGTAACTACTAACCTGCATCAGATATGAGGCAGCAACCTGGAGGAGAAAAGCTCCGTATAAAACGTTTACAATAGTGATAACAATGACAATTTCTCAAGGAGGCTAAGGTAATTTTGAAAGCTATATATGCACTTCTCTAGAGAGAGTAATTTTACTTTAAATTCAATAATGACAAGATTCAATTTACATGACAAACTCTGATTTTAAAAACAGAATCTTCAAGAAGGGCTTTCCTGGAGTTTTTGTATTCCAGGTGACTAATCATGAAGTAAGATAATACCTCGTCCTTAGCGATGGCTAGCTGCATCTCAGCATTCTGTCTCTTAATATTGTAGTACTGTACTTCGACTTCATGTGTTAGCTGAAGCCATTTCTGAAGCGCATCAGGAACAGACCAGCTGCTTCTCATTTCAAACTCCTTTTCAGCCTTTTTTAGAGCCATGCGGACCTGCAAGGACAAAAGGAAGAAGACACAAAGAAAGGGAAGAGTGAAATAAAAGTTGGTACCAAAACAAAAAGAAAAACCAACTCAATTATGGATTTTACAAAAACCTTTTAAAGTCATTAAATCTAAAGGTACTTTTTATTTCAAACTAGAGCTGACTTTAACTGCATTCTAAGTTTACTGGGCAAAGCTAAAAAGTCACAGCTTAGAGAAGGGCATATGGGCCCCTCACATATAAAAAGTTGAAATATTTAGTTTTTGTATTTTATAGTTGTCAAGCTAAGAGAAGTAGGGCACAGAGGGGAAAAATCTAGGAAACAAACAAATTGCTGATCACACGTTCCCCACAATGTATTGTTCGTCACCTAGGATACGAAGCAACGCCTGAAACGTAGGGGACTTTCTGGTTCTCACTGCCTGATACCCTGTCTGTTATTTCTCTTGTGTGGTGATATATCAATTGTGCTGAAATGTGATTTTATTTGTATGTTAATAAATAAAGTTTGCCTGGAGATCAGAGGTCATTAGCGAGCCAGGAACAGAAGTCAGGTGGTGGTAGCACACGCCCTTAGTCCGATCACATGACAGGCAGAGTCTCTGTGGTCAAGGACACAGCCAAGTGTGGTGACCCGAACCTTTAATCCCAGTGCCAACCATAGAGACCCGGAGGTCTCTATAGACAGGCAGTAATGAGGAAGTCATGTGGTTGGGTTTAGAGCCAATGAGAAGGCAGAACAGAAAGGCAATAAAAAGACAAGTCACACAGGGAGAAAGTCTCTCTCAGGAGAAGGACGGCAGCAAGTGGTAAGATAAAGGTAGTCTCGGTTCTTCGCTAGTGCTCTGATCTCTTGGGCTTTTAACTCTGTATTTGGCTCTGTGTTTCTTATTTAATGAGACTGTTTAGAATTTCGTCTGCACTTGTGCTTCTCTTACTACAGTCTGTTCCACCCTTTCTATCTCATCCACTGCTCCTCATACAGCAAACAGCAAGTAGACACTGAGCATGAGTAGACTGTGTAAATTTTAAGAAAATCACTTCTAGTCAAGAATAGACTTGATTTTCCCTGTGAGAAACTATGTATTGCCTTCCTTGTAGATATGAAGTATTTCTCCCACATGCCAATTAAGGGGCCATCAAATTAAACAACAACAAAATAAAATGTCTGATGTGTTAAGTATAATAACTGCTAAGGAAAAAATCTCTAAAGAGAAGCCTCCCTAACAAAGTAGGAAGAGAAAATCTATTCTTAGACTAGCTTACTTAACATTCTGACAGGGTACGAGCTAGAAGATATGAGGTGACACATGGTGGGGTTGGTGTGTGTAACTCCCAGCCTTCCCACAAAGCCATGGGGGCACCGTGCAGCAGCACAGTGCTTCTGGTGTCCGACCCTAACTGTGGAGTAATTGCTCTCACAAGCTAACTAAGGCAACTGAAACTCCATTCCTAAACCAAAGTGCAGAGGAATGTTTGATCTGAACAAACCCAACTTATTTACATAAACTTTTCTGTTTGCCAGAATAAACTAAGAAGAGGACTACACAAACTTTTGATAAAGAAATAGAACAGCTGTTGGGCAGTGTGGAAAAATATTTTAAAACTCCAAAATTAAAAAGAAATCACAAGACACACAGTCCATAAATCTAAAAAAAAAGTGAAAGAGTTGGAACTTGGAACTTAAAAAAGGAAGGCTTTTTCAGTAGAAGCGACTTCTCAGGCAACACGCACCTGGCATGATTTATTGTGTAACGTATATGGGACAATGTGAATTGAATTAGACAGTGGCTAAGCTCTGTGGCGTCCCTGATAATCTCTCAGGAAGAAAAAACTCGTGGTCATGCCCTGCAACACGTGGCCCTACAGAACACAAGCAGAATGCAGCAAGCCTTTCCTCTCACAAGACTTTGAAACTAAGAATCCAGTGTAATTTAAATGTGCAGGCTACTAAACACTTGATAATCCTAAAGATTTTCCATAAATTTATTTCTCTTAAAATAGTTCAATTATTTTGCACTGAAACTATATATTTTGGGGCATAAATTGAGGCTGAGCAACCCTTAAATTAACGGTTAAATATGTCTCAAACCTGTGAAATTTATGACCATTCCATATTAATGACTATTCAACAGTTATTATTCATGGCTTTGTTACTTGATGAAATCTTAACTCTTATTTTGAGTTATGCTGTTATCCATGAAGATGGTCAAAGTCAAATTAGCTAGTAGCTTTTACAAATGAATTATATACCTGAAAACTATTTATATAACTCTGGCACATTAAAAATAAAACAGCAACAAGTAGAAACACATCAGAAATAAACAACCCACACACCTCAAACCTGGCTTCTAGACCTAATTTGATTGTATAAGCCCATGACGTTTTTGGCAAGATCCACACTTCTGAGGCTCACTGTCTGAGACTTAGAATGGTAACATGAGATTTTTAGGAGCAAAATCATGATGTGAAAACTATTTTAATAACAAAAAAATATAAAGTGATAATAATAGTTAGCCAAAAGTCTTCATTTAAGGAAAATAATACCATATGATCATTTTTGAAGTTATCTCCACTAGGAAAAAAGTATGTTTCAAACTAAGTAGAATTGTAGGGTAACATATGGCTATACCTACATTAATTTCCCAGTTTAATTACTTCAGTAAATGAAGCATTAGACAGCAGTACAGGAAAACACAGATTTGGAATAGGACACACCAAATCTTGCCTTGGCTGAATAACAGTTGTGTTAACACAAGGCAGCAGTTACTCAACCTCCCTACTATAACCTTCTCTTTTCAGCACAGCCCAGGGTTCACATTCAGAGCAAGCAACCGACAGCACAAACAAGCGCTCTATACACTGAATACTCATAAGAATACTTAGATTCTTGGCCCTGCTTGGTAATTGACTAATTCTGAACAAGTCTCCCAATCCTCATTTTGCTTCTCAGTTTTTCAGTCAATAAATGGCCAAGTCAGAAAAATGAGATAGCATTAGGGACACAGAGGTTCACAGAATGTATTCTGAAGATGAAAGAAGAGCCACAGAACAAGAAATACAGGCAGCTTCCTGAATGGAAAAGGAAACAGATCTTCCCATACAGGCTCCACTAGATTCGGCCCTGCAGACATTACAGAGTGATGATGAATCTACATTTATTTATGCCACCACGCTTGGAGTAATTTGTCTCTGCATGTCTGAGGGTTTCTACTACTGTGAAGAGACACCAAGTCCACAGCAACTCTTATAAAAGAAAACATTTAATTGGACCTAGCTTGCAGTTTCAGAGGTTTAGTCCATTATCATCACAGCGGGACATGGTGCTGGAGAAGGAGATGAGAATTCTACAATTTGATCCACAGGCAATAGAAAGTTAACTGTCTCACTGAGCGTAGCTTGAACATAGGAGACCTCAAAGTCCACCCCCACAGTGACATACTTCCTCCAACAATGTCACACCTCCTAACAGTGCCATTCACTATGAGCTTATGGGAGCCAATTACATTCAAACTACCCCACTGCAGGAACAGGAAATTGATACACATGCATGCCATGAGATTCTTCTATAATCCTCTCTTCTCCAAAGCATTGTGAAATGTCTGAAAGCCTACTCCATCCTATTTTGAGTAGCTGGGTGGAGGAAGCAGACATCAGGAAGGACATCTTTGTAGATTACTTTGAAGATTTTAGAAGATTATGTTCTAAAGCTATCTAACAGGTTTCAAAGGAATGACTAATAGAAATCCTTAACATCTGTAGCCTTTGGCTTTACAGAAGCCCAAAACGAGATGTCCTTTCTTTTACTAGGTGACATTTGAAACTCAAACTTACTGCAGGTACTAATAAACACCTCAAGTGAACTCTAGGCAACAAACCTAGCATGACCTATGATGCATGGAGGAAGAAACATGCTGGCAACTTCACCTTTCAGTTACCACTTTGTTATATTTAAAATATGAATTCATCAATGCTGAAAACATTTTACTAGCTGAGGAACAGTATACAATGAAAATAAATGCAGATACAGAAGATGGGACAAAACAAAAGAAAAAGAAAACACTGGCCCTGCTCCCCTGAGTAGCAATAGGAACACCTTCTTAAAGAGTGATACCTGCGCCGTGGCACACGCCTTTAATCCCAATACTCGGGAGGCAGAGGCAGGAGGATCTCTGTGAGTTCGAGGCCAGCCAGGGCTACAGAGCGAGATCCAGGAAAGGTACACAGAGAAACCCTGTCTCAAAAAACCAAAAAAAAAAAAAAAAAGGGGGGGGGGGGGTACCTGCTCCAGCTCCTGCTCTGCATACTGGCGTCTGCTCAGCTCACACTCTGCACCTTCCCTCAGCTCTCTCAGGCGACAGGCCTCCTCCTTGGCGTAGTTGATTTCATCCATCATTTTTCGCTCTAGATTTTGCTTTTCTACAGCAACAGTTCTGTTTTCTTCCTGTGCCTTTTCAAGTCTTAAAGAACAATAAATTTTTAAAAAATTCCTCAAGTATCCAGAATTTCACTTTTATGAAAAAAACATTGTTTCAAACAACATCATACTTTTTAAAATCAGAATTTAATAGTATTTCTATTCATCTTAAATTAGCATAAATACCCAGCAACCTAATGTTTGGCTATTTTTTGTTATTTTGGGTTCAAAAGACAAGGACTGTAGAAAACAGTCTCTGCAATGATACTGTCCAGAAACTTGTAAATATTCAACTACATTCTACCTTTCCTCTGATCTTCTACACATTTATTCCCAAGTTGTAATTCTCTAAAATACAAAATGAAATGAGTATTTATACCCAATATGAACACTAACCCAAAATAAGTGTTTACATATACTCTCGGGTATCATTTTCACCAGATATATTTGCTAGTGTGACTAACAAGAATTAAGCCTGGTTTTAGTAATTCATTTTGTCTTATTTTGTTTTTCTGAGACAAGTTCACGTAGCACAAGCTGACCTTGGAGTCACTAGCTATACAGCCAAAGATGACCTGAAGTGGTCATCCCAGCTCTACCTCCAGGACCCCCAACACCAGCCACCGCGCCCAGGCTGAGGGAGATGCTTCAGTTACCTCTCTTGTAAGTCCATGAGACTTTGCTCTGCAGTTTGTAGACTCTCTAGGTCTTTCATCATTTTTGCAACATGTTCCTTTGATGTCTTATTTTGTGTATATGCAAACCAACACCCCCCAACACCAATTACTATGGAAATTGTGAGAATAAAATCCTTCATCCAGTTATGAGGTGGGCCTGTAGGGGAAAAAGCAGATAGTTAATTTTTGAATGCAACATAACGTAAATGTACAGAAAAGCAGATATCCAAAGCAAACAAAACTAAACATCTCCATCCCCCAGATACAAATTCTAGCCTAATAAAATCAAAACTCTCTTCCAACAGTCAGTATGCTTATTTTCCAACAATCAGTATGCTAACTAAGAGACGGGACCTGCAGAAAGGCAGAGAAAAACCCACGTGGCCACGTCAGGCCTCATTTCCAATGCCATGCTACTGAGAGAAGCCCCGGCAGAGTAAAGAGGGCCATGACTTGCTTCCATTTTCCTCAGTCAGGCCAGGTCACTAACAATGAGACACAAACTAGATAACCAGTCATTCACCAAAAGGCACTTTCCCAAGTATGTATACACAACAAACTGTGCTCATCAGTGGACCGTGACGTTGGGGGACATGCTACCCACCAAACAGACATGACAGTGTTTTGTTAACCCACAGGGAAGTGTGGGGGAAGTTGCTGCTTACACCTCAAGAGTTGAGGCCAGGAATACCCCAGCACCCTACAACTGACAAGAAGCCTCTTCCCCCATACCCTCTACTAGTCACAAATACTATCCACTACTCCACCATGTACAGAGCTGAGAAGTCCTGGGTGTACATAGCTAGCTAGTAATGTGGGTCAAATGGCCATCTGTTTGAGATACAGGAGTTAGGAGGAGGGAAAGCACAGGAACCTTCTTCCCTAGCCTACCATGCTATGATGCCAATGCAGCCCTGCAATATAAGGCAAAAGGCACCAGGGCCACTGTCTTCAGGAATATAAAACATAGAAAAGCCTCTACTCAAGTACCATTTTAACCTAGCCCTGACTGTCAATATACACCAACTTTCCAGGGACCAATTAGAAGAGATATACATGATCTCTAATAAAATACAATGTTGTGTTTTAATGCTCCAAGGAAATATAATTTAGAGTGGCAAACTGCCTGTCCTGGTTAGTTTTACGTCATCTTGACACAAGCTTATTAAGTCATCTGAGAGGAGGGAACCTTAACTGAGAAAATGCCTCCATAAGATTGAGCTGTATGCAAGTCTGTAGGGCATTTTCTTAATTAGTGTTTGATGTAGGAGGTCCTAGTCCACTGTGGTTGGGGTCATCCCTGGGCTGGTTATCCTGTGTTCTATAAGAAAGCAGGATGAACAAGCTATGAAGAGCAAGCCAGTAAGCAGCACTCCTCCATGCCCTGATTATCAGCTCCTGGCTCCTGGTTACTACCCTGCTTGAGTTCCTGTCCTGACTTCCTCCAGTGATGAACAGTGATGTGGAAGTGTAAGCTGAATAAACCCTTTCCTCCCCAAGTTGCTTTGGTCATAGTGCTTCATCACAGCAATAGAAACCTTAACTAAGACATTAGCTAAACACATAGTGCTCCTGCCACAGGACATTCTGCAACTTCCTGTGGGTGAACTCTATGGAAATCTCAAGTGGCTAACAAGTCCAGGATGCATGCGTGTTTGTCTCTATGCTAGAGAGTCTCAGTGTTCCATATTTCCAGAGCACACACCCTCACCTGCCATGCAAAACATGCACTGCAGGCAGCTACAGTCTCAAAAGGGATTGCTTAGATTTCTGCTTCCAACCAAGAGGTTCAGCTCAGGCTTCATTTCAACCAGGAGCCCTATTCTCTGACTCTGAAATATAATCTCCAGGAATAACAATATGCAGATTCATCAGTCCCAAATTCCAAAGCACTACACACTAGAGAGTTGAATAAAAACTCCTTTAACATGTATCTTTTCATTTGACCACATTAGTTTTTGTATGAAATCTAGCTTGGGCATTACACTGTGGTACTTGCTCAGTCAAATGGTAATTCTACAACAAACATATTTAAAAGGTAAATACATCATCAATTTCTGAGCTGGTTTGCTTATTAAAATGCATGTTTAACAATACTTTTTGAAAACAATTTGATAATACTATATTCTCTAGATATGAAGCACCTTGTTCCCAGATAGATACAGGAAGCATTCCCAACCAACGGCAGGTAGACCAAATTCTCTACCTCTAATTCTTGTTTCCACTAATCAGCTCATGGGAAAAAAACAACACTTCACAGAAAACAATCACCTAGTGGATTCAGAGAAGGAATTAGGACAAGGAACAGAGTTCAGGGGTCCTGGGCATTTTCAGCAGAGCTCCACTTCCTCTCTTATAATGCCCATCAGCTCACAAAGGAATTCAGACTGCTTTACCAACTGCTCACTTAGCTCCAGCCAAAACAGAATCATGATCAAAGTCAAGTGATCGGTGAACCACTCTCTTCAGCCTTCAATAAAAGAGCCCACCTCAATCAGTATCAGAGATACACTCCAGAATCCAGGGAGAATAACATTAGTTTCCTAATCTATATTCTGCAAAAGCCATATTCCCTGTATTAATTTTGACATTCCTTTTAGGATTCTGAACAATAAAACAGAATTCTTCTAAAATATATACTGTTCAAACACTTCCTCCAAAAGCTTTCAGAAATTTTATATTAAATAAACATAATAAACTTCTCTTTTGGGGAAAAAAGTATTCCTGTCCAGGTTAAAAATGTTTAATAAAAATGTGACATAACACATTCCTTTTCAAACCAATCAAATAGCAGTGTCCACTTTGTGTTCCTTCTAAAGATTTGAGGGGTCTTTACTTCTGATCCATATCTTCAAAGTTCTTTTCCTGGTGGCTAGGGACTCTGTTAGGACTTACTACTGGTGCCATCAAAAGTTAAACTGCCGTGGTTCTTAAGGATGAACATCCAGCTGAATTAACATCAACAGTCACAATAACCCAACATTTTAAATCTAGAAATCCGAATGATCACCTAGCCAGTTTCATAGCTTTTTACATTAGTAACTACTTTTGGAAATTCACATTTTTGTGGCAGAGAAGCTCATCTTATAAGCCGTATTTCCTTCACGGTTAGCAAGTGGCTCTCTTCTTGGTGGTCTGCTCCTCTCCAGTCTCTGTTTTCTTCAACAACACAGGGATGGGCAGACTACGCTACTGAATCACACTGAATGAAAGAGATACTAACGTGTCAGAGGCCCAAACAAAACCACATCGAGTGCTTTGAGCTGAAGTTTCTGTCTGTGACTCCGGTCGCTGATTTTCAACTGGGAAATCATAAATGAAGTTTCATGAACTGCTATCCTGTACATAGAAAAAAAAAGTTCATATGTAATAGACAAAGTATTTCTACTATATAAATTTCAATGCATAAGCAATATATTTACTACTTCACACGGTGATCACTGTTGAGAACTCATCTGTATTAAAACACACTACTTCAGAAACCCTTTCATAACACTTAGCCACTGAAAGCCTTCCTTGGGCTAATAACTGTCTTGCTATATTGATGAGCTGCTGTTTTCTAAAGTGACTTTCTATTGTAACTTGCTCTAACTGAGAAATTTATAAAACTGAAAGTATTTTATAATAATCAACAAATGTCAGCATTTTCAAAAAGGAAAATAAAATAGTTACAGGACTTACTAAACATTTTTAGCAGATGTTAAAAACAGTTCTTACTTTCGGAGCTTTTAGTTAGCAGTGCGGAAAATGCTCTTACCACACTCTTAGTGTTTAACTGCTTGAAACAAACAAAGCATGCTAAAAACCTAAGTGGAAGGCAAAAAGCCTTCTTGGATAGGTTGAGGGGTGGAGGAATTCATGTAATATACAGTTCTTGAGTGAGTTAGGAGGTAGAGGCAAGAGAATACTCAGAAGCTTGGGGGCCAGCTAACCTGGTATGTGCAAACACTAGTAAAAAGAGGCCCTGTCTCAAGAAGGTGGAAGATACAGATCACCAGTTGAGGTTGTCCTCTAATTTCCACATATGCTGCTGGGTCATCTACATGGACCCACACTCATGCCACAAACATACATACGTACTATATATGCATGCACAAAGAATAAAACTATAATAAGAAAACAGATACAATTGTTAAAAGAAATACATTTATAGTATTTCCTTTATACCACCAGGCCCAGAATTATCATGTAGGTTCAGAATTGAAAAGTGGCATCACCTAAAACATACTTCTCAATGCATGGAAAAGCCCTCTGGGTAACTACTGACCTGGGAAGTGTTGTTCCCTTCACATTATTATCCCTAAAATTCTTCTCATATTGCGGGAGTTCAACAAATTCTATCAACCACTGCAGGGTATCCTCAAGGGTCCAATTATGAACTGCAAAACAGAAAAGAAGGTATATTTTAAAGCGCACCATTCTCAGAATTAAAACCCTGTACACAGCTATAGAATTTTAGCAGAAGCAAAGATGGGAGAATAAATCTTCAATTAAATTCAAATACTAAATTAGTACTAAAATAGTATCTAGCACTCTATAGTAAACTAAAATATTGAGACACACACTTGCTCTTCCTAAGGACATAGGATCTAAAACAGAAGAAACACATAAAAACAACTAAGGCAACTAGTAGCAAAACTAATTCTAAAATAAGCATTAATACAGAGTTTTTAAAGGATGAAATAATCCATGTCCCTGGGTGTTGATAACTTACCAGATATAGATTTAACTGACACTTCCCCTAGCCCATCAATGCACATAACACTGTGAAATACCCTTGGAGAGCCAGGTCCAGCCTAAGCATCACAAGTAAGGCAGTGAACAAGATGAGGGAAATGTCTCTCTCTGTGGAAGCTAAGTGCCTCGGGCAAGCATTCAGGTGGGGCAACTTAGAAATAAAGGAAAGACAGGGGAAAGGTTTAAATCATGTGAGCCATTAAGGAAAATGGGGAAGGGGAAATTCTCACACAGAGAAGATAGGAAAATAAGCCCTCTTAATTGACTATATCAACTAAAACCTAAAATAAAAACCCAAAGAATTCTGAAAATCTGAGAGAAAAATTCAGAATTCTGAAGGTCTGAGATAAAAACACCCCAACCAGAGAGGAATGCTAACATTCAAGTCTTCAAGAATGGATAATCCTTCTGGGTTTGGGTGGGTTGTTTTTTTTGTTTGTTTTTTGTTTGTTTGTTTCTTTGTTTGTTTTTGAGAAATAGGCAGAAGTTAGAGGGAAACCCTATTAGGAAAGACTGGATTTGAACACAGGCAAACTCAGCTCAGAACCTTGCTCTGCACTACTTTGAAAGTAACAACTAACAGCGAAGCTATAAAGAGGAGAGAACCCTAAGCATCAAGCCCGGTGCTTCGTCTGCTCAAAGAATTCAATAGGCTACGATGAGTTTCTTCAAGGGAAGGCTGTGAGTGGGTCTGAAAAAAGGAGTTGCGTAGTTTCCACATGTAATGTGAGGGTTTGGGCAAACTGTTTCTAGACTGCACAAGAGGGCGGACAGCACTGCAGATGACAAGGAAGCACTGAACGCAGTGCTGTGAATCCATTGCTGCACACACGGATCTAGGAAAAGAGCATCCTAACAAAGCATAGAAAATTCTGAATTCACATTTGCATGCAATGTTTTCACAGTCTGCCTTTTTCAATATGTGATCTTTAAAGAGAAAAGCTTGAACAAATCATAACGAATAAAAACTTTATTTTAAAACTGTATTGCTAAGTGGCAATTTTATACTGAGACAAAGCTGTTTCTCATGTTCTCTTTCTGATAGCACTGTCATAATGCCTGTATATGGGCCTGAGGCTGCTGGATCCATGGAGCCTAACAAACGAGGCTACCAGCCAGGAGCCCGGACGCCTCCCGCTGAATCTAATCCAGTCAAAGTAGGCTTTTTACACGAAGGCTTCTTCCTTCTGGGATGACTGCATGAGAACTGCCCCATCTGACTGCCAAGAACCCAGAGCACAGCTGCACTGCACACACCCACACAAACTCTAAGCCAGGGAAACAGGAGAGGATTCTCCCTGGCTTTTCATTTTCAATAGCAGATGATTCGATCTAAGCGATCCAGCACATCAAATACTGCCCCAGTTCCAAGGAGGACAGATTCAAAGGAAGAAAATCAAATAAAAAGGGGATGAAACTGCCCAGTCCTAACACTACTTCACCTCGGTAGACAGTTGTGGTGGTTCTAAAGTAGCTTTGCTTGTAATACAGATGTTTCCTTATGAATGTACAACACAACCTAACACAAGACAGAGTTACTCGAGGGAGAAAACTCACTTCCCACTTGCTATCTGGGTTCCTTAAGATGCCTTGCAAATACCTTTTCTTTTCTTCTCAAGACCAGGACTTGGGTTTTGTATTAGCATCCTCTGCTCCTAAGACTGCCTGTCTTTCAGTCCTCAGGACAACTCATTCTTACCCATTTTATCTTATCATCTCCTGTATTTGGTTAGCCTTCCTTTCTTAGCTAAAATTTCAACTCTTTGTAAATCATTCTGAACTTCTTTTCCCCCACAGAATTTAATTAATTAATTATCTATAAGAAAGGGAATTCTTTCAATATCTGCTTATCCCACTAAAGGATGAGTAAGTTCCTTGCTGACCACTCTATGCTAAACATTCATGCACTAATTATTTGTTGGGTGCTACATAAAAATGAAGTAGATCAGATTTAAAGGGTAAGTACTATAAAAATCTATTCATGTTTCAATGAGGAAATTAACAAAGGCTTGTTTGCATAAGAAATCCTCAATGTCAAAGAGCTATCTGAGGCTACCCCATCCCTTCTGCCCACCTGCAACTGAGCTATCTAAGGCTATCCCATCCCTTCTGCCCACCTGTAACTGAGCTATCTAAGGCTATCCCATCCCTTCTGCCCACCTGTAACTGAGCTATCTGAGGCTACCCCATCCCTTCTGCCCACCTGTAACTGAGCTATCTGAAGCCACCCCATCCCTTCTGCCCACCTGTAACTGAGCTATCTGAGGCTACCTTTCCCTTCCTCCCACCTGTAACTGAGCTTCTTCATGCTGCACAGCTGAGCCGCACCTACACCAGAGGGCAGGCAGGGAAGGACACACATTTTTTTAAAAAGTACTTAGCAATTTAGTTAGGAATTGCTAACAAAGTATTTTTGTTCAAAATTGTGGCAAGTGCTATAGGTTGATTGTCTCGGTGGTTTTTACAACTAGTTCCAACACTAAGCAAGAGAACTGTGGGATGGGAAGAGACTTCTGTCAGCTGCACAGTTCAGCCAATCACAGTACCATCACTGTGGACTCTTTAACGCGGCTTCGGTTTTAAATGAGCAGACTAATGACAGGGCTAAGCCATCTTTAAAATCCTGTCTTTACGACTCCATTATAAGAAGAGAGGGCCGCTGTCTGAAGCACAGCAAACTAAACAGTCAACGGAGAACACCTCATTACAGAATGGCAACAGGGAAAACGAATTCTAAAAAAGGACACCAATAAAAACTGTTGCTAACATTAACTATTTACTACACACCAAATTTATGAGTGGCATTTCACACGGACACTGCAGCAACTCTGAAGTGAGCACTTTACTCCCATGCTGAGCCTACACTTTTCTCAAGGTAACTAAAACTCTTAATTAGGTATAACGAACCTGTAAATGGCCACAGGAGGTTGCAGACCAAGCTGTTTGGAGAACTGCTGACCACTGTGCTGCAGCTTCCCCTAGGCCCCTCACGATCGGCAGCTTTTTAATGTGCTGTGTCCCTGTGTCCCTGTGTCCCTGTGTCCCTGTGTCCCTGTGTCCCTGTGTCCCTGTGTCCCTGTGTCCCTGCCACTCTTCCACTCGGAACAGCTTTCCTTTCTTCCCTTTGCCTGCCTTGTCCTTACTCTTGACTCCAGACATTCTGCCCGTCGCCCATTTCAACACTACAACTACCCTCCTTTTTGGTCTTTCATCGTCTGTACACGATCAGCCATGAGCTAACCACACACATGGAACTGTCCTCAACCAACCTGCTCCCTGGATGAGGAGTCGAAGACAACAGGAACTTACTCTTTAAAAACAACAACAACAAAAGTGGTTTGCATTAATTACTGTGTGTGTGTACACATGTGCAAGTAAGTGTGCATGTGTGTGTTTTAGGTGTGGAGGTAAAGAACAATTTTCAAGAGTCAGTTATCTCCTACCGATGGGTTTCAGGAATCAAACTCAGACTTGGCAGCAATTCCCTTTACCTGCTGAGCCAACTTGTCAGCCCAGGAATGTGTTCTTTTATTAAAATGGCATTCCTTTAATTAAGGGATTTTTGTTTTAATATGCACCTACACATCCATTTTCATTTGAACCTATAACTATAGTGAAATGTAACTGTTATCTCTAAATTCTATAGAGACACCTGGCCAAATGATCACACATATGGTCACAACTGTTGTAGACTACTATTTTAACTATGTAAAGAAGTGTTACATTTGTTTAGGCCTCAGAATATTACTTTAGCTGTGTAAAGCTATGCTACTTTTGTTTCTGCTGCATTTGTTTAATGATGGAAAGATGTGCTGCATTGTTCCACCTTGCCTGCCTAAGGCACCTGATTGGCCTAATAAAGAGCTGAATGGCCAACAGCTAGACAGAGAAAGGATAGGTGGGGCTAGGAGGCAGAGAGAATCAACAGGAAGAGAAACCTAGGCTCAAAAAGAAGAACAAGAGAAGGAGGAGAGGACGAGAGAAATGCCTGGGGCCAGACGCCAGCCAGACGCCAGCCAGACGCAGAGAAGCACTGAAAGTAAGATATACAGAAGAAAGAAAGCTAATAAGCCCCGAGGCAAAAGGTAGAGAGAAACAAGCTAACTTAAAAGCGCTCACCAGAAACATGCCTAAGTTAGGCCAAGCATTCAAAACTAAAAAGTCTCTGTGTCCTGACTCGAGAGCTGGTTGGTGACCTAAAAGAAAAAGCCTGGCACAATTAACACTTGAGATACTTTTTCTTAGAAACTTAATGCTAATAGTAAACAAGTGCAGAATGTGATCAACCAGGAATCTACTACAAGTAGTTGTCTCAGTGGACTTGTGGATGTCCACAGAATGTCAGGTATGCATGGGGCTACTGAAGTATATTACGGCAGGCAGTGATATGAAAGCTCAGGAGAGTTATGTGAATTTTTCATAATAGAAGCCATGCCTGTACATGAGAAGAAACACTCTAACAACCTGAAAAGAATATGTCAAAGAGCCAGTAGACTTTCTTGACTTTTTCTTTTCCATTTTGTTTTTTTTTTTTTTTTTGGGGGGGGGGGGGGGGGCACGGAGGAGAACAGTGTTTCTGTCCTGGAACTTGCTATGTAGACCAGACTCACAGGGTATGCCTCTGCCTCCTGAGTGCTGGGATTAAAGGCCTACAACAGCACACTTGGTGAGGGCTCTGAAGAGCAAGAGTGTTAGGAAAACGGCTGGTGAACAGAAGCAGAACTTCAGGAAAGATGGAGCTCTGATATAAGATGTCGAAGGGCAGACATCTGGAAATTAAAAACGAGACTTTTTTGCTAATAGAACAATTTCTGTAGTTCCTCAGTTTGAAAAAATGAAATAAAAAACTGTGTGCTTCTGTCCCCTCCTACTCTCCACTTGCCAGTCCTACCATAATGGAGCTATTTTGGAACAGCACATGAAAAAGATGAAAACTAGGCCTATGAAGCAAGAGCTCTTTGAAAGCAGTCGGGTTCAAGAAATAAGAATTAAGAGATAGGAAGGGGGTGGATACATTCATCAACAGAGGCCACTATAGCCCCGACTGAAATAGCCCTCTAAGAAAGACATGAATGATGCACAGGGACACAACCAGGCTTACAGCTAGGTTAGAACTAGACGAAATGCTCTAGCTGGCAGAGACCTCTGCCCCTGAATTCCTATGGTACTTCCTGCTTCTACAGAATGTACAGCATATGAGCTGTCTTATTTTGCTAACTCCCTGCTAATATCACGTGCCGTACTATGTTGTGAGCTTCCATACTACACGAGATAATATTATACTCCAACATAAAATTACCATTTAAGTTCAATGAGTGTGTAACATTCTTCCTTTAAAGGAACCGGTTTTCATTTGAATTGTCTACTTGTGACCCAGGAGTTATAATAAAAGTAAACACTACTACCCTCAGACTATTTCATCTCAAAGCAGCCTGGGGGAATCCTTGGTTCTAGAAAAGATCCCTGAGACCTCGAACATAATAGAGACACCAATTTATAATTGTCAGTTGAAAGGAGCATAAGAAAAGGGTTTTGTGCTTTTGGCCCATTCCCCGGCTTAAGTACACTTGATATACAAATCAGTATGGTGTGAAATCAAAAGTTTAAAAGAATAAACTATGCAAATTACTTGTTCCTTTCATCCATAAAAGGCAATCTTATAAAGCCAATGCAGTCAGTACCCTTAGCCACACTTCCATAAATTACATACCTAAAAAAAAGTTTACTGAATATAAATTTTAAATTAAAATTTTAGTTAATGCTGGTTCTCCAAATCTTAAAGATGTTCATAAAATCACCCAAATACTAATAAAAAATGCCCTCTAATCATAAAGCATTTCTATGTGTAAAGATATGTTGATAGTTGACTGTGCTAAAAGATTCTCATGGCTTAATTCATGAAACTCATTAAACTATGAAGTAATATTATAGTATATATATCAAAATTATATAGATATTATATCCAGACGTAGTATTATAACTTTGGTTTATAGATCAGGAAGCTGTAGATCAGAGAGTTTAAACAATTCCCAAATTCATACTCCAAATAGATAGTGTATATGGAACCAAATTTACTATAGGTTTTAAAGCTCAAACTACTGAGTATCATATTCTTCCTCCTCCCTAAACCCTTCTTCATTTTGAGAAAAATCTCAAAGTACAGCCAAGTTCGGGGTTGGCTGAAGCAGAGCTTGACCAGAACAGATGCATAATTCTGCATTTAATTTTCCCTAACTCTTAGCTGCTGCTGCAGCATAACCTTACAGTTACACATGATTTGTGCTCTCAGGGTTAAGAAGTAACTGGCAGAAGAGTTATTTCAGACAGATCCACTTCTGCTGACATTATATAGAACAATGGATAAGTGCTGTGAAGCTAAATACACTTTTTCAATTATATCATGAAAACAACCTTATAAAATACCAAAAGGTTCGTAAGGGCACCAGGGAAGAGAAATCACAAAAGAAATAATATTTAATGTTGCCTAGCATAAAATGTTCTGTGCTCTGTGTTTTGACATTTCTATAAAAGTCCAAAGACATGATGGCTTGAAAAATGAAACATTAGCATGTTTACAACAATATTCTAAAAGGATGTACTTATACAGAAGTTATCGCAATTCAATTTCAAATGGAGACTTTCAAGTTAGAAAGCCTCAAAAGTTTTCTTTACAGAGAGCCATTATGGGGTTAGGGAGAAATCTGGTCCAGTGAAACTCCCAGGAAACCACAAGGACGACCCCAGCTAAGACTTCAAACAATATTGCAAGAGTGCCTGAACTGGCCTTCCCCTGTAATCAGATGGGTAACTACCCTAATTGTCATCATAGAGAATTCATCCAGTACCTGATGGAAGCAGATGCAGAGATCCACCGCCAAGCACTGGGCAGAGCTCCTGGAGTCCAGCTGAAGAAAGGGTGGAGGGATTTTATGAGCAAAGGGCCCCCAAGATCATGAGGGGAAAACCCAGATAGCTGACCTGAGCTTGTGCTAGCTCACAGACTCTGGATGGACAGCTAGGGAGCCAGCATGAGACCGACCTAGGTCCTTTGCATCTGGGTGGCAGTTGTGTAGCTTGGTCTTTTGTGGGGGCACCAGCGGTGGGACTAGGACCTGTCCCTGAAGCATGAGCCGGCTCTTTGGAGCCTATTTCCTATGGTGGGATGCCTTGTTCAGCCTTGATGCAGGGGGGAAGAGCTTGATATGCCATGCCTGTAGATTTCCAAGGGAGACCTTACCCCATCTGAATGGAGACGGAGGAGGAGTGAATGGGGATGTTGGGTACAAAGGAAGTGGGGGGAGGGAACAGGAGCAGAGGAGAGAGGCGAAACTGGGGTTGATACGTAAAATAAAATAAATTTAAAAAAAAAACTTTAAAAAAAAAGTTCTGTTTGCACTGACAGACATAACTTCTCACAGAAAACTTTAATTACCCTAAAATGTAAAAAGGTGGGGCTCTGATAATGACATTTTAATTAAACATAAGCTAAACGTGAGAGAAGCAACATCTTCCGAAGGGTGGAAGAAGCTCCAGGCCTAGTCCACCTTTCATCAGTTGGCTTCATGGACTATGTACAGTAGTCACTTGTGAGCGACACTCCTAACAGCCAGCTGCCCAGACAAGGTTTCTCTTTAGAACGGGGCCAGAATGTGAATTCTTAGCTGCACATCAATCAGCAGGACATGTCTCTGACATGGATTAAATCCCTGCATCATGCTATATTTGGACACCTAAAGCCATGCCCTGTACTTGGGAAGTTCAGATATTAGTGGTTGTGCTAATACTTTTAATCATGTATTCCTTGCCTTGCATCATGTAAGAAATGTGTAGAACTTTTTAGAACACAAAATGACCGTTAGCAAATTTCTGGATATTTAAAATTTAAAAACTATCGGGATATTCTGTTCCCAACAGCAATTCCAGCTATACAGGGCTTTGTAACCTTTTCTTACTATAAACGGATATCTTACAATTATTTAGACTATGTACATTACCAGTGGTTACTCAGAGTTCAGTTCCCTGCACCTGTATCACATGACTAACAACTGCCAGTCACTCCACTTATGGGACTCTGCTGCCCTCTTCTGGACTCCATAGGCATTGACAAGATATGGCTTTCTATTTTTTTTAAGGCTATTTCATATCAAATGAAATAATCTCTATAAAGATGGGCATTGTTTCCTTTACCTGGATATTCTCAACATGTCAACAATTGTGAAGTACTTAATAAATGAGGAGTTGTAGGTACATGAATGAAAGACAAATGACTCCATTAAACAAACAAGACAAACAGGAAGAAGTCAACCTTGACTGATTTGTTTTAGAGGTATTTCTAGATAAAGCTACAAATTTCTTCTAAAATGTGGTTTTCTGTCATGAAGTAATGAACACGCTATTTTCTAAAAAGCATATTAAGCAAAAAATTATGTTTTTAAGTAATAATAGCTTTAGAAATGTTTGCTTTCATTTTCTGTTGCTTTCCTTCTTTTTTCTTTGAATCTTAAAAAAAAAAAAAAAAAAAGGCTTCTTTGTGAAAACACAATAGCAGACGATGCTGGTGTAACTAGAGGGCCCAGAGGACCTGGAGGCCCAGGATTAGGAGGCTTCCTCAGATTTGACTCTTAGAGGTAAGGCCAAAGACAATGAGTAGATCCCCTATCACCAAGCTGGGCAACCTGGTTACATGAAGATCTAGTCCCTAGAGAAGAGATACCTGCTCTCTCTGCCCAGTAAAGTATACAAGATTATTGACTTTTCCCTGGGAGTATCCTCAAAAGACCAAGGTCAAGGCTTTTGTCACTATTAGGGTATGGTGATGTGAGTGAAAATGACTCTCATTAGGAGGTGTGGCCCTGCTGGAGTAGGTGTGACCTTGTTGGAGGAAGTATGTCACTAAAGGTAGGCTTTGAGGTTTCAAAGCCAGGCCCTGAGTCACTCTCTCTTCCTGCTACCTGCAGATCTAGATGTAGAACTCTCAGCTACCTCTCCAGCACCATGTCTGCCTAAATGCCTCCATGCTTCCGGCCAAGATGATAATGGACTAACCCTTGAACTGTAAGCCAGCCCCAATCAAATGTTTTTCCTTTATAAGAGTTGCCATGGTTATGGTGTTCCTTTACAGGTATAGAAACCCTAAGACATGTAGATTGTAATGGGCATGCTGGTCTTGATGTTAAGTGTTCCAAGAAGGTAGCCACTGCCATCCAAAGGGCCAAGCTTTCCATCATCCCCGAGGGAGAGGCTACTGGGGAACAAGACTGGTCAGCCCCACACTGTTCTGTGGAAGATGATAGGCTGCTGTGATTCTATGTTAGTGCATCTCATCCCTGCCACCAGAGAGACTGGCATCATCTCTGCTATTGTGCCCAAGAAGCTGCTGCTGATGGCCAGTACTGATGACTACCACACATCAGCCAGGGGCTACAATACCACCCTGAGCAACTTTGCCACCTTTGACGCCATCTCTAAGACCTACAGCTACTTAGCCCCTAATCTCTGGAAAGAGCCTGTGTTTACCAAGTGTCCTCATCAAGAATTCACTGACCATCTTGTGAAAACCTATACTAGAGTCTCTGTTCTAAGGACTCAGGCTCCAGTTGTGGCCACCACATAAGGGTTTTATACAAGAAAAATAAAGTGAATTAAGTCTGTTTAAAAAAAAATATGTATACAGTCAACTTGGTATTTGTTCCCATAGCAAATATTTATCAGGTACACAGTAATTAATATTAGGTGCTGGACAAATAAAATACTGGAATCCAAGAATTAACAAGACTATCATAGAACATAATATAATAAAATACATTTATTTTTGAGGAAGTCAAACACCCCCCACTCAAAAAAAGGGAGAAGAAAAAAAGCCCAATTAAATCCTTCTTTTAAAGGCCAGTAAACTAAAGGAGTAGAAATAGAACTTTCACTGCTCAGTATTACATTTGACATTCAAAACCTGAAAAAATAATAATAATAATTTTGTTTTCCTTAAAAATTGAAAACCCCACCAATCCCAATGACAGAAATATTCTCAAGTAAGTTTTACTCACAAAACTTCTGTCTGATCTCCAACTACATAAGACTTTTTCTAGTACATTTAGCATTTTAAAATCTAGTAGTTCGAAAATATTTTTACTTGGTATGGAATGTTTTCTAAGTTAGGTTTTGTTTAGTATATATAGTCATGGTTTAATGTTTTTGTGGCAAAAACAACTCTTAGGAAAAATTCCCTCAATTCTGAGTAGTGGCACAATGGTTTAAATATTAAGCTACTAAAGAGGCTCATTCACAGAGGACCTTTGTCAGCAGCTCAAGAGTTAGTTACATAAGACATGCAAACTATGAATAGTGCTTCAGTCAAAGTAAATCCACACTGACAGACTCACTTACCCAAAGATGCTGAACAGTGCCCTCTAAGGCTTCCTCCAAGTTTTCTCCAAATCTCAATAATCTTTCTATTGCTTGAAAAGAAAGTTACTGCTGACCAGCACCTCTGTGATGTGGCAATGGGATAGCAGCCCTACGATGGCAGAAGCCCACACAAGGCAGGGTCTGGAGTGAGGCAGCAGCAGCAGTCTGATGGGGTCAGCAAAGGAACTATAAACAGGGAATGAGTAAGCAGACATGCTGGGGATAACAGCCTATCTACTTATTATCAGTGAGGAAGAGGCAAATAGCGAAAAGTTCAGTTAAAATCAACTCAATAGTGTTGGGCTGAAATTAGAAATATAAATTATCAGTGTGAACTCGTGGTTTTTAAATAAAGAAATATGTACAAGCTGTAATGTTTAAGTTTGACCATTGAGAAATCTAAGAATAAAATTCTAGTAGCAACATTCTTGCTAAAATCTCAACTTCTAAATACCACATCAACTAAAGCTATCAGTGTCTCTAAACTGGCACTGAGAAATAATATGATGCATCTATAATACCTTCTCAGGTCAAAAAAGGAAGAGTTCAAGAATGGAGGGGTCACTTAAGGTTTACTAAAGCCAGCATAGAAGACCACTTGCCAACACTGGGCATCTGAGCATCAAAATAAGACTGACAAAATGAAAACCCACAGAATAAAAAAGAAGAGTATGGCAGTATGAGCAAATACATGCAGAAGATGAGTCTTCTAAGAGTCAGTGAGATGCTGTGGTTGATCTTTTCCCAGGTGCTATTTCCAAGACATGTCTATTATCATCCAGCATCCTCACATGACAAGATGTTAATAATGCACTGTTTAAATCTCTTGCAGTAGGATGCCAACTAATAAACAGAAGAATGATGGAATCGGAAAAACTGCCATTTGGCAATTATCAATATAACAGTTAATCCAAGAAAAAAAATCTAAAGGACACTAAAAGAAGTGGGTGAAAATGCTATGAGGAATATGATACTTTTACACAGTTTTCAAGTTACAGCCTCAGAAAAAGTATCGTAACAGGGGCTGGAGGCATAGCTTAGCAGGCAGAATCCTTAGGTAGCATGCACACAGCCCTGAGTTCAATGCCCAGCACTGTATAAAACTGAGTGTGGGGGGCTGGAGAGATGGCTCAGCGGTTAAGAGCACTGGCTGTTCTTCCAGAGGTCCTGAGTTCAATTCCCAGCAACCACATGGTGGCTCACAACCATCTGTAATGGGATCTGGCGCCCTCTTCTGCCATGCAGGCAGAACACTGTATACATACTAAATAAATCTTTAAAAATAAAATAAAATAAAACTGAGTGTGGCTATACACACCAGAGCTACATAGCCAGTTTGACACAGGTCTGGACTACATGAAAGCCTGTATCAAACAAGAAGGAAAATCTCATGGAAGAGAGATGGAAGTCCACGTACAAAAGTACAGTAGACACTATCTACAGTAGTGACCAAGGTGAAACCACTGGCATTGAAGCAAAGCTGGCGCATGTGCCACAAAAGAGGATGTAATGAAAAAAATCACTGACATGACAATCCATCCAAAATGCATAACCTGAGCATGTAAACGTGACAAATAAATTCTAATTTAGGAACAAAAAAATGCTACAAGATGGCATTTTTTCAGATGACTAGCCAAAGTGAGAAGGGTATAAGATACAAAGGAACTCTTCCAGTCTGAAGATTGCAGACACACACTGGTTATTGTGCATAATCGTGTACTTTGTAGCTGTAAGTCATTATTAGGACAAATATCAAAATTGAAGCAGTGGTGTTATCTGGACAAACAGTAAATGGGAATTCTTTTTTTCTGGTTCTGGTAACTTCTCTAAATTTGACTTACCTCAATTATGAAATTGAAATTTAAAAACAAAAGTTTTCTTATGTAAATTTAAAAAAACTCTTAATTTTTTTATCTTGTGATTTTCTTGAAGCCAGTAAGCTAATTGTTTTTTGTTTTTGTTTGTTTAGCTGTTCTGGAACTCCTTATGTAGACCAGGCTGGCCTACAATGCAGAGAGATCTGCCTGCCCTAGCTTCTGAAGCTTCTGGGATTAAAGCCATATGCCACCACACCCAGCCATAATGGTAATCTTTAACACTGACAACAAGAATAACAAATACAGAGCCCTAATTAGCTCCCAAGTACTGTTCTCACTAACCCTCAGCACAGCTAAGTGAGCGATTGCTACTAGCTGCATTTTACAAATGGGTACAAAGGGAACCCAGTGATTAAGTTACTCACCCTAAGTTACAAATTGAGAGAGCGTTATATGGAGATCTGAATATAGGAAGTAAAGCCAAGGCTCTCACTCACTTTGGGATATTGATCTTGTCTATTTAGGAAAGGGGGAGAGTCTGCAATTAGTAATGAAATGGTGAAAGGTCTCAAAACCTATAGTAAGTCAGAATTCATTTAGAAATAAGTTGAGAAGATGTAAGATGAAAATACCTAATACTAGAAATCCTGTACTATAGGTTTATGGTATTTATATAAAAAAATCACTATAAAAGCAGCTCAGATAATTTCAACAGTTTAAAGAAAGGCTGGTTCATGACTTTGCAGTGAGGAATAATCTGTAATTTAAAAAGTCTTTTTAGGAACATAGTGATTACATGTGGTTAAATTACTAAAACATCTCGTATTTACTTTCAACTTTATGGGTTGGAGCTGAAAACAATCTCTTTGTGCCTGTTTCATATTATTTTCACTGTTCTAATTGGCTGCTTACTGATTCCCAAATCTACACTGTATTTCTTAGTCTTCTTGTGACTAGCTCTAGGAATTTTATTTTCTCTCTCTCTCTCTCTCTCTCTCTCTCTCTCTCTCTCTCTCTCTCTCTTCTCTGCAGGCCTCCAGCTGTGCCAATGAAGAAGAAAGTAATCTGCTCTCTTTGCTGAATGTGTTGGAGATGAATTAATATGATCTAATGAAATATAACTCAAAGCTCTATTTAATTATATAATATTCCTTCTTGTAGTCAACAAGCCATGCAAGCAAAACACTTTATTACCTAGGAATTACTTGTTGCAAAGAAACTGTCAACAAACTAAAATTGACCTCTAAGTCCTACCTAAAAGACTTACTTGTAAAATAAATTTTTAAACTCTAGACAAAGGCCTATTTTTCATGCCTTTAGCCTAAACAAAAGCTACTAGTGTAAGTACTACACAATACCATTTTTCAGAGAATGCTGATCCTTGCTTCCCATTAATATACAGAAAAAGACTGTTCACAATGGTGTCAAATTGGTTTATGAAAAGATGCTAACAAGATCCTCCACTAGATCATACTGAATGTGAAGAGAGCTAATAAAAACTATGTCAACTATTATTTTATAGTAGCATGGGACAGAAAAGTACTGCTTCTCCTAGATGTGACAGTAGAAGGATGTTACTTTTGGATATTTCAACAATACTATCCTAGAACTAGACAAGTTTTTGATGGCTTTGTAAATTTCAGGTATACTGATGACTACGGTGCTAAATGTCCATCCTGGAGGAGCCTCACTGGGAAAATTCAACAGTAACCCAGATCCAATTCTCATATAAATGAAGACAACACTATTAAAATGTCCTTCATGTTCATGATTTGAAACCATAATAGTTTTGGCATCTTCGTAATGAATGAAGTATAATAAATAAAAACTGGTATTCTATGAATGTTTAGGTATTATGAAAAGAAACATCTATCCTTCTAATGTACAAATATTTGGAAGACATCTCTCTGTCAAGATTTCCAAACTAATTCAGTGTACACAGTGTCCCTGAGTTTTATACCATCCCCAATTTACCCTTTTCCTTCTGCAGTGATACTGGGGAAAGTGGCCATGCCTGTAATTCCAGGGCTGATGCAGGAGGCTATCAGAGGGCCAGCCAGCTACACAGTAAAACCCTCTCTCTCAAAAGTAAGTTTTTCATTATTTAAATGTGCCCAGTGAACTCGGGTAAACTCAGTCAGTTTTGTCCTGTCACAGTACAAAGTACCAGGCAATACCTAAGAAAACTGTATTGTAATAGGTAGGTAGGGTTTTTGTTTTTTTTTTTTGTATGTGTGTTCATTTGTTTGTTTATAATTTCTGGAACTGCATTAGCCCATTTCAAAACAATTGAGATTTAACAAAATACTACATTATTTACTAGTGTGTTTACTGTTACATCATGTAATCCATGGTACCAGACCCACCCTACACCCACACTCAAGCAGCCTCTGGGGCAGTCCTCTGTCTGCCCTTCTCAGTCTAGCTGCTCTTGCAAATTTGGCTGTAGGGCTGGATGCTGCTAGGTACTCCGTTTCTCTGCCTTCTGATCATCTGAGGGAATGAAGTAGGAAGAAGTAACTAGAAGACCTCATCATGGAGATAACAGTCATCAGTTTGGATTTGACTTCCTAGAATTTTTCTAACTAGCACAAGCAAGAAAGATGCCTACTTCCCTTTGGTCATCATCCTCGAAAAGGCAAGCCAACAGAGACCAAAATCCATAGAACTAGCCTCTAGAAAGCAGCCAATAAAATCCCAACTTATAAGACCGGCATGGGAAGTCTAATTATATACCTGCACTGTCCAACTCTGTAAGGGCTATTTTTCAATTAGATAGTTCAGTCTTCCTCCATATCAATTACGACTGAACTGGATCATCCTATTAATATATAAAAACACTGGAAACCCTCTCATCGTAACATTTTAAAAAGATTTTTATTCATGGTTATGTGTGTGAGTCTGAGCATGTGCGTGTGGATTACATAGTCTAGAAGAGGATGTTGGATCCCTTAGGGCTGCAGTTACCGGTGGTTGTGAGATACCCAGCTAGGCCATCTCTCAAGCCCCACAATTTTCTTCACCTCGTGTCTGCCTTCTGGAATCAGAACCCCATTCTCTATGCCTCCCTAAGGAAGTCAACAATATTTACTGTCCTCGCTTCATGTTTAATCCACCCTATTCACTTTCATTTGACCACCAGCATGAAGCTCTGTCTATACAGAGCACTAATAACCTCCATGTCAGTCCAACCATGAACCCTGTTGTCCTGTGGCTTGAACTCCTCTCTGGAGTTCGTACTCATTCTTAAAGCATGTTCTTTCAGAGGTTTCCAGATTCTCACCCTCTCCTGATTTTCTTTCTCTTTAGATACTTCTCGGTGTTCTCTCTCAAAAATTCCTGTTTCATAGCCCTTAGTCCTCCACCTCACTGCATCATTCAGAAAGCTCAATCAGTATTATTTTTTTATTAGAAGCTAGAAAGATTACATTTGGGAGCATTTCTAAAAATTATTCAAAGAATCTAGACCTAGCCTTAAAATAGACTAACTTAACCTACCCTACTTCAAAGCTTTCAATACATTATCTAAAAGAGAATGCAGTCTAATGCCATAGTCAAATGCATGCAATTAAGCAAGCCCATTAAAAACAGACTAGAGAAATTTAAACAACTACCAAAGCAGACGAATCTTCAATTATCTCACACTGCAATGTGGGATATGCTTACCTTTGCTAAGGCCACAGGCTCTGGATCAGTGGAATGCAGCTAGTACAATACACAGAAACCTATTATTATTCACTGTGGGAGGGCTAGAATAGCACTATCATTAAATTCTGCCACAAAATATTTGGTATTGGCCAAAACATGTAAAGAATGATGTTAGCATTTTATATGCTTACAATATATAATTGAGAAACTAAACAAATGCATAAGCTAATTTATAGGGTAAAGAATCTCTTGGGCCGCCCTTCTCCATCCTCTACTATCTCCAATGTCTTACAAAAAGTTACAGTCATTACTTAACAAGGGTTGTTGTTCTAATCTCCCATGAGCAATGAATTTGAAGAAGGATTTGAAAATGGTGAACAGCCTGGAGTCACTACCACTCCAATGGAGAACTAGATCTCCAGGAAGTTCCTTGCTTGTCTGAGCTTACACTCATTTTTTATCAATTTTTTGTTTGTTTGTTTGTTTTTAGTTTTTTTTTTTTTTTTTTTTTTTTTTTTTTTTTTTTTTTGGCTTTTTGAGACAGGGTTTCTGTGTGTAGCCTTGGCTGTCCTAGAACTCAATCTGTAAATCAGGCTTGCCTTAACTCACACCTGCTTCTGCCTCCAAGTGCTAGGACCAAAGGCATGCACTGCCTCTACCCAGCCCAAACTAAAAATCTTATCAACTCATGAATACAATTATTCCTGAAGGAAACAGATGCTGTTGTTAAATGTGAAGATATAGGAAGACCACCTCTGATAAATGGCTTTTCAAAAAGTACTAGCTGTGATGAAATCTTTTGTGCTTGTAATTGTCAATTGCTTCCCTTTTTTCTTTTAAGTACAATCTTATCTACTTGTTCCCCAGAAAAACCCTTTGCTTAATCATACTAGCCATTTGCAGCTCCGTTCAATTTCCTTTCATATTAACTACCTCTTAAATAGGGTATTAATCACTGTTCCTACTTATCTCACTCTCTTTGATGTTTTTTATTATGGTAAAATACATATAATAGGATTGACTATCTTCACTTTTTTTACAAGTATAACCAAGTGAAGTTAAGTACATTTTACTGTGCTTCTGTCACTAAAATCTATTTTCAGAATTCTTTTTATCCTGTGAAACTGAAATTAGTATGTATCAACTATAGTAATTCCCTACTCTCACTTCTACCAATTCTATCATTGTGATTTTTGACTACTTTGTAAGTATTGCACATCTGCAAAATTATATAGTATTTGTATTGTTAGATGTATTTATTTTACTTGGCAATGTATCATCATGAATCATCTATATTGGGTATATTATCAGAATTTTCTTTCTTTTAAAGCTTGAATAAATAATTCACTGAATAATAGCTCATGATTTATCTATTCATATATCACTTGAATCTTTTGTGAGTCTGCATGCATACATATGTGTGTCCATTCACTATATCAATGCCTCAATCAGTTTCTTCAAAGTTAATGATTTGCTCCTTACCAATTCTAAGTTTTTGGTTTGGAATTTTTATACCATATTTCTTTACCTCCAACTATAATACAAACCATTTTTTTTTTTTTGGTCTTTTTATATCTCCCACTATAGGGAGAGAGCTGTGCAGAAGGAGAAAATAATTTTTTTTACAAAGATGCATGCAGTATTAATAAAAGATGAATGGTATCACTGAGCCAGGAAATCAAAAGGAAGCTAAGAACATGTGTAAAATATACATAGGATTCTTAATGATAGCTACATACAAGTAAGCAAAAAACATAATTAGTCATAGACTTACATAATAAACACAAAACCCATGCTGGCGTATTGTCATGCTTATTATTAAGAACAAAGGGGCAGAGTTTTCATTAGGACTCTTAACAAGAACTTTGCAGCATGATAGACTATCCTGCCAATGTATACAGCCATCTACCCTCTTCCCGAAAACATTCCTCTCTCTAAATATGGATGGCACCATTCTTTCTGTCCCTTTGGGTTGTAAGCCTTATCCTTTAAGGGCTAAGCCCACCATCCCTTTTTGATTTGCCTTGTGTCCCTCTGAAGGCCACTACTCATTTCATTAGTCAGACCTTGTATGCCTGCCAGTATTCCCTAAGGCTGTCTCTCTTTCCCTTTCTTTCAATGAACTGCCAATTCCCATGTCACCACCACCCCTAAAGCCCCACCACCACATACACGTAATGGTTCTAGAGACTATAGTGTGGTAATATTCTGTTTGTGCTCTAACGAATAAAGCTTGCTTGGAGATCAGAGTGTAGAGCTAGCCACTACTTAACCATAGAAGCTAAGCAGTAATGGCACACACCTTTAAACCCAATACTTGGGATCTCATGTCTTTGATCCCAGGATTTGGGAGGCATATGCCTTTAATCCCAGCACTGGGAGGCGGAAACAGGAAATGATATGACTGGGCTGAGTGAGGAATATAAGGCAGGAGGAGAGAGGAGCTCACCCCTTTCAGGCTGAGGAGTTGGAAAGGTAAAAGGTGACTGTAGCTTGCTCCTTTGTCTCTGATCTTTTAGTATTTACCCTGATGTCTGGCTCTGGGTTTTTATTATTAAGACCAATTAGGATCTGTGCTACATTACAGAGGGCATTCCACATGATGTCAGGTGCTTTACCACTGAGCTATATATCCAGCCTCTTTCTACTTTTCGTTTTGAGAGAGTGTCTTGGTAAACTGGACTAATTCTGTGGCCCAGACAGGCCTTGAACTTGTGATCCTCCCTCTTTAGCCTTTTGTGTGCTGGGATTGCTGATTTATGTCAGCAGACTTACTTCCTCAATTTCTGACTTTTAACTACTACACATTTCTGTTAAGTGTTAAGTCTATTGTGTTGAGCACTTAAAAGCAGTGAGATAACATCTGTTTCATGCTCTTTTTTTAACTTACTGCATAATAACAAAAAGAGTTGATGATGGAAGTAAAAACTGAACTTGTTTCAATGAGGTGTTGACAATTCTTCATTTTGTCAGACTAATCTAGATTCTTAATCTCAAACAAATAATTGCAGTAAATATCTACTAAAGAAGACACTTAAAATCTAAAGTATCTAATGGTCCATTATTTTCAATACTGTAGAAGTCATAATGAAGCAAAGAGAAAGAAATGCTTACTTAAGGACCGTTTGGTCAGTTTAAAAAAAAAAAAAAAAAACTTGACCATTAAGACATGGAACCAAATGAAAAAGCTAGACGACATGTGTGTGTGTGTGTGTGTGTGTGTGTGTGTATGTGTGCGCGCGTGCGCATGCGTGTGTATTTGTAAAAGTGCTATGTAACTTATCCCATTTTTATCTAGCATTTCTTCTAACTATGTCTTTATAAATGCAATATGCATTTCATAATAGAAATGTAAAAAATTTCAGAAATGAGTCAATGTGATCACATACAAATTGAAAACCTTGACTAATACCATTATGTTTATTATAGTTGATTTAAAAATGTTAACAATCAGTTGAATGGAGGACTCAAGTATAACACTTACTTTAAAAAATGCTTTCTTAAGTAGACAATCTTTGGAGAGAACACCATTGCTTTTTATTGTCTTATTTAAAATAATATTTATTCCATGTAAAGCAGAATTTAACTGAGTGAATTTCTGTCAAAAACATGTATCTGAATATCAGAACTACATTCACAGCCCTAGCCAGGAATGGTGGCACACATCTTTAATCCTAGCACTTGGGAGGCAGAAGCAAGAAGATCTCTGTGAGTTCAAGGCCACCCTGGTTTATAGAGCCAGTTCCAGGACAGCCAGGGCTACACAAAGAAACCCTGTTTTGAAAAATAAAGCAAAATATATATATATATATATATATATATATACTCACAGTCCCTCCTACCCATCCCCTTCCCAAACCAAGGAGTGATAAGGCAAAATTCAGCACATATCCATATGCAACTGATTCCCAACTGCTGGGGAAATGGTGAACAGAAAGCAAACAAAAATACGCTGCTCAGAAAACTGTTGTTTCCTAGGTAACCCACCACCAACAGTGAAATGGATAATCCTCATTGTTACCTTCTGCCAACAGTTCTCTTACTGTACTCCAAGCCTGAGTATCCCTCGCATTTATGAATGCAGAAAAATGTGGACTCACTCAAACATACAGAACTAGAGAAAGGACAAGTCACAAACATTCTGAAAATAGTGCTTCTTCACTGCATAAGTCTTCATGCAATGAATTTATAGTAGAAAACTTGTATGAGAAAAATGAGCCTCAAAACACATTTACTTCAATTATTTCAATAGATAAAAATGGTCACCTTTCCAGAGTACAGACAGAGATGTGACAGGCAGTTGGTCTCTGTATCTTCTGAGGGGGGTTCCAGAGCAATTAGAAGACTACAACTGTATGAAAGTTATATATATTCTACAAGTTGAGAAAGTGTTTAGTCCTGGCAAGTCAGCATATGCAGCAACCCCAAGTCTCCCAAACACCAATGCCATGAAATAAAAGAAAGTATGTCAAGAGAAATAGGAAATAAGAAAAATAATGAAATCAAATCAGGCCAGGCAGAAAGTCTTAGAATGAAGAAGCACAAGCACTAATGCTAACACAGGATGGTGATCAAGACTGATCAAAGCTGGGCATGGTGGCACATACCTTCAATCCCAGTAAGGCAGGGGAACTGAAAATCAAGGCCAGCCTGAGCTACATAATAACACCTTGCCTAAATAAATAAATATCAGAAACTTATTAAGAGTGCACTCGAGAGGCAGAGGCAGGCGGATCTCTGGGAGTTGGAGGCCAGCCTGGTCTACAAAGCAAGTTCCAGGAAAGGCGCAAACGTAAAGCTACACAGAGAAACCCTGTCTCGAAAAACCAAAAAAAAAAAAAAAAAAAAAGAGTGCTCTGAATTCAGGACTTAATAATAAAAAGAAAAATATGATTACAAAAGAATAAAGGATATACTTCACATGAGTTACAGAGTTTTGTGTTATTTGGTTTTGTTGGTTTTGTTTTGTTTTCAAGCTAGACTCTTATAACACAAATCTTAAGTCTTATTAATAAAAACAAACCCAGAGCCAGATATTGGAGTGAAAGCTGAAAAATCAGGGAAACAGAACAAACCACATCCAACCTCACCTTGCCAATTTCTCAGCTGATCTTGTTTCCTCAAACTGGAAGCCTCTGAGTCCTCATCCGAAAGGATCTCAGCTGAACTGCTACTCAAAAACCTAAAAGCTTAAAAAGCCTCTAGTTCCTGGTCCTCATATGCCTTATATACCTTTCTGCTTCCTGCCATCACTTCCTGGGATTAAAGGCGTGTGTCTTTCCCAAGCAAGACATGAGATCTCAAGTGCTAGGATTGAAGATGTGTGTCACCATTCTTGGCTGTTTCCAGTGTGGCCTTGAACTCAGAGATCCTGATCTCTGTCTCCAGAATGCCAGGATTAAAGGCATGTGCTACCACTGCCTAACCTCTATGTTTAATATAGTGGCTGTTCTGTTCTGAACCCCAGATAAGTTTATTGGGGTGCACAATATATCAACCACAGACTCTCAAGTCACAGTCAAACCTGGAAGCTGTGATCCTCTTACCCAGCCCTCTGAGTTCTGGCTCATCACAGCTAGCACACTCAAGTGTTCACCTGGTATGAAGACATGGTATGAAACAGATGTACTACTTTTTTAGCAAAACCCATATTGATCCCTCTAAATGTTGATTGACAGAGTGAACCAGCAACATCTTTGTGTTACCTTCCTTTACACAGACACAGCTCTGAGAATACTAAAAACCTTTTGTTAGCAATACAAATAAATGATGGCACTGTTAATCCTGAAATTAGACTCCATCTCAGGGAACAGGCCTTCCTTGTCTAAGGTGCTTTTGGCGCACATGAAAACTCAGACTTATAGTGAAGCAGACAACAGCTTCTGAAACTAACAGCACTACACACAGGATCAAAAATACTAAAACCTGATCTGCTAAGCAGTATTAGCTAGACAGCTTACTAAGCACTGTCTTTCTTTAAATATGCTGTATTAATTCCTAAAATCCTTAGAACTATTCATCCAGCACAAATTCCCAGTTAAGGATGACAAGGTAAATGTCACAGAATACAACCCTACTCACCTTACTTAACCTCTGCTGGCAGGCCTTTTCCTATCTATCCCACAGTTCCTTTTATATGCTCTCAACAGCCGATTGTAGAACATCCCTTAAGTACCTGTTAGTGGGTCTTTCCACTAACAGGTCATGAACAAAGCATTCTTCATCGGAGTATCTTAGCCTGGGACAATGTCTTGCTCCTAGTAAGCACTTACAAAATACTCATACTGTGTGAGCAATTTAATGGACACCCTCAAAGCCAGTATATTCAATCTAAAAACCTTAAAGTCAATGTGTTCAGTCATAAGAAACAAGCAAGCAAACAGACAAACAAAAACCACACAAACAAAACCCTCTGAATACCTCTAAACAGAGGAGCAAAGTTTCCAAGTCCTCCTGTAAAATGTTTGTAGAATCCATGATATCCACTCTTCCCACTCAAATCCACATTTTATACATACAATGGTAACAATCTTCTTGCCTGTATATGGTGAATAAGTCTTTCTACAAATTCCTGTCTATTACAAGGCTTTCTTGGAAGCTTCAACAATGTCTAATATTTAGAGGTGATGACAAAAGTCTACATGAACTGCTACATCCTACACATACAGTAAACTGCTACTCATAACTGCAATGCCATCCTCCAAGAATACCTTTATCTTTGCTGCTGAGAAAACCATACAAACTAACAGTTTCCTTCAGAAAACAACTTTTGGGTTCACCGGCACTGGTATAAGAGCAGAATCTTAACATGGCACTCCAACATTGCTTAACTTAGCATGGTAACATTTGCCTCACAGAAATAATCATAGCAACAAATAGTCATTGAGCATTTGCTTGGGACTCCGCACTGCTCTGAGCACTTTACCTCTGATTATGAACAACTTTCTAGACAGTTGACAGTATTCATCCACACCACAGAACTGAGACACAGAAATAAATATTCAGTGACCTATCACAAACAGTAAAAGAAATTACATGTCTGGCTTATAAATTGTGCTTATTCAAATAATCCAACACTTAAATGTGCCATTTTAAAAGGCTCGTTTACTCATGTTAAATGTGCTAACCTGAACATCCCTGACTTTCTAAGAAAATGTATGTCATCCAAATATTAACTCATGCCCTAGAATAAATCTCTCCATATTACTAAAGTCCTCTAACACCACTGTTTAGGTAATATTTACCAAGCATTCTTATATCACTATCTAGCTTTTCATCTGTGTATATGAAAAATGCTGTTAACACTCCTTGAAGAAATGGCTTGACACTTCCTTGGATCTTACTAGTGACTGCCATGCATACTGTAAATAGACAAAGTATTCTATCACTGGATACCACAAAAATACTACTGGATTTCCAAGTTTTCTGTTTTGAGTAGCTCTGACAATAATGCCAAACAATATGTATTCAGTCCAATTCAGTCTCTATGTAAAAATCAACAGTGAACAACTAGAAAAGGCCAGTAGCTTTTAACAATATTTAGAAATCCACCCACACTAACACACTCAGAAGAAAAACCTCAGCATAAAAAGGGTCTATACAGGGTAACAATTTATGATGTGTCTTACTTTTAAGAATTCAAGACCCATGGCCAGGAATTTTTTACTTTTATGTAATGTTTACAAAAAAATTGCTGTCATAAACAGAAAGAAACTACCCAAGATCATTTTTTTCTGTTTAAGTTCATTTACACTAGAAAATAATAATTATTAAATACCTAAATCTCTCCACTTTCTGAATTAAGGATAATTTAAGTTGCTTAAGCTAAACTTCTCTAAATTTTACATATCTACTCGACCTATTATAACCCTTTAAGCATAGCTTAAAGTTTTAGTCTATAGAAGTACTACAGGAACAACACTTGCTAAGAGACCATCTAGGGTGTCAGAAAACAATCCATTTACATTATAGAAGATTCACATTCTATAATTGAGCCACTTTTTATTATTTTTAAATTTTATTTTATATGTATAGGTGTTCAGCCTGCATGTATGTCTGTGCATTACATGTGTGTCTGGGGTATCTTTAGAGACCAGAAAAAGGTATTAGATCCCCTAGAACCGGAATTACTGATGTGGGATGGTCTGTGTGTCAAATGCTCTGATTGGTCAATAAATAAAACACTGATTGGCCAGTGGCCAGGCAGGAAGTACAGGCGGGACTAACAGAGAGGAGAGTTGAGGGAACAAGAAGGCAGGGAGAGACACTGCCAGCCCCTGCCATGACAAGCAGCATATGAAGACGCCGGTAAGCCACGAGCCATGTGGCAAGGTATAGATTTGTGGAAATGGATTAATTTAAGCTATAAGAAGTTAGCAAGAAGCTTGCCATGGTCATACAGTTTGTAAGCAATATAAGTCTCTGTGTTTACTTGGTTGGGTCTGAGCGGCTGTGGGACTGGCGGGTGACAAAGATTTGTCCTGACTGTGGGCAAGGCAGGAAAACTCTAGCTACAAATTACAGATGGTTGTGAGCTGCCATGTGGGCACTGGGAATCAAACCTGTGTCCTCTGGAAGAGTAGCCAGTGCTCTTAACCACTGAGCCATCTCTCCAGCCCTGTGAGCCATCTCTTAAATTACATCACTTGGAAGTCCATACACTTTGAGTAGCATGCCACCTTTACTTTCAATTTTAGAAAGTATTCAAGTATTATTAAAGAAGGAAGCATTCGTTGTATACTTTATAGTTTTCCTTTTATTTTTAGTTTAGTTTTGTCTTTTTATTCTTTGACAATTTCATGTGTGTACAGAATATCTTGATCCTACTCACTCACAACTACCCTTCTCACATAACCTGCCTTCCTTTCTAAGACCTACTAGTCAATCTTCACAGTCTATTCCAAATACTACCTTCTGTAAATAATCCTACTAATGAGCTAATCGCTCCCTTCTATGAACCAGCTCCATTCTCTAGCCTTAACTGTACTGTGTATGTATCACCTTATACTGTAATCACTTACTTTCTTTCTCTCTTCTACTCAGTAATTTGCTTGGTACAGCCTGGACCCATGTCTAACTTAACTTTAATCCCCAGGATCCAGTGGTATGCCTGCTTGGCACAAAATATATAATAACCCATGTAATGTGAATTATCTTACGTATGACTGGTAATTAGAAAACTGTCAATATATTATGTCATGCGGTACTTTCAAACAAGTTAACACTTCATATCATGTAGCAGCAAAATGTACAAACTCTATCCATCCCCCACCAACACACCAAGCTGTGACTCTTGCCCTTCCTCGTGGCTCACTTGGCCACGGCCACCTCCCGCCATGCATGCCTTGCAGCTCTCACCTGCGTCACTTGCCTCTCTTTCATTTTAGGCAACCTCAACCCAACTTAACATGGCAGTGCCTTTCACCAAACTGCAGTCACTGATTATTTCTAATGTACATTCCTATACCCAGTGTGGCAGTTAGTGGTTAGTAATTTTACGTTTCTTTTATGAGTTCCAGTACTGTGCGGAATCAGGATACATAGCGACCTAGATTTTGAGTCGTCTATTTCACCTGCTTTTCTTTTCCATTAACTGTCATTTTAAGTTCATAATTTTGCAAAGCAAGAGTTTTTCAGGAATTCATGTGCTACAACATGACATAAATATTTGAAATGGATGTGGAACATGGTGTTTTCAACAGGCATGGTACTTTTAGCCATTACTCCCACATTTGTTGAGTATCATGCTGAAAAGGGCCCCTGCTCTAGCCACTAGATACCTAAACACTGACAGGCTGAGAATGAATGTGTGTGTATATCGTCACAGACACAAGTTTAACACATTCATCTCATCAATATTCAATTTACTATGTTTTTACATTCATTCTAGAATCTACTTTCAGTAGTTTTCAAATGAACAGGTTGCTTTCTAACAGAAGTCTTAAGAAAGAAAAAAAACAGATCAAAGGGAACTCTTTGGGTGTAGCAAAGCCCAGCTCCCCCGCACGGTTTAATAACTGAGTTGAGAGACTCATCCCCATCTCTGCAAACTTTCTGCTGAAGTTATATTGCCTGAATCCTCCACACACAACTCCTTTCTCCTTCCTTCTGGGCAGCTGGGCTAGCAGGAACTTGGCAACCACTCTCTTAGGCCTTTACCCCAAGCAAGTGAGATGGGAGGTCAAGCTCTCAGAAAAGAAACTTGCGTCCGCCTTGGTGCAGTGGGAAGGGGCTTGATCTCCCAAGGCTCAGTGTGCTGGGCTCTGCTGACCCCCCATGGGAGACCTCAAATTTTGGGGGATATGGGGATGCGGGGTGGCTTGGGAAAGAGGGCTGGGAGGTGGGAGGAGTGAGGAGGGGGGATCTGTGGATGGTATGTGAAATGAGTAGAAAATTTCTTAATAAAGAAAAAAAATTTTTTTGATTAAAAAAAAAAAAGTACCCTGGAAGCTCTCGATCCTGACTCTTAGGGGCTCTGTCTGAGTTCTTTTAAAGTACCACCCTCCACTTCTGAGACGTAGATATACAAATATATGCAGCTATATGAAGTCGCAATGTATCTTGTGCTGTCGTCACCTAAGTGCCCCAGCATAGCCTGCTGACTTCATGGTCTTGTGCCAGGTTTAAAACGCCTCCTGAATCGGTGCACAAAGGGATTTTCTTTATACTACCTTTCATGTTGTTTGTATTTTTGTGATACTCTCAATTTCTATTTAAAAAATAAACATGGTATTTTAGAGAGAGAGAGAGAGAGAGAGAGAGAGAGAAGAGAAAGAAAGAAAGAAAGAAAGAAAGAAAGAAAGAAAGAAAGAAAGAGAGAAAGAGAGAGAAACTTGCATTAGAAGAGTCGGGCAAGCGATTTGGACTTACATCGAACCATCGCTCTGTCGCAATATAGAATGAGATAAGACAGAAGTGAAAGCTTAAGAGAAAAAGATTAAGGGGCTATTTACCTGGGAAAGGTCTTAAACTACAAAGAAACAAATCAGAAACATTCTCACAGATCATGAAAGATCTACTCAAAGCAAAGTCATTAGATGGGGAACAAGAAGACTTTTGAGGACAGAGCCCTCCCTCATGTGGAGATTTCCTAATAAACACAATAGACTCTTCTCTCTAAGCCTTACCTCGTGGGTAAGGAACAGGTGTCATGAAGAAGTCACTCTACAACACTTTAGAACACAGTAAGTGCAGGCGAACAACATGATATGAAGGATCACACATGTTGGAAAACCAAAGAGAAGAAAAGGAAGTAGGCCACAATGGGAAAATAGTCTTAATAAGGACTTTAAAGAAGGAGATAAGGGAGCTAGCTGAAAAGACATCTGTATCTGCACACTGGAAAACAGGAAATGGCTAGTTTGGATGGAGCAGGAAATGAAGGCGATGACCAAGAGAAGAGGGAAAGTGGGTAACAGTGACTGAAGCATGGGTTTGGGTGCAGACCACTGCATTAGAGTGATCTGTGAAACAACCCATTAAGTGTTAAATGAGTGTTCTAAGTAGTATAACAAAATATTGTGCTTTTCTGGCAGGAACGTGAATTATTCCTGTGTCCAGAGTATCCACACTGTATATGCTACCTGCACTGTAACAGCAAAAAAGGACCACATCACAGAACTTTTATTTATAATACATTGTTATAATCACTTTACTTTGTTATTTATAATTGCTGTTAATCTCTTAATGTGCCTAACTTATGAATTAAACTTCATTGAAGAAGTTTATATACAGGAAAAACAGCATGCACAGGATGTTTCTTGTGGAGGTCTTAGAACATTGCCTTAAAGCACAAGGCAGACTACAGCATTATCAGGGCTTACAGAGAACTTCAGGAAAAGCTTAAAATTCCTGGGCTCCTGAAGACTTTAGACATTATTCACAATTAAAAAGAAAACTTCAGTTCTCTCTTTTTTCTAATTTGATAAAACTTTTATAAGAATACCATTTAATAGCTCACACAATGAGCTCAAATAGACATTATGTTATTTAGTCTAGTACAGGATATCAAATTATCTAAAAACAGCCTGTAACTTTAATGGATCTAAGAAAAATTTTAATGTAAATATTCTCACAGAAATATGATCTTACAGTACTTCTTTAAAATTATATGCAATTAGTAGGCTGCCAGCGCCAAGCAGGGCAGCAGCAGACAAGCAAGACTCCACACCACTGCATAGTCTTACCTTCTGATGTTTTCCATTGTTTCCACAAATCCTCAACAGTTATGTGCTTATCTTCTCTGTGCAGATGACTATGCTTATTCGAAGCATCTTTATATTTCATATCTTCTCTTATAAACTATAAGAGAGAAAACATTAAGTTAAACATAAGTAAAATCCTTTAGTCCAATAAACTAAAACAAAACAACAAAAATGGTATTTTAAAACCACTTTCTCATGACCGTTAAACACATTTTACAAAATGTCTTCCAATCATGAGAACAGAGGTAGTGTAACTTTATTCAAAGTTCATGACTCAGTAGATATTAGTTCACATTTATACTGTGCAGAGACTACACATGCACACACACAGACTGTTTCTAAACTTCATGATGGACCTGTAAGGAAAGCACTGGTTTAACTCTGTTTTATAAATGGGAACCAAGGCCAATGGAGGTTAAATAACATGCCCAGGGTTAAAACAATGAACAAGTATTGAGACCAAAGCCCTGGCTATCATCAAGCATGTAGTTTAGTTACTACTGGCTCAATATTACCTTTTGACACATAAACAGTGATGAGTTATTTCCAACCACAACTCACACTAATCTCAATCACTTTACCATAGTTCTGTTTTTCTACCATCTAAGCCATTATTCAAGGAAAGCGGGCTACAATGACACAACTAGTATATTTTATAAACTTATGTATATATCCTTAAAATCATACTTTACAATATTTAAAAAGAAAGCAGCAAAATTAATCTCTTCTAAAAATTAACCAGGACTGTAATATTTCTTTCCCACTGTCCAACAAATAAATAGCAAAGGCTATTATACCTATAAATCATTCACCAACGCTATCCCTGACAATTTTTCAGGTTTTTATCTCCTCAAACTTCCTCTAAATAACCCATTATTCTAATTATATGAAACAAGTCTACGGCCATACCACCCTGAACGCGCCCGATCTCATCTAATTATATGAAACAAATAGAATACTTTAAATTATTATCAGTATCACTTTTAATTGTTGCTCAACATTTTTTTTCCCCTTGTTTTGTTATTTTACTTGTATCTGTATTGACTATCCCTTGATTCTGAAAGTAGATCATAGACTGTTTCAGAAATCCAAATACAGAAAGTCAAGCCCCTATGGGCTTAAACTCTAGAAGCAAAGTTCTTATTTTTATACATTAATAATAAACATCATCTCAGACATGACAAAATTTTGGTTTGACTAGAGTAAGGCTATACTTAACAGTTATACAGTATTAAGTACATCATTTACCTTTGCAAGTTTCAATGCTCAGCTTTTAGGATCAACACCACTATTTACAGTGACCTCAACAGACTAGTTGGTGACAGCTTACTCACACTCTTCTACTATAGGTATAGAAATGGAGAGTGAGTACTTAGGAGCCTTTGTAGAAGTGATCAGATAACACTTTCAAAGCATCTGAGCCAAACATGTGGCAAATGTGTTAGCTGTATAGACCCTGCTATTATGAGACTGGGAATTAAAAATCTGGCCATACATCAATTAGCTTGAAAAGCAGTGATTTAAAAGATTCACTTTAGATTATTTTTCTTCTGTTGCTATAACTAGTGTCTTGTTTTATAAACTTCTTTTTGTAAAGGTACAGTTAAAGGGGCTTCTCTGGCTAGCCTCATGCCATCCTTCCTAACTGATATCTTTAGAATCTAGTATAATATTTGGGGGAGATGGGATCACTACACCTAAGATGCTTAGAAACTGCCCATCTTGGAAGAGGTCCAAGAGCTGAAGAGAATCTCGAGCTGAACACCATGATGATAGACTGAGCAAAGAGGAAGTCAGTCTTGGAAAGAGTCCAGTCAGCTGGAACAAAGAGCAACTGTTCCATTTACGAGATACACATCAAAAAGAATGTCTTCTATTCACTGGGCGAGCACTAATAACTGAAAAGGATGGTTCTATGGTTTCAGAAATAAGCTAATTTCCATATAGATGAGATGTGATACTTAGTTCATATTTGAGAAACTACAGAATGAGTTTATGACTATATATTAAGCACGTGCTTAACAAATCAAAGGGAGATGGGGGTGGTAGAACACTGGTGATACAGAGGGGAAGGAGAAAACAACTGACAGGAAGTTTTAAGTGTAAAGAGGGACAAAGGGGAAGGCAGGAGAGGGACAGGGAGAATGATAACAGCACTAAGAATGTTTGAAGTCATATGGAAACCTACTGTTTCACAAGCTTCCTATGTGTTTTTTTCACCCCTATATTTGTCTCCATGTCTTTTATTTAATAAGACCATTTAGAAACTTATCTACAAGCATTTAACTGCAGTTCCCCTACAGGATATAACACTCTTCCAAAAAGCCATATGTTGCCAAATAACCTTAGTTTCAAGTGTAGGATACCTCCCCTAGAGTTGTTTGGGGTGTCCCAGAAACTCTCAAAACAATAAAATAATCATTTTTAAGAAAGCTAAGTAGGCTGAGTGGTGGTGGCTCATGCCTTTAATCTCAGTATTTGAGAGGCAGAGGAAAGCAGATCTCTGAGTTTGAAGTTAGCCTGGTCTACAGAGACAATTCCAGGACATCCAAAGCTACACAGAGAAACCCTGTCTCAAAACAAAAAGCTAAGTAAAAACTAAATATATGGAATTGTACTTTTCCTAGAATTATCAAAAAATACTTTTGCTTTAAAAAAAAAAAAAATAATGATCCACTGTGCAGCAGAGCGATGCCTGGGTAGTTTGTGCGGCTACCTGGAGCCATGGTGTTGGCTGGGCCTGGGCTGTGGCCGGGGACCATGTCTGGGTCCATGACCCTACCTCAGCCAGGATCTGTGCAGATGTCCATGGCCCATGGTGCCACCAAAGGCCACAAGGATGTCTGGGTTCTGAGTTGCCACCTGTGACTATGTTGGAGTCCAAGGGACAAGCAGCTGCTAGGACCATGTCACTCTGTGGTCTGGGGCTATGGTGTCTTCTGGGCTAAGCTGCTGCTGAGGGCCATGTCAGGGTCTCTGGCCCTACCACAGCCAACATCTCCATTGACGTCCATGGCTCCTGTTACCACTGAAGGCTGGACACATGCCCAGGTCCCAGGTTGACACCTGAGGCCATGTTGGTGTCCAAGGGTCATACTGCCGCCAGAGTCATACAGATTGGGGTAGCCTGAACTGCCACCCAGGGCCATGGTAACATCTGGGCTCTGGCCAGAGGCCATGTCTGAGATTCATGGCCTACCGCAGCCAGAATCTGTGTTGATGTTCATGGCTCCTGTTACCATCAAGTGCTTGCTGTGCAACTAACCCACCCTGCAGCCCCCACTCCCCACCCCTGGGTCGGGTCCATCATCTGGGGTTATACTGGAGCCCAGGGACCACACTGCTGCTGGGCCCATGCCAATCTGAGATGCCTATGCTGCCACCCAGGGCAATAGTAACAGCTAAGCCCAAACTGCTGCTGATGGCCATGTCTGGAGCCAAGGGACCACACTGCTGCTGGGCCCATGCCAATCTGAGATGCCTATGCTGCCACCCAGGGCAATAGTAACAGCTAAGCCCAAACTGCTGCTGATGGCCATGTCTGGGTCCAGGTGATGGACCCGACCCAGGGGTGGGGAGTGGGGGCTGCAGGGTGGGTTAGTTGCACAGCAAGCACTTGATGGTAACAGGAGTCATGAACATCAACACAGATTTTTGAAAAGTCATAAATAACCAAAAACACATAAGCAAAAGACAACTATCTTTTAACTTATTGAAATCCGTGAGTCAAGAAATCTGAAAGCAGAATCTAAATTCAATTAAGTAAACAGCATCCGTGGTATAGATACCAATCCCACAAACCTACTCCAAGAAATCGTAAGCTGACAACACTAATCAAGGAGTGCTCTGTGAATGGCTGGCTATTTAATATGCTTTTCAGAGAGATTCCCACACAAGATTCTACTAAGTAAACTCTTTCGGTACCATTAACAATAAAATAGACCGCTTTACATATCTAACTGCAGGAAGTCATATCATAAACTAATTACAGTTTTTGCACTATAATATACATCTGGTATCTGTGCTGGGCTTTTTTTTTTACTCTGCCGTAATAAAATCTAACATATATATAATTAAAACTATTATTTGGCTGCTCTACTTAGTTGCAGCCCTTTCCCCAGGAACTACTCAATTCATAAAGATCCATACACACACTCAGTCACTCCTCTCACTCTGTCACCCACTTCCACAGCTACTTGACGGGAGGACAGCTCACCAAAAAATAAAAAACAGTAACTATACAAGAATGGCAGAATTGTTTTCTCACAAAAAAACTACAATTAAAATCATGAAAACCCATGCTTCCTGGCCATGACTCTAGATCTTCAAGGAGATAACTGCTGTGGGATGGTCTGTATGTCAAATTGCTGTGATTGGTCAATAAATAAAACACTGATTGGCCAGTGGCCAGGCAGGAAGTAGGTGGGACAAGGAGAGAGGAGAATTCTGGGAAGCGGAAGGCTGAGGGGAGAGACACTGCCAGCCGCCGCCATAACAAGCAGCATGTGAAGACGCCAGTAAGCCACGAGCCACATGGCAAGGTATAGATGTATGGAAATGGATTAATTTAAGCTATAAGAAGTTAGCAAGAAGCCTGCCACGGTCATACAGTTTGTAAGCAATATAAGTCTCTGTGTTTACTTGGTTGGGTCTGAGCGGTTGTGGGACTGGCGGGTGAGAGAGATTTGTCCTAACTGTGGGCCAGGCAGGAAAACTCTAGCTACTGTGGTTCTGAAAGTACCATACTACAGTAGTCACAATGGACCTAGTGCTAATTCAAACAGATGAAGCCCATAAACATGCAAGACCAAATAATGACAACAGCAGAGGAAACCACAGAGAGGAAGAGAGGACAACAGCACAAGCTGCCCGGGGCTCAACGACTTCCTACTTTCAGTTCCTGTACTGCACAGGTTTTATTCTTACTTCCATTATACAAATCTGGACCCTCTTGAAGCCTCAACACCCTAGAGACATGACTTATCACAACAGTAACTCACTTAGACTCTGGGATCTGATATATGTTCAAAATCTGACTCTACCACTGTCAAGACATCTGCAGGCTACTGAACTTCTCTTTAGTCTCCTATTGCTACTCCAAGCAAGGAGAGAAATAAAACTGCCTCCCACATATGGTTATAAAGGTAAATTTAAAATGTATACACAGTGTGCACAGAAAAGTATTTTGCAAACACAAGTAAATAAATCAGTATTAGTGAAATATGAATAAATGCTGGGCATGTTATTTCATAACCACTGTACTCAGAAGGCTAAAAGAGAATCATTGTTTTTGAGTCCAGCCTGGGCTACAACCAAAACCCTGTATCAAGAAAAAGCATGAATAAATGAATTTCATCTTGACTGTATAGGTAACTTCTGAGGGACTACTAGATGTTTATAAAACCCTGACTCCTAATATTACAGAATACCGCTTCAGATATTCTAAACCATAATATGTAAGACTTAGATATGGAAGAAAACTACAGCTTTTTCACTGATGGTGGAAGCAGAGAGAATTTTACAAGCACACTTGTCATCAAAATCACCAATGTTTAAGGTCTGATAAGTGAGTTACTTAAAGCAGATAGGCTCCTTAGAAACAACTGCAGGGTCTTCCTGTCTTGAAAGCAATATGAAAAGAGCTTAGTACAGGATCTCAGAAAAAAGATGTACATCAAAAACATTACTACTACCATGCCCACTTTATTTTATATTTATTAATTTGTGTGTACACTCATGCACATGGCACAGTGTGAACATAGAGCTTCAGAGGAAAACTCGAAGGAGTTTCTCCTTCCACCATGTGAGCTCCAGGATCAAACTCAAGTCATCAAGCTTGGTGGCTAGTGCCTTTACCTGCTGAGTCATCTCGTCATCCACATTCTCACTTTTAGAGATGAAACACAAGCACTTGCCACCAAGCCTGATAACCTGATTTCAATCCCCCAGAAACTACAAGGAAGAGGAGAGAACCGAACTCTCTAAGTTGTCCCATGACTGTCACAGGTGTGTTGACACAATCAGTCAATCAATATGTATAATTTAAAAATACAAAAGAACACAAAGTGAAGTATGTTTTCACAAAACTAGTAACAAAAGATAAAATTATTTAAAAATCTGAAAAAAAAATGCTTTCAGTTCCTAAGTTCAGATGTTTAAACACAATGCTAACAAAAACTTGAAAATCATTTGTGCAGCTTATACTTTAACACAAGCATAACTTTACTCCACCCACTACAAACTAACTCACTATTCCTGTGGTACCAATTCAGAACATTTATTCCTATTCCCTGAGCTACCCAAATTCAAAATCCGTTAGCCAAGCCACAGCTTACCTGCAATAAATACACCAGAATGACTTCTTCAAATTCTATTTTCAGAGGCACTCAGACCCAAGAGGCTTCATAATTACTATCAACACTAGTAAAGTTAGGTCAGACCTTAACCATTATTTATAATAATGATTCCATTGGCCAGTCAATAGACAAATGATAGATGATTCAAGTGACTTATTTACAAAGAAACTTGAGAAATACAATGTTTTTGAGTTGGAATCTATCAGTATATGATCTATATCAATGACTCCTCCCCAATATTATAATTACAATCCAAAATATCTAACAAAATTGACTATAATTCCATTAATCTGTCCATTAACTTAAAAATGATACTATAATGACATTAGAAAAAAACACCAAATTAATAGTCCAAACATATAAACAGAAGACTGATCAAATCTGTGTTTTTATTTCAAAAAGACAAAAAACAAAAGATAGAGCAACAGAGGCAGAGAGATTTTAAAAGAGAACCCGTAACAGTGACTTGACTCAGATTTTTCTACTTTATAATAAGTTCATTAGTATTAAGTGAATTTCTGAAATATATTAATACAGTGGGTTGATTAGCCAAAGAGTACCTGTGGCATGTTGAAAAATTGTTAGTATTTTCACATACTAACAGGTTGGTCCCATTTTTCTCAAGTTTTGCTTTTTTAGTTTCACTAATTATATATAAGATTTAAATTGTGTACTGACTGGTCTGAGTACTGTGATGAAGGCTCACCATGATGTTCCTCTTCTATCCAGGCTGTGAATATTTCTAGCTGTACAGAGTATCCATGCTGTATACAGTACTTACCCATTAGTTACTCAGAAGCTATCTCAGTAATCAAGTCTACTCTTTGGTATTACTATAGCACTGATGTGTTCAAGTAAGCCTAATTATACTTGATAATATCCCCAAAGAGAAGACTAGCAATACCAATAAATCACATAAGCCAAAAGGAGATACAAAGTATGTCCTTTAGTGAAAAAGTAAGAAAACTCTCACCTTGAGAGGAGAAACTTGTATGACCCTGCTGAAATCTATGATGAGTTATCAGTTCCTTACTCTGTCCATAGGTCTGTATGTTCAGGGAAAATATACTATATAGGATTCAATGCTATCTGCTGTTTCAGACATCCATTGGGAGGTCTTGAAATATGTCCCCTCCAGCAAAGGGGGTGGGGGCTGCTGCTGTATGAATGTTACAGTAAGTAGATAGCATTACTACTAGAAATGTACCAAAGTCTTTGGCATTAGGAGCTCATCAAAACCTACCATTAGGTTTTGGCCCTAAGTTCCAGGATTCTTGAGCTACCATATTACTAACTTGACTGTCTTTTTGCCATCTTAGAATTTATGAAAACTAGAATAGCGCCCATAGCTTCCCCGCCCCTCCTGCAACGCATGACCCCAGGATTGCCCCCCCAACCCCTCCCGGCTTTTCTGCCACCATGGCTGACAAGGAAGCTGCCTTTGACCACACAGTAGAAGAACGTGTGATCTTCTATGCAATGAAGAACACCCCTTTTCTTTATGATTTGATGATGACCCATGCCCTGGAGTGGCCCAGTTTAACTGCCCAGTGGCTTCCAGATGTAAACAGGCCTGAAGGGAAAGATTTCAGCACTCATCGGCTTGTCCTGGGAACACACACATCTGATGAACAAAACCACCTGGTGATAGCCAGTGTCCAGCTCCCTAATGATGAAGCCCTAATGATGATGCCCTAATGATGATGCTCAGTTTGATGCATCACACTATGACAGTGAAAAAGGAGAATTTGGAGGTTTTGGCTCTGTCAGTGGGAAAATTGAAATAGAAATCAAGATCAACCTTGAAGGAGAAGTAAACATGGCTTGGTACATGCCCCAGAACCCTTGCATCACTGCAACAAAGACTCCATCCAGTGATGTGCTTGCTTTTGACTACACAAAGCATCCTTCTAAACCAGACCCTTCTGGAAAGCCCAACCCAGATTTGCGTCTCCTTGAACATCAGAAGGAAGGTTATGGTCTTTCTTGGAATCCAAATCTCAGTGGGCACTTACGTAGTGCTTCAGATGACCATACCATCTGCCTATGGGACATCAGTGCAGTTCCAAAGTGGTAGATACAAAGACCATCTTTACAGGGCATACAGCAGTAGTAGAGGACGTTTCCTGGCATCTGCTCCATGAGTCTCTGTTTGGGTCAGTTGCTGATGATCAGAAACTTATGATTTGGGATACTTGTTCAAACAATACTTCCAAGCCAAGCCACTCAGTCAATGCTCACACTGCTGAAGTGAACTGCCTGTTTTTCAATCCTATAGTAAGTTCATTCTTGCCACAGGATCAGCTGACATGACTAGTTGCCTTGTGGGATCTGAGAAATCTGAAACTCAAGCTGCATTCCTTTGAATCACATAAGGATGAAATATTCCAAGTTCAGTGGTCACCTCACAATGAGACTATTTTGGCTTCTAGTGGTACTGATCATAGGCTAAATGTCTGGGATTTAAGTAACATTGGAGAATAACAACCCCCAGAAAATGCAGAAGATGGCCCATCACAGTTATTGTTTATTCATGGTGGTCACACTGCCAAGATATCTGATTTCTCCTGGAATCCCAAAGAACCTTGGGTGATTTGTTCTGTATCAGAAGACAATGTCATGCAAGTGTGGCAGATGGCAGAGAACATTTATAATGATAAAGAGCCTGAAGGAAGTGTGGATCCAGAAGGACAAGGATGCTAGACATGTCTACACTTGTGCTTTAGACTCCCTTTGTTGTCCTCTGAACCCTAGAAGGATTGAACACTGGTTTGAGACACAGACTTTGTTCAGCTCTCCGGCTACAATAGGTGCCACCAACAATACTACTAGCCCAAACCATGGGGGTTTTCTAATCTTAACTGGGGACTTAATTCAACAAAGCCACAGACTTATATTTAAATTTTTCTTCAGGAATTTTCTAGTAACAAACCAGGTCTAAAGCAGCTTCAGAAATGGGGCATATTACATGTGATTATTTTTCTTCTTAAGCTATAGCCTCAAGTTTTTCAGATTCTCAAGTAAGAGGCCAGAGTGGATAAGGAGTAGAGTCAAGTGAGGTAGGTGTCTGAGCCATGAGTATAACTATTGCAAGATGTCATTTTTATTCAGGAATTAGGGGAGAGTCAAGTCATAGAGTTTAAAGTCCTCACACCTGGCTTTGCATGATGCACACGTGCCTATGTAAACCAGAGTCTTGGTTTCTTTAGTTAAGACAACACGTTCCTCCTTCCCCTTATATTTTTGCTCATTAGTGTATGTTTTGAGCAGTTTCCATATTATTCTTTTCCTTTCTGTAAAATGGTTTTGGTGTGTGTGTGTGTGTGTGTGTGTGTGTGTGTGTGTGTGTGTGTTAAAAAACTTGGGACCACCAAATTGTAAGGTGTATGTTTTTAACTGACAGTCATACCACTGGTGAACTGTCAAGTTGAGAAAGAGTGAATTGCTGGTTTGTCTTTGTTTTTAAAATTAAATTAATCCTTGATAAGAGCTGCATTTTTAGGGGTTAGTCCTTGACCACCATGTTTTGATGCCATCTCCATTTTGGCTGACCTGTCTCAGCATCGGGCCTGTTATTCTCCATGACTAACTGTGTAAGTGTGGAATAAATAGAGTGTGTAACTGTATAATGGAATAAATTGCTTTTCTATGATGCCCCCCAAAAAAGAATTTATGCAAACTAATACTTCTGTAAACATATAAGTCAATATTATATCCAATTAGCACAGCATCAATAATACACCAAATTATTCAGAATTAACTTGTGAATATTTAAGGAGAAATTACGTATTTAGACCTCCATGTTTTACTTGCTAAAACTGGTAAGTCAGAATGTTCATTTCCAGTATAGATGAAGTTAGAGACTAGATTTAGCATCCTCCTACACAGAGCAACTAAAATACCAGGCAAACTGTATGGACACCAATTTTTAAGACATTGAACACAAAGCAGAAAAGGATAGTGATCCTGGAGAAACCAGAATCAATCGTTTTGGTAGCTCAGGGAATGGGGTAAATTGTCCTAAATTTACAGAAACAATTTCTAGAACATGTTACATACAGGAAGAAAGAAGCTAAAAGAATAAAGTCATTGCTCTCAAGTAAAGATATACAATAGGATTCTGGGGAGACTAAAGGATTCAAGAGACTATGGGACTGTGTTTTAAGAGTGAGCGGGAACATCTAGAAAGGATTCTTTGTGCCTTGAACTGACTTCCACACACACGTGTGAGGAATCTCCTCAAGCCAAGAAAAAAATTAATCTAAAACATTAGAGAGAGCAATGTTCTCTAGTACTCACACAAGGAGGGCACAGTGCCCATTTCAATCAGAGTGAAAAAAACCTCCTAATACAGAACTAACCAGAGAGAACACTATGGTTGGCTTTACTTTATTACTGAAGAATATTAACCCTGAAATGAACTCTACACTGATTCTACCTAAACTGTTCTAAGTATGAGTGCCTCCCCCCTCATACCCACCAATTAAACTTTCTCCAAGTAACTTTGCCCAAAAAGAAAGCTTGGGAACATTTATAAATCACAATATCCTGCACCCAAGATGATGTTTAAAACATGCGGCACTCGGGCAGATCTCTGTGAGTTCAAGGCAGCCTGGTCTACAGAGCTAGTTCCAGAACAGCCAGCACTACACACAGAGTCATTCTGTCTCCCAAAAAGAAAAAGAAGAAAAAAAAAAAACACCATGAGGCACTTAGTCCAGTTACTGGACAGAAGCCAAAACTCAAAGATCAATCATTCAAGATCAATTAAAAAGTGAAATAGCTGAGAATTATATTTTGCTTTGTTTTTTAATGCAATAAAGATTACAGGGGCTGGAGAGGTGACTCGGAGGCTAAGTACACATACGGTTCTTCCATAAGTTCTGAGTACACATGTGGCTCTTCCAGAGAATCTGAGTTCAGCTCCATACCCACAATGGGCGGGTCACAACCTCCTGTACCTTCAGCTCCAGAGATTCTGATGCCCTCTTCTGGCCTCTACAAAGGTACCTGCATTCATGTACACATACCCCACACATATGCACATAATTTAAAATAAATGTTTTATAGCCATCGCCTACATATTCAATAAGCTAAGATATATAGTAGGCATGTTAAATAGAGGCATATACAGTTAAAGTTTTAAAAACAAAACCCAGGTCATTATTTTTGACACAAAATACTGGATGAAAAACAGAGATTTATGGCTGAGTATGGCAAACAAAAGCATAGCAAAGCTGCAGAGTATCTTAAATGAACAGTTATCAGAAAACTACACTAGTCTATGTTCTGTGTCTGCTAAAGCCAGACACAAACAGAAAGTCTTAAAGGAAACCAGAGATGGGAGAGGCATACTTCTCAGATGAAGGAGATAAAGACAGCAAGTGTTTCATCAGATGAAATATAATGCAGAAAACACATGAGCAGCACAAATAAATATGAAATAAAAAACTGCCAATCTAGAACTCTCATCAAAAAAAAAGTCAAAATAAAAATGCAATAGAACTTAAGAAATCAAACACTAACAGAATTCAGCATCAGGAGTCCTGACTACAAGAATGTTAAGAATGTTTTGTTTTTAACCCAACTATAGGCAGATGAAGAGGGCCATAGATAGAATTCTCCATCTTCCAAAAGGATTAAAAAATATGGGTAAGTTAACTATGTAGGAAAATACATGTAATTTATCCTAAGCCAATGATATTTTAACAAAGCTGTTGAGAAAAGGATGTGATTTATCCATTTTGTACAAAACCACATATTCATACCTCAGTGGGAATACAACTGGAAGGGCCTTTTTGAAGGCAGCTTTAGTAACAGGAATCAAAAGTGTTAATTCATCATTGTCCTTTATCAAGCTCTTCAACTCCTTAGAACTCCTCATACAGCAATACTCACACAACTATGTAACATGCCGCCACTGTAACATTACAAAAGTAAAAAGCTTGTGACTATGCCAGCTGCTCCCCAAAAAGACTCGTTAGACAAATCAATGCAAAATTAAAAATAATACAAATCTCTTTACCCTTAATTTTAAAAAAGCAAAACTTGTCAACAGTTGATAATTAATAAAATTACATAAATTTAATGACTAATTACTTGACGATATTTTTAATTCAGGGTCTAGATAGTTGTCATAGACTAAATGTATTTTTAAAACAGAATAACTGTTATCAGAGCCCATGATACACATTTTCATACTCTCTTAACTTCTAACGGAGAGAGGTATTACCTGGACCCACTAGAAACTTATTGAAAACCCCAAGACCACCACAGAACTGAATCAGGCACTGCCCAGGGTCTTTAAGGAACGGACAAGAGCCTCCATCCAATAAACAGCTTGTTTTAGTCTATTTTCTACTACTGTATCCAAGTGTCCAAGAACAGTAATTTGAAAAATTTTTGATGATGATAAAGATAAATAGACTTTCTCATATTTCTAGACAGTACTTAATCTAAGATCAATCTGATGAGGGCCTTTTCATCCTCATGTGGCTTAGCAAGGGCCCACCCATGTCCTTTTGTTCACCCACATTAAAACATGTAGGAGAGGAGAGTCCTTGTGAATTAATACTGATTATGCCTGGCCTCCCAAAACTTCCAGGGCAGGTTAGATTTCTGGCACATAAAATTTTGGGGAGAGGCTAAGGAGATGGCTCAGTAGATAAAACGCTTGCTGTGTAAATGTAAGGACCTAAGTTAGAATTCCCAGCACTCGCCTAAAGTCATGCACTCCAACAGGCATTGGTAATCCAGCACCGAGGGCTAAGCAAAGAGATGGGGTCAGGGGGTAGGGAAACAGTGCATTTCAGGGTGCTCATTAGTTAGTCCGTCCAGCTGAAACTGAGCTACACCAAGTAACAACGGCAAAAGTCTAGGTAGATTCAAAACAAAACCCAAGAGAAACAATACACATGTCCTCCTAGAGAGATTTTGTTGTACTCAAAGAGGAAGAGAGGAACAAAGAGCAAAAGGGAATATTTGATTCAACAATGTTTTTATTCAGTATGTTTACACAGAAGGAAGGTTACAATAAGGCAGACGGGAAGGTTTCAGGAGAAAAGGGGAAACACAGCTATTGGAGGAGAAGAGGTGTTCTAAGAGCTGTCCTAGAATAGGGAGATAGGGGATAAGCACATGAGGGATGGTGCTGCTTTGCGAAAAACGTGCACAGAACGCACAATACATAGAAAGAAGACAGTTTATAAACACAAATGTCATTTGTGTGTTCTCAATGGCTACAGGGCCTCTGGCAATGAGACAATTCTAACATCGTTGGTCAGGATCAGATCACCAGCAGGTTTTAAACACATCACAAAATAAGGGAATAAGATCTAGATGCAGAGGTAGAGAAAAGTTACCATCCAATGATACATAAGCAATTACAAAACACAAAATTTTATCTCTGTTGTCTTCTAGTAAAATAATGTGAGGATTGAAATATATATCTAGTTCAGGCAACAGATACACAAGTCGGCAGATTTTTCAAACTGTATACCTAAAATCTATACCATTACACTGTGCACAGATACAAACATGTGTCTATCCTTCAAAATTCAGAAACTACTGAACTAAAATCCCTGTATTAAGTTGTATGTAAAATATGCATCAAAAACGTAGGGAGTATTGGGGGTAATAGAGGGAGATAGTGATATGTGATCAAATTACTGTTAAGTATGAAATTTTCAAAGAATACTTTTTTTTAAAGGGACCTAAGTCATCAAGATTTGAAGAAACTTGGAGCCGGTAAGACAGCTCTGTGAGGAAAGGCATTTGCCACCAACCCCATGGGACAGAGTTCAATCCCTGAGACCCACACAGTGGAAGGAAAGAACTGACTGACTATCTCGAATTGTCTTCTGACTTCCACACATGTGCAGTAGTGTGTGTACATGCTCGCTCACACACACACACACACACACACACACACACACATACACACACACACACACACACACACACACACACACAAGATAAACGTTAAGAAATTAGGAGACTTTTCTCACAAAGACAGACGATTAGACCTCCTATACACTCCCACTGCAGGCCTTGTCTTTCTTTGGGTGCCAATATCACTCCTGCCAACTTGGTGAATGTTCCTAAGACCTGCCAGACATTCTGCAAGAAATGTGGCAAGCACCAGCCCCACAAAGTGACACAGTAAAGGAAGGGCAATGGTTCTTTGTATGCCCAGGGAAAGCAGTGTTATGACAGGAAACAGTGGGTAGGCAAGACTAAGCCTATTTTCTGCAAAAAGGCCAAAACTACAAAAAAGACTGTGCTGAGACTTGAGTGTGTTGAGCCTAACTGCAGATCTAAGAGGGTGCTGGCTAGTAAGAAATGTAGCTAGAGTTTCCCTGCCTGGCCTACAGTCAGGACAAATCTCTGTCACCCGACAGTCCCACTGCCGCTCAGATCCAACCAAGTAAACAGAGACTTATATTGTTAAAACTCTTTGGCGTAATGGCTCAGGCTTCTTGCTAACTGTACTTACATCTTAAATTAATCCATTTCTATAAATCTATACCTTGCCACGTGGCACGTGGCTTGTGGCTTACTGGCATCTTCACATGCTTCTTGTCATGGCGGCAGCTGGCAGTGTCTCCTTCCGCCTTCCTGTTTTCTCAATTCTCCTTTCTGTTAGTCCCGCCTATACTTCCTGCCTGGCCACTGGCCAATCAGTGTTTTACTTATTGACCAATCAGGCAACAGATTTGACATACAGACCATCCCACAGCAAAGAGATGGGAGCATTTTGAACTGGGAAATGGTAAAAAAGAGAAAGGGCCAAGTGGTCCAGTGTAGTACAATATTTTAAGGTGGGTTACTTTTGTTTATGTTGCATTTGTTTAACTCTGTGAAGCTATGTTACTTTGTCTGTCTAAAACACCTGATGGTCTAATAAAGAACTGGCCAATAGCAAGGCAGGAAAAAGGATAGGTGGGGCTAGAAGCATAGAGTATAAATAGAAGGAGAAACCTGGGAGGAGAAAGCTAAGAACTAGCAGGCAGAGGAGGACAACTCCAGGGGACAGCCACCCAGCTACACAGCAAGACATGGAGTAAGAGTAAGATTTACAGAAGTTAAAAAAAAAAAAAACAAAGAAAAGCCCAGAGGTAAAAGGTAAATGGGATAATTTAGGTGAAGAAAAGTTGGCAAGAAATTAAGCCAACCTAAGGGCGGGCATTCATAATTAAGAATAAGCCTCCGCGGTGTGATTTATTTGGGAGCTGAATGGCGCCCCCCCTCCTCTCACCCGCACAAAAGACCAAAGACCAAATAACAACAATAATCCAGTTCTAAGCTGATTTTGTTATAAAGACAATAAAATCATGAGCTTTTACTCACCTCAAAAAAAAAAGTTTATCTACTAAAAAGATACTTCCTTCTCTTGGATGCTTAAGAAAATTAATCTTTAAAAGACCTCATTACTTTGCAACACAGTGCAATTGTTAGGCGTATCTACCACTTGGTTTTTGGAGGGTGGAATTTAAACAGATCTACCAGTGAGATTCAGGGAAGTAACTATAGACTAGTTCCTCAAACATGAAAATTATTTATCAATAATACTTAGGAAATGGCCGTTCTTTAGGCAGTATGTTATACCCTAAAGAGATCAATTTTCGTCAATCACCACATGTAACTATGTAACAAACGTGGGCTAGATAAAAGTAAAAGAGAATACATGATGAAGGGAATTAGACTGGAAATCAGATCAAGCTAAATTAAAAACATAAAAATACCAGTAATACAGTTCAAAACAAAGGACCACTCCAAACTCTGAGTTGGAAGAATAGTGATGGAAAATAATAGAGAAAAAGAAGGATTTATACTGAGATTCTACCTGTACTAAATCTGAAAACTAACATTAATCTTACAAGGTTCAAGCTAAGCAAAAGCTACAACTGAGCTACATCCCCAGCCCTAAGATGACTGTGCTTTTAACAAGCAAAATAAAAATCACACGTAAAATGCCTCTGTGAGCTTGTATTTGTTAGGGTTATTATTGTGATGAAATGCCATGGCCAAAGAAATTTGGGGAGGAAGCGGTTTATTCATTGTATGCTTCCACATCATAGCTCATCATCAAAAGCAGCGAGGACAGGAACCTAGAAGCAGGAGCTGATACAGAAGCCATGGTGCAGTGCTGCTTACTGACTTGGTCCCCATGGATTGTGCAGCCTGCTTTCTTTTTGGTTTTTTGAGACAGGGTTTCTCTGTGTAGCTTTGTGCCTTTCCTGGAACTCACTTGGTAGCCCAGGCTGGCCTCGAACTCACAGAGATCCGCCTGGCTCTGCCTCCCGAGTGCTGGGATTAAAGGCGTGCGCCACCACCGCCCGGCGCAGCCTGCTTTCTTAAAGAACACAAGACCACCAGCTCAGAGGTGACCCCACAGACAATGGACTGGATACCCCTATATCAATCACTAATTGAAAAAAATGCCCAACAGGCTTGCATACAGCCAGATCTTAAGGGGGCATTTTTTAAATTGAGGTTCCCTCCTCTCCAATGGCTTTAGCTTGTGTCAAGTTGACATAAAACTAGCCAGTACAGGGCTTAGAAATAAAAGATGTATATATAAAAAGCTGTCAATAATTCATCTTGGTTAAGGTAAAAAGAAGATGGAGGAAGCTGTATAGTAAATGATCACAACTAGACAAACAGGTAGACTGTACCTAACTATAAAAGACCATGAATGCAAAACTAAAAAGTCTAGACTGTATCTGGTAGACTATGGCAGTGGGTCTCAGAGCATGGCTACTGGAGCAGCAGGAGCAGCATCACCAGGGAAGTTATTAGAACCTCAAATTATTGGATTTCATTCCAGATCTATTGAAAAAGAAACTGAGTGTGGGTGGGCTGAGCCATCTGTGCTACAAATTGTGATGCTCATCAAAGTTTCAGACCACTGGACTATGGAGATTTGACGTAAGTTTTTAAATAGAAGAGAAAATAACAAAGTATAATACTCTAAAATGTTTTTATCAAGCAGTAAGAGTCAAGATGGATTTGAAAGGAAGACTAGCAATGGTCAAGCCAGCTATAAATGATAGAATAGTAAACTCAGTAGCTCAGAGAAGTTAGAAGGCAGCGATGAGACTACAACATGAGAGGAAAACTAAGCTGATAAAGCAAGTGAGAAAAACACCTAATTTAAAAGAGAACAAGAAACGTTTTCTTTTTTTGGTTTTGCAAGACAGGGTTTCTCTGCGTAGCCCTGGCTCTCCTGGAACTCACTCTGTAGACCAGGTTGGCTGGAGAGATAGATCAGTTGTTAAAGGCTAGTCTCACAACCAAAACCATAAGGAACACTTTCTTTCAGATAGTGACTGAGTCAGCATAACACTTTCTAAAAAAGAAAACAATGTACTTTGCTAGCAACTAAGACAGGAGTTGGAAATACTACTAGATCAAATGTGAAAGAAATATTCTAGAGCGGTGGGTCGTGATCACTTTGGGGGGGAGGGTCAAAGGACCCTTTCACAGGAGTCGCAGATCAGATATCTTGCATATCAGATATTACATTACAATTCATAACAGTAGCAAAAGTACAGTCATGAAGGAGCAATGAAAATAATTTTATGGTTGGGGTCACCACATCATGAACTGTATTCAAGGGTCATAGCATTAGAAAGGTTGAGAACCACTCTTTAAGAGAGAAGTTCAAAAAACTAAGATACATAGAAGTGATAATTAAATCCATGGGCCTGCATAAAATTCTAAAAACTAAAAAGGGAATTAGCCTAATGACAAAAACTTCCTACAGAATACATACACTGAAGGTACAAGAAACTAGAGAAGGAGATAAAAAAATGAAGAGGTAGCATCCTGTTCTCTGCCGCCCTGGTCTCGGCAATCTAACACTCCCAACAAACTAAACCATTTCCCTAGGAAAACTCAGCACATCACTCTCCCTCTATCATTGTTTCTATATCCTAATTCACATCACAGAATGTCCTACATGTCAGCCAAGTCTGTAAACACTACAGCCATTAATTTCACGAGGTCCAACACAGGCTCTATACCAAGCTTTGTCTGACACTCCTAAACACACAGATATTATCTCCCCTAAAACATAGTCCATTTCCACGGTTGATTTAAATTCCTAGTATGTAATTTGCCAGAATGTACTTTTTATTATACAGTTATGACAGCATGTGATCAACTAGATGGTAAACTCAGTTATTTATACTCATGTCCACAGTGTTCTATACTTAGCATAGTACTACATTTGAACAGGAACTTCAAAATACTCGGTGTATTATGTTTAACTGAATGATCAAATATCAGACACATTTACTAAACTCTTATAGGACCAGGGAAAAGATAGGAAAGAAAAATGAGAATAAAATAAAAATCAAAACATTAAAAAAATCACTATATCTTTTTAAATACTATTTAAAAGAAATGTTAGGACATATTTATGAGGTGCATCAAATCACTCTACATATTAACTATGTGTGTGTCCAAATATAAATACACCAAATTAGACCTCAATAAAGATGAGACAATTTTAGAAAGAAAAAAATAAATTTGGGGTCTAAGAAAGTACAAAATTATAAAATCAATGAAAGTGTTAATGAGCAGTGTTTTACTCTAGAAAACATTATGCAGCTATATTATTTCTAAAGAATTAAAAAAATGACAACTTTAAGAAGGGAAAAAGCATTTAAACTGTCTGAGGTGTGAGAAGCACAAGTACCTGAGTTCAGTCTCCAGAACCCACGTAACGAAAGCCACACATGGTAGCCTGCAACTGTAATCCTGTTGCTGGGAAGGCAGAAATAAGAGTCTCACTGGTGGTAGCTGGCCAGCCAGCCTAGCCTAATTGGTGAGCTCTGGATCAATGAGAAATATTGTTTCAAAACAAAAACAAAGTAGATGGCTCCTGAGAAATGATATCCAAGGTTGTCCTCTGGCCTCTAAACATATGCTCACACAGCTATATGTGTATCATGCACAGATACACCCACATACACAATTAACTTTCTGTGGAAGTCTTCCATGTTACTAGAGAAAACTGAACCAGATGAAAAGGTTCTGAGTAATCATATAAATTCAAATAGTAAAAAACTTGACTTAATATTCAGACTAATTTATAATAACTTAGGAAGGGAGCAAACACTGAAAATTTAAGTATAACAGAAAGCAGAATTAGGATTAGCTGTATGGTGAATGTAATAAAGTGGCCGTGATACTGTCTTTCACTCTTAAAAGTATATCAGTTTGAACGAAAATCTATATGACTATTATATAACAATAATAAAAGACTAGTGTTGGTAATATTACACAAAGACATCATTGCATTTCATTCGTGGAATATGTTTCTGTACACACTCAATTTCAGACATCTTCTATAAAACGCAACAATATGTGAACGTGTGCTAAACTCTCCAGAAATGTATTATGTAAAATAAATGCAGTGCCATGCTGTGGTCCTGAGCATCCTCAGAGGGGGAGGAGAGGAACAGGACCAGCAGTACAGACAGGCTGCAACTGTCACGGCCAGATGCACAGCCCTGATTCACTCCCACGCCTCTGCCCCTGCGAGTCTGTAACACTGTTGAGTGGGAAATTCTTGTTGGAGGAAATTAAAAATTAATGAAACAGGAATGTGAAATTATTTTTTAAATGAAAATGTATATTTAGCATGTGGTTTAAGTTAAACTGAAAGAACCTGAGAGGCAGCAAAAAAGATTTCCTAGTTAAAGCAAAGTTGTGGTCATGCATAGAAAGAGGCAAATAAACTGAGTTGAATGTTTTACTGTTCTCTAATGCCAGAAAATGATTCTGGAAGTTCTTGATTCTTTAACAAATCTCAGATCCACTCTTTCTGAGTTTGAATTTACCATTTTAAGCTCATAGTTCCACAAAAACTATATATACATGTTTATGTTCGTACTTAACCAAAAGGGCCAACTTAGTCTACATGTAACTGAACTATTAAATACTAAAGGGGCTTCTCAAATGACCTTTAACAAATGCAGACTCAAGAAAGAGCCTGCTGTAATAAATCAGAACTGTATGGGAGAGGTTAAGATACCATAAACAGAAACAAATGGCAAGGTTACAAAGAATCTTTTCTCTCCTACAGTGATTGCTGTGAAGGACACACAGATATACAGTAATAAATGCTCTGGGAGACTCTTTTTCAGAATGTTGTTTGACAATTTTATATACATGTATAATGAGCTTGTCCTAATCCACCCCCAATTCCTTCCCCTCCAACTCTATCCTTCTACATTTTCTACCACTTTTCTCCCAGCTTCATGGAGTCTTTTGTTTGTTTTTCAAGACAGGGTTTCTCTGTGTAGTTTTGGTACCTGTCCTGGATCTCACTCTGTAGACCAAGCTGGCCTCAAACTCAGAGATCCGCCTGGCTCTGCCTCCCAAAGGCGTGTGCCACCACTGCCCGGCCATGGAATCTTTTTTAAAGCCGAAGTTCAGTAAATGAGTTCTAAATTGGTCACAGTAACACATAAGAGGCTGAGTACCCAACTAAACACTGGAGCAGGATAGGAATTTCACAGTTAAATTAAAATGTCTAGATATAACTATAAAATACTAGAATATTTTATTAAGATCTGAGTCAGTTCTTAATCATCTAGATTATAACCACCTTATTTCAAAAATAACAAATGATTTTCTCCACAAAATATACACCTATATCTTTTCTACATTAATTGTATGTCCATATTTTCTTAGAGAAAATACAAAGAAAAGTTGAAGGCAGAATTTGACAAAAAGCAAAATCACCAAGCACAAGAGGAAAGCGGGGTCTTTGGTCAGACCTTCACAGCAGTCAGGCCTAAGCACTGCTTAAAATAACAGAAAATGTCACACAAGACAATGACGTTAACCACTAAGGCAGGAGAGGGAGACCTGAACTGTTTCTCCAGAGCTTCAATAATGAAAAAGTAAGATATATAAATATCCTTGTCAGCACCAAGTTAGGATACAGTGCTTGTGCTACTGTCCATGTCATCGAATGACCCTCAAACTGCATCAGCTATCGTAATCAAAGGACTTGGTACAGAGAATCGTTTAGGTCTACCCCAGACCTCTGACTCAGCAAGGCCGGGCACTGCTCAACAACTCTTGTGACAAGCGAGTGCAGGTTTTCTAGGGAGCACTCTTTGTTCTGGAGTTTCTCCCCACTGTGCCAATTCCCTTTCATCTACTTTTAGAAATTAATGATACACATCGTCACAGAAAAACAACACGGACTGTGAGCCAAGAATGAGTTATGTATTCAGGTTGAACTAAAACCCCCATTCTATGACTTATAACTAGTGACCATGCCTTATGGCCCAACTTCTCTGATATATCCAAGTCAGAAAATAATAGCATATTCTTTGCTCTTAGTGTTTCTATGAGCATGCCATACTTTAGTGTATATAAACTGTTTAGACTATAAAACAAATAGTAAATGTTCAATGTTATTCCTATACAACTTCATAAATATTTCTAGTCCCACAGTAACAAAAATAAATGACCCCAGCAAAGCTTTCAGTATTTATTAAATAGGCAGCAAAAATTCTCCTTTACTTACTTTCATCACCTTACCTTTTGACCTGCTTTAACTTGTAGAAAAATGCCAGATGATCCCCAGTCAAACAAATTATAGAGTCACCATTCATTACAAAACACTACTCCTCAAGTAAATTTTAATCACATATCATGCCTTAAAAACTTGGATTTCATGCCTTGAATGTACTTCCTTAAAAGAGTCTCAGACATGCCTGTTCTTATAGAAGTGCAGAGCAGACCAGGCAGCATATAGCACAAATTTGTTTTTACAATTTATAAACGCAAACACCTCCAAACTGAGCTGTTCAAACCTCACAGAGAGGTATGCAGTCTAATACAGTTGAGAGGAAAGAAGTTTAATTGTATCTCATTTTTAAGTTTAACACTTATAGTTTATATGCACCTATTTAATATCTAATACACACATATTATTTAAAGTCATAATTAAAATTGTATCTGAGAGTGTATTTGCAGAAGTTTCTTACTATAATGATAGAGTGCAGTAAGAAAATAGTTTGGAGTACAGGTGGGCAGAGCTATTGTCAGCTTCCAGAAAGTTCTTTACTTTCATTGCTATCAGGATCACTGAGTGACTTACCAGTATTATTTCTAAGCTCTCTTTATATATATATATATATTCAATAAGACATCTTTGTTTTAAGAACAAATGTGAAAAGAAGACTTTTGAAGGAGATGACATAATTTTACTACTTTACAATGTTTTATATTCCTGTGAAGAAGCTTCCTATTGAACATTTCTAGTCAGCAGAATACAGAAACAAGCTGTGGTAAGCAGCATCTAAGATGGCCCTGATAGTCCAGAAATTTTCCCATTCATTTTCCTGACCATCACCCCAGAGTGTCAGCTAGGCTGTATCTAAGTTCCAGCAAGCAGGCTAAAAGAAAGATAATGAAGCATCACTTTAAATACAGAGACTCTGACCTTTGGGCTGGAGAGATGGTTCAGCAGTTCAGAACACTTGCTGTTCTTGCAAAGGAACCTGAGTTCAGTCCCCAGCACCCACATGGCAGCTTACAGTCAACCTTGACTCAAATTCCAGGGTGCCTAGTGCCCTCTTCCTGCCTCCATGGGCACCAGACACTTAAGCACATAATACACATACTACATACAAGAAAAACATACACACACATTAAAAAACTAAAAAGCCTGTGACTTCTGTGTTAGTGGTCCTTCTCTTGGGGACCCACCTCTTCTGTTCAGAGCTCTTGCTACACTTGCTCTGGGGGAAGTCAATGTTATTTTGTAAGGTTATCTCTGCCTAACACCAGGTGGATGCACCCCTCACATGCCCTTACCACCCTGACACCTACATCAACCTTCAGATTGTGTAACACTAGCAGATACATCACCAGCAATGTTAAAGAGAACAAGAGCCTGAAGACACGCTGTTAGGCTTGAATCTGAAATGTCTTGCACAGGTTCGAGCGCTCGTTCATGGGCTGGTACTGCTGGGAAGTAACCATTAGGAGGTGGGAGAGCTATCCTGCAGAGCAAGTTCCTAAGAGACATCTGCTGAAGGTCATACCTGGGGCCTGATTGCAGTCACTCTCTGCTTTGTGGTCCACCATGACATAAAGCACGTTCATCACACACTGCCACCACTGTGCACTCCATCATGCCTTCCCCACACCCGCACACTGAAACTCGGAAATCATGGTGGTGGCGCATGCCGGTAGGATTTGCTGAAGGAAGCGGAGGCAGGAGGATCACGAGTTCGAAACCGGCCCGGCTAGCTCAGTCAGTAGAGCATGAGACTCTTAATCTCAGGGTCGTGGGTTCGAGCCTCTCGTTGAGCGCCAGATATTGGGGAAATTATATAGGCCACTCCACGTAGTTAAAAGGAAGATTTATTTAGTGGGTGACTTACAAATGAAGGAATAGATAGGCTGCGGGGGTCTGGGGAAGGTGTATCGCAATCCAGAGGTGTTCTCAGGAGCTCTGCTCAGTCAACCTCCACAATCCTGGGTCCAGGAACAGAAAGAGCGCTTCCCATCCAGGTCTCGGGTTTCCAGACGCCTCCCTCTGCCCCGCCTCGTAGGCGTGACAGTTGCCAGAGTCTCAATGGGGGTTGGAACTTCCAGATCCAAGCTGGAATAGCTACCCACTACAACTTCTCTTAGTCAGAGTCTGTCAGGCGGTGACAGCGAGGAAAAGGAACTTTACACCCTCCTTGCTAGCACTGCCGCATCTGACCCACAGACACCAAACGGTAATTACATTATTGTAAACACTGTTTTCGTGTCGCCTGTTAACATGGTAAGAGATATTACGTGTTAAAAATTTTGACATAAAACTTTAGTATAAGTCTCATTAACATTTAATCCTCTGGATAACTAAGAATTCAAAAATTCACTGATCTTTCTTGAAAATGCATCTTCTCCTTTTTTCTAATCTTAATTTCTAATCTCATAAGCGACTCTCCCTTCTCAAATGACTCCCAACAGATAAACAGGTTATACAGTGAGGTCTGTCACCATCAACCTTGGAACCACCTATTTTACATAACTACATAATAGAGTGAGAGAGAAGAATGAATGAATGAATGATTTTAAAAAACTAAAAAAATTAAAATGTTTAAAAATAGAAAAGGTTCATACACACTGAACTGTAATAACTTGAATTCTCAATGTCATATGACTGCCTTGTTCATAAAACAACCATTCACCTCTCTTATTTAAACTATTTGATCAAATACCTACCAAAATGTTAATATTGACAAAACATACCTACTTCACCATAAACAACTCAACCTAAATAGGTCAGAGTCAAGACATACTGACATCTATTTTTTATTATCTTGGTCTGGAAAACAATGACTTTTATCGAAAAGGCTTTATTCATTTTTTTTCTAATTTGAAACATTCCAAATCTTCTAAACTCAGTTTTACCAGAGCCTGGAAATTTACCAGAAATGTCTTCTACTACTTACCTGTAAAATAAATTGATACACTTGGGCTGTCGCTTACATGAGACCATCTCCAACACTCTATATGAAGTTACATGCAGCCTCTTCCTTTCCTCACCCCCTTCCCCACTTAAGCATTGAGTTTCTTAAATGTGCCTTCCCACAAACCCTACCAGAATGTCAGCTCGAAGACACAGATTTCATCTGTTTTGTTCCCAATCTATTATTCCAAGCATCTATTTGGACATCTGGCATGCAGCAGGTCCTCAAATATTAGCTCAAAATTAAATGAATGAATACACACTGTGATGATTTGAATAGGTATGGCCCCCACAAACTCATGTGTTTGAATGTTTAGCCTTTAGAGAACGGCACTATTAGGAGGTGTGGCCTTGTAGGACGAAGTCTGTCACTGTGGGAGAGAGCTTTAAGGTCTCATATACTCAAGTTACACCCAGTGTGGGCTCAGTTCACTTCCTGTTACCTGCAGAACAAGATGTAGGACTCTCAGCTCCTTCTCCAGCTGCCATATACCAGCATGATGATGATGGACTAAACTTCTGAAACTGTAACTACCCTATTAAATGTTTTCCTTTATAAGAGTTGCCATGGTCATGGTTATCTCTTTACAACAACAGAAAGCCCAACTAAGAAACACGCTATACAGATAAATACTTTCTCATATGACCAAAATACAAAACAAGAAAGCAATGAAGAGAAAAATAGTTTTAAGTCAGCATTTTAAAATGCTAAATACTTCTGAATTTTCTTTAAAAGTGATATTACAACTCCTAAATTGCAAGAAATCCATATATTTTAATTTTGTTTTACTAAGCTTTCTCATTAAGCTCATGAAATCCCCTAATTATGGCTAACTGACGCCTACTACAGAATTATTTACTTTTTTAATCAGATACTTAATTTTTAAAAACACAATAATAAAATGACACCAAACTAGCACAAGAACTGCAGAATTAACCACTCATCCTTTAAGGCCCTCTAGACTAATACAACCAGAACAAAACGGAACTTAAATTTTCTAAAGGGACATTAAATGAAAACAAGTTATTTACACTACTGAATTTAATGTCACTAATATGTCCAAGACATTATCATCTTATACATGTTATTAATATTTTGTGGATATATGTACATCTGTGTGTATAATGTACAGATGAAGGCCGGAGGTCAGTGTCAGGTGCCTTTTTCAATCAGTCTTCATCTTATTTTTTGAGACAGGCTATCTCACTGAATCTGGAATTCACCAATTCAGCTCGACAGGCTGGACAATAAGCCCCCAATCATGCTGTCTCTACCCCAGCACTGAGATTACAAGCATGCCCCACATGCGCACCTTTTTTATATTCTGAGCACCTCAACGTAGGTCCTTCATGCATAGCAAGCATTTTATGATCTGAGGATTTTAAAAATTTATACTTTATTTTCCTCAAATATTCACATTTTTACATGTATTTTATAGTTAATAACATACCCAAATTTTTTGTCAGGGAGGCCACACAGGCCCCTAAAACAACACAGGATGCTAACTTTACCCATGGTTGCCCACCATAAATAGACCCTATCACTTAAGACTTCATAAGGTAGGACATAGAGAAATCACATAGATTTCCCTAAGTCACATGACTTGTCTTTACCAATCTGATACTAGCAAGTGCTAGCAATGAGAGGCATGATAAACATTCACACACAGGAACTTCCTGGAATGCTACCACTTAGAAGACAGCTTCCAGGCAGTAATAAACTTTCACCGAGACTCCTGGATGATAGACATACAGAAGAAGAAAATATGAAGGGTAAGACAATATCACAGCACCTCAAATATATGCCAACTGCCATAGGTGACCACCCATATTTACAGTAACAAAACCATTGCCCAGTTAGCCCACAGAATTTGGAACAGACTGTTACTAACACACCATTTCAGAGTGGTCTGTATAGCAGCACTGGGTAGTGACACAGCCAGAAAAGGACATGTGTTTGAGAAATCTATGACTATGAGATATGTATGTAACTGAGAAGATGGAGGCTGGGGGAGTGGGCAAGCAGAGAAAAGAACAGACATGTGCATGTCTAGAGACCCTACTAAGACTAAGGATTTTGAACCTAGCAGTTTGAAGCTAGCCTGAGTAATATTTCACAACCTCATCTGAAAATCAAAAAATCCACAACTACCAATCTGTGAAGTCCCAATTACATTGGAAAGGAAAGGGAAAGGAGGACGGGGGTTGGTGAAAAACGCAAGCAAACAAAGTCAGGAAAAGCCATGCATATACAATAAGCAAAATTACAGCTTAAAAAAGAGAAAAGCTAAAGGCTCTGAAAATACTGAAAACCGAGCTGAGTCCTGTAAGAATCGAGGGAAAACTAGAGATTGAGAGAGAAGGCAGGAAAAGGCGCTCCACCTACTTCGTCACTCTCGTCCACTTCGATCCCTCCGTCCTTGTCGTCATCCATTTGTTTATGGATTGTCTGAAGCGCTTCCAGACTAAATCTGTCTTCTTCAGTGAAGCATGGTGGACTCAGTGATATACAGGGATCTAAAACAGAACAGAAGAGAATCACTAACTTGCCATACTAGAACGCAGGCTTTAGACAGATGTAATCATGAAGGGGGAGAAAAATCAGACATCAAAGACCAAGATCTTTTGTCTTACCAGAATATATGTTAACATTAAAGATATAATAAACATAGTTGAGTAAAAATAGTTAACAATAGGCAGCAATATCTCAATTTATCTAATAGTTCCTCATCTTTCAAGATCTCTTTGTATCCAATCTCTCTAAAGAAAAAGAGATTTCCTTATACTGAGAAGAAAAAATTAACACAGAATAGATGATGCTCCTGTTGTACAACCCAGTTTAATTAAAATGAAAGGTTTAGGAAATATTCAAAATAAGTAAGGAAGGGAACTGTAAAACAACTTTCTATTTATGATAATCCAAGAGTCTGTCTATCTGGCTTTTCATTTTACATTTCATTATACATTTTTAAGGTCAACAAGGTTTTTTTAAGGAAACTTTCTTCAAATCTTATTTCCCATGCTTTCCTTAACATCTTCTTATTGGATACAACCCTCCCAATGGAAGGCTGAACATCACATTAAAGTTGTCAGCCTGCCATGCATGAGCCATTGCATTTCATTCCCAGGACTGAAGAAAAGAGAATAATATAACAAAAAAAAAAAAAAAAAAGCACTACTTAGAGGGCATATGTCATATGAGGGTCTTCAAAGACTTAAGGCTAGGTGCATGAAAGGTCCCTTCTGATGCAACGACTAGCAAAAGCCTATATGCCAAACTGAGATAGCACTGAGCTTTTTAACTCACATCCTATATGGATAACTGGTAGACTATAAAACTGGTAAACTTATTGCTTACTATTTTACTAAATCATTAAAATAGTATCATTTAAAATTACAGAATCAGATGCATTCCTAGATGCAGTGACTTTAAGTTTTAACATAATTTAATAAACAGACTGCCACAGTGTAGTTATCTCACCAATAGGTAAAATTTGGTCCTGTTGTGAACTGTCAACAGTTAACTGTGTACAAACCATGTCAATGGTCTCAGTTATCTCACTCATCTCTAAAATAAAGCAAAGAAGCCAGATACTTTCTAAAGTCTACTGTAGTAGTAAAAGAATATCTAATATGGTATTTATAAAACATAATTACAGCAAAGTGCCTGAGAATCACATTTTATTTTATTTTCTAAAAGATAATTCACATCCAAATATTTACATGTTCCAGTTTATAATCTGAAAAATATCCAGGTAATTTAACATTTTTAATAGTTTTAATTTGAAGTCTAATTTTAATTTCTTTAGTGCTAAAAGAAAATAGAAGAGAAAAGGAAACTATAGAAGGTGGGAAATGCAATTACAGGTCACATGTAGCTCAGTGGTTAAAAGCACTTGTTGCTCTTCCAGAGAACCTGGGTTCGATTCCCAGCACCTACATGGTAGCTCACAAGCATCTGTAACACCAGTTCCAGAGCATCTGATGCCTTCATCTGACCTATGCAGGAAACAAACACACAAGTGATGGGCAGAGAAACATGAAGGCCAAACACCCATACACATTTAAAAAACAAAAACAAAAAAAGATTGGGAGGGGGGAATAAAGAGTACATGCTTAAACCAGCTGTGGTGGCACATGTTTTTAATCCCAGCACTCGGGAAGCAGAGGCAGGTGGATTTCTGTGACTTGGAGGCCAGCTTGGTCTATATAATAAACTCCAGACAAGCCAGAACTACATAGTGAGACCTTGTCAAAAACACCCAGGGCTGGAGACAGTTCAGTCATTAAATGAAGGGCTTGCAACCAAAACATCAAATATTCAAAACACTAAGATTTGCTGGTGGGGGGGAGGGTATTTAATAATGATCAGTTATGATTCCTATTTATGAAACAACCAGAACATTGATAGGGCTTTGAGTTCAAATTCATGTGTAGTTAGTGGACAGATTCAAAGTAAAAAAGGCAAGCTTCGGGGTTGGGGATTTAGCTCAGTAGTAGAGCGCTTACCTAGCAAGTGCAAGGCCCTGGGTTTGGTCCTCAGCTGGGGGGGGGGGGATAAATAAATAAATAAAGTGCAATCTTTCACACTCCAAAACACCAAGTAGAGTCAAGATCTACATGATGCACAATTACCTCCAACAGATGACTTTCTATGCATCTATTTTGCTATTTAGAGTGACAGAGTTTGTTACAAGTGATATAGAATGGATAAATATAGTCCTACACTCTGACCACACACGTTTTATAGTTCAATTACCTAAGAGGCATTAACAGTAAGAACTGTGATGCCTTTAGAAAGTCTCAGGATAAAATTAAGAGTAACACATAACCTAGAAAAATGCATAAACAGATGAAAATTGGGCCAGGCATGGCCATACATGCCTATAATCCCAGTACTCCAGAGGCATAGGCAGGAGGATTACAAGACTAGGTTACATAGCTAATGCCAGGACAACCAGTGCTATAGAATAAGATCCTGTCTCAAAATCAATTACTTAATTAATTAAAATTAAGATAGGTAACTATTTACTTCAATGTATGTCATAAAAAAAGTTAACTCATTTAATAAAACACTGTCAAGGTCTACTTCAGAGTCTATGTTTTCAACAAAAAACTTTCACAAGTACTATGTAATATACACTTCCTTGCCCAAACTCCAGTCCATCTACTAACCAAGTCTCGTCTATTGTGTACCTACTGTGGTAGGCACTGGAAATGGCACAGTGAACAAGAGACAAACATTCTACCCTATTCCTCAAGGAAAGACAGATTAAGATGAGTAAGGGAAGATTACAGACATTCTAGAAATGGCAAGCACTTAGGAAAAAGAAGGCAAAGAGCAGGTACAAACTGTTAAAGAATTTGAAATGTTTCATTCGTATTTTCAGATCATTCTACCTAACCCCTCCTGTTATGCTATACTCTGTCTGTGGCTTTATGTATCAGTCTGTCCACACAGCTAAGCACAGAAACAGGACTGTGTTCTTCCATTTCTTACAAGTTCATAACTAGGATTTTTCTGGGTATATTTAGATCTGATTAATTCTGACGCTGGGTACTTTAGATCACAAACTTCTGTGTCATGCAAAGCGAAGACAGGCATTAGGAATTAAAGACAATGAAGTCACTAGAAATTAAAACGAGTATCATATACTTTTAAAGTTCAGAATCTAGTGAGAAGACATGCAAATTCCTACATTATATTAGGAACTATTAAGAACATTAGTTGCATGGTGTCATGATTTGAGAATGCCCCTCAAAAGCCTTGCCCTGGAAATAATCCCCAATGTAATAGTATTGGGGAAGGGGCCTAACCACAGGTGTTGGGCTATGAGAGCCCACCTTCAGGAAAAGATTAATGCTAACAAGGAGCATGAGGATGACTTTGACCTTTGGCCCTCACTTGCCCTCCTTCTATTTCCTCCTACCTCAGACACTCTTGTCCAGGATGCTTGTACCTAAGTGCCAGCTCCCTGATCATGAGCTTTCTGGCCTCCAAAACTGTAAGAAATGAATTTCTGCTGTTTACACATTGCCAGTTCTGTGGCATTCTGGTACAGCAGCAGTGTAAAATGCACTAAAATAGTATGTTATGAGAATATGGTCAGAGTCTAATCCAGACTACGAAAGAGAATCAGCCAATTTTTCTACAAGTAAATTTAGAAAATTCAAAAAGACTGATACCTGATGACCTTGAGGAGAGAGAAAAGCATGCCTGAAAGAAAATGTTCAGTGACAGGCAGAGATTATGTGACATCAGACGCATGCTAATGGTCCCTGTGTATGGAGTACAGAGCATAGGAAAGGGGATAAGAGATGGTTCAGTGAGTTAGCATACTCGCTGTGCAAGCCTGGTACCCTGAAGTCAATCCTCTGGCACCCAGAAGTCTATCCCCAACCTGACTTTGATCCCTGGAAGTGGAAGACAACCAATTCCACAAAGTTATCCTCTGGCCTCAACAATGCACCATGGCATATGTGCCCTTCCCAACACACACTATGTACTCCCACATACGCAATATTATCATTTTTTAAAGGAATACTATTTCCTTTAAAGTATAATGACTTAAGACCTACAAATTCCAACAGTCATGAATTCTTAACTCTATTACCATCTCTATGCCTCTTGTTAATTCTTTCTCAATCGTTTCTAGATTAATTCAGCAAAAAATATTTGTTTACTGTATTATTAATTGGCTTCTCTTGGGTTGTTTTGTTTTGTTTTGTTTTGTTTTGTTTTGTGGGGGATGTTGTTGTTTTTGTTTTTTCAAGTCAGCATTTCTCTGTGTAGCCCTAGCTGTCCAGAAACTGTAGACTAGGCTGGCCTCGAACTCAGAGATCCACCTGCCTCTGCCTCCTAAGTGCTGGGATTAAAACATGCGCCACTATTGCTCAGTTTATTAAATGGCTTTTAAAAATAAATGTTTGGAGAAATATTTTAAGAAATCAGTGAAGGGATTAGAAATCCAAGCTGTATCAATGGATAAATCCTCATTCCTTTATGGCTAAGGTTAAATCTAAGTAGGCAGTACAAATTTAGTAATACTGCACTTCTACTCAACTACTTCATGTTCATCTGAGGCTTACTATGACGTCCACTCACTGTCAGATATTACTGTTTACTTACTGAACAAAATACCCAGCATACTACGCAAAAATAACCAAGCAGAACTTTAAAATGTTTAACATAGCCTTCACAAGGCCCCTGCAGTAGTGAAGGGAACTGTGATGAAACTCCATGAGGTCAAGGACTAAGTCTGTTCTGACTCTACCAATACTATCCATACTCTACCTATAGCATTACTCTAGTATGCCTAATAAACAATGTGCCCGGATTTTTACATGTGTTCAACTGTCTCTCCCATTGTCTGATGAAAGAAGGAGATACTTCTAAGTAAAAGGGCAACAAAAACAAACTGCAGTAGGAAATAATATGCACTCTGGAACCCACAAATAATACAACTTGCTAGCAGGCTCCCTAGGAGGGCTCTGGTCTCTTTTGCTCCCCTCTCCTCACCCCTCCCTACTAGTCCTGGCAGACTGTGGATAGATAGTCTATCTTGCGAGGACATTAAGCAACTACATACACTGCACAGGGCAATCTTACACAACACAGTCCTCCACTACGCTAGCTTATTCTCCAACTCAGAGGAAGAAAGCACTAACGAGTGTGGGTAGCGCTGCAACAGGAAGTGAATCTGTGCAGACAGCCTGGGGCTATCAGTCAGGGAGGTGCCAGCACATGGGACTAGGATTCTGAAGGGACCAGCTCAGGGGTAAGACACCTGCCCACACAGAGTGCCACCTCCACACTAGGGAAGCTTAAGGCCGGGGGTGAGAATGATGCGGGAAAATGTCAAAGAAGAAACTTTTTGAGAATTTTATTATGTGGTGTAGTGCAAATCCTCACTCTAGTCAATTTTATTTCCTAATAATCCATTTGTAACTAATGAATGTACACCCTGTCACACCTTGTTATCACCAAAGGCCATACTTTATAAAGCTCACTCTTACTGTTGCACACTTTATGGGTTTGGATAAATTCACTGAAACACACAGCGCAGTATGACTGCCTCCCAACCCTTGGCAACGGCTGATCTTTTTAGTTCTGGGTTCTATCACGGTTTAGATCCTTATATAAAACCTTTACAGTTTGGCTTCTTTTGACTAGTAAAATGCACTTAAGACTCCACTCTGGGGACTTGGTGATGGCTCAGTCAGTAACATATATGCTACATAAACATGGACTAAGCAAAGCAGCAGTAGGGAGGGTGCATCTATAACCCAACTAGTGAGACAGATTCAGGAAGGCCCTGGAGCTTGCTGGCCAGCAAGTACAGTGGCACCTGTAAGCTCCAGATTCATGAGAGACCTTGTCTCAAAATGCAAGAATGACTGTGAAAGACACTGCCATCTATCTCTGGCCTCCGCACACACTCACATTAACTCATGTACGTAATGTACATACACACACATAAGCAGATTCGTGTTTTCTTGCACTGGCTCATTTCCTTTTACGCTAAATATTATTTCACTGTCTGGAAGAACCACAGTTTATCTGTCCACTCCCTACTGGAAGACATCTTGGCTGCTAAGCCTTGCCATCATACACAAAGCTGCTACAAACAATTCTTTGTAGGTTTTTGTATAAATGATTTTCCAACTCTTCTGGATAAATACCAACAGATGTAATCACTGGACTTCATGGAAGACTGATAAGCTTTTAAAGAAACTGCCAAACTGCTTTCTAATGTTATTTACACTGTTGTCCACTCTATCGGCAGTGTAGGAGTTCCTGATGCTCCCTCCACACTTCTTCAACAGTTGGTGCTGTCAGTGCTCAAGGTCTGCCAAACTTGAAGGGGTATGTCATATCTCACTGTTCTGATTGGCATTTCCAACTAGCATAATGCACACTATGATTTCATGTGCTTATCTGAATGTCCTTGATAAGATATGTTGGCTTGATTTTAATCTGGAGATACATATTTGCCACCCAAGAATGTCTATCACAACAGTCTAGACAGTAAATTACAGAATATAAACTACAGGTCTAGGGATGTGACTCACTAGTACAGCACTTCCTAGCAGCGCACAAAGCCCTGGGTCCTATCCTCAGCACCACAAGAAAACCAAAAACAAAGAATATAAACTACAGGTATGGTAATAAAAGGTTAAAGAAAAGGTCACATACTGAAATGACGAGGACTCTTATGAAGGAAAGGAAAACAGGCAGGGATGACATTTCAGGATTAAAAGTCATCTAGACAAGACACATTTCTCCTGTTTGGCTAAGCCACGCTATATAAAGCTTCCCAAATGTACTGAGTGTAATGCCATTAAGCTTCCAATGGAGAAACATACATGCCATACTCTCTATTTTGTCATCACAGTCTATAGATATACATAGAGAATAGTTTAGAAACCTACCAAGAGATGGGGGGGGGAATAAAACAGCAAATACAGTCTTGTTTCCCTCTTATAAGGGAAGTTGAGTCAGTAAACTTCAAGCAGAAATGAGTAAAAAGTAGAGCCAGGTGACTCTTAACCATAAGCCAATGGCTGTGGCCCACTAACCATGCACAGTATCACACCGTGCCAAGAGCTCAGCTTATCATCTTGGTGACTACTTAAGAGTCTCATGATTAGGATTTGCTTAATTACTACCACTGAAAGAAAATAAAACAGCTTGTGTGTATTACTTCCATGAACAGTCCAAACATTTATCAAATCAAATATTTCGATCTAAATACTTTTAGAGCAAACTTTAATATCATCAGGAACAATTCCCTAGTATCACTTTCTAATATGCCAAATACCGGATTCAAACTCACAAAGAATGATTGATGTAATATCCTTTCTAGGTCAGAGGCAATCTTACATTCCTAGTATTCTCTTACTCTCCCTACAGCTGGCATGAGACACCCAGCGTTTAGTAGCATTAGTAGATAGTTCTCAAAAAAAAAAAAAAGAAAGAAAAAGAAAAAGAAAGAAAACAGAAAAACGAAAGTGCTAAGTATTCCTTTCAATAAACACCATATCATATTATCTGGTCAACAACAGGCCTTTAAAAGATGCTAGCATTTACTAGGGCACGTTACATAGCACAAGATGAAGGAGAACAGAGCCTTGTCATCAGATGTGTGTATCCAGTGCAATATTACAGTGCTATCAAAACACAAGTGAAGAACTCCAGATTCCCTAACACCTAAGGCTTTCTACAGATCTTGCAAATAAAGGGCCTGGAAGCCACATGCAGCTACATCTAATTACAGTGCTGTGCTATCATGGAGGAAAAATAAGAGCCCTTTGTTAACAGCCTCTTTCAACTGGCTGCCTCTTGGAGCTCTGAATCTATGAGCCTACGTGGCATAAAAGGTGCCTATTAATTTACCCTGGCCCTAGCAGTAACAAAGTGGTTTCTCTTCACTCTAAGTTAAAAGTTCCCCTAACACTATGCTATTTTTCAACGTTTTGTGGTTTTAATTGAATTATGAGATACAAATTCAGTCCCTTCCGACTTTCCATGGCATTTTTAAAATCAGAATTTCTTTTCTGATTATTTCACACCCACTTATTCCCATTTATCCCATTACCAATACAAAGCTACTTCCCATTTATTCCCATCTACCCAAAGCTACTTCTTAGGTCTCTGATAACCTTTTCAGTAGGTGCTAGAATTACTGCTTCTACCTCAAAAATGTCTTAATATGAATATGATTCATTTCCTAGCACAGCCCTCTATACAATATAATTCTTGGTTAACCAACATATTCCTTCAGTGTATGTAAACAAGAGAATTCTTCATATAGCCATATTTAGTTCTTCACACACAGTTACCTCTTTTTTTCATTTTCTTTTATGCTATACGTACTCCCAGAATGTAATAATGTATCTGTCTACAGCACTGTAGCATCTGTTAGATGGGAAAATATTGTTGACTAGGTGCAAAGAAAAAAAGAAAGCAAACAGGTGCATGTACATACTTTTTGACTCATGGTTTCCCAGGATGTTATGGAAATGTAACAAAAAATATTTTGAACACAATAAAGCAATTTCTAACTTCTCTCCGAAAATAAGAAAACTTCATTGACTGAGCGCAACATGATCGAGATAAGCGAGAAGTAGGACCCCCAAGCAGCACCTGCTCTTCTTAGACTGTATCTAAGGGAGAGCTACTTGAGAGCCTAAAGCACAGGGGAGTGTCCACACAAAATAAAAACAGGAACTGAAGGAGGCACTATGAAAACAAGCTACAATGAACACTGATCCTAATACCACCCCACTTAAGTCCACACTAGGGAACCAGAGAACTTTGTTCTTACTGTCAAGTTATAATTCATTGTTTTATTTCTCTATCAATGTAAGCACTTAAAATCATATAAAATTAAATTAGTGTCAGTATTACAGAGGAAAGTTGAATGCTCTACGGAGAAAAAGAAATATTCAATTTGTTTTCACACTGTCACTTAACTAAATAAGGAAAACTGTTTAGCCTCTTTTCCTTAATTTCTTCACCCATAGAACGGAAATAATACTAAATCTTACAAAGCTCTTGTCAGAACTAAATTATACATATATATTACACATAGTAACATACATTAATTTGATACTCCATAGATAATCATTACTAGAATGGTAAAGTACCCACCATGATTAGCTATTCAATGCCACAGTAGAAACCTACTAAATCTCCAGTAATCTGATTCTTCTGTTATACTATTGTTAAGAAAAGTCAGCAAAACAAAATTTTAAGTAGATTTAACTCAAATAGCTTTTGATTTTCCCCAACCCAAACAGACTTGGAACTACAGAGACACAATAGAAAAAAATTAATGCAGCACTTACTGTGTGGTTGTAACATAAATAGGTGTTCTAATTGACTAAGTTCAGATGTTCTCATCAACCAGTGTCAGTATCAAACTTCTTCCCATGGGGAAAACCAAGGTGTTCACAGCATTCTCCAAAGGCAAAAAGCTAGTTAGCTGCTGAGCTGTAATTCAGCACAAGCCATTCAAACTAGAGCACTTCTTTATTTCCATCTCCTAAGCTGTTTAAAGAATCAGGTTTTCTGATCGCAACATTATCAACAAAGAATATTCTACAGAAAAAGACTCATTCATTTGAATTCATTTATTTATCTATTTGTTTTGTATAATATTGGCACTCAAATTCAGGGCCTTTGTTTTCTAGGCAAGTGCCCTACCACTGAACTATATTCTCATTCCCCAAAGGACTATTCTGAAAGCAAGTTTCAAATCAGGAATTCTAAAGTTTTTTCAAAATTTAGTTTCATTCATAATACCACTGAGTAGACTGAGTACACAACTTCAAAAGATCCTGTCTTGGGATGGAAGATGCTCATTTAGCTAGCTAGCTATCTGACTTCTGAGGAACACTTTACTATGACAACATCGTTCTGCTGTGTATTTTTTCAATCAGTTATTTTAGGGAATTCTTAATGTTTTGTAATAAAAGCGAACACACTTTTCCAATTGGAAAACAGAGTCCATTACCAAACCAATAGGGTCTCAGCAATAAAAACAGGAACTGCCTTTCCTACTCTTCAGTAACAAAGCTATCCTACTGTCAGAAGCAAGGAGGGAGGAACCAGGGGTGTGTACAACAGCAGGAGAATGCAGCCACAGAACTTAGTGGCAGCTGCAGATCTATGTTGAGACTGCATACACAATCTATACAGGAAACCAGCCAAAACACACACACACACACATACACACACATACACACACACACACACACACACACACACACACACACACAGTATTTTTGTCTGTGTTTTGAGAGAGGAAGTTTCATAAAGCCTTACTTAGCATATTAAAGGTTTACACATTCAGTTCTAACATGAAGAGCTACAAAATTTACTAAAATAATTATTGATAATTTAAAACATCACAGCAAACACTTTTATGCTGCCTCTGAATTTTAAAACTGTCTTTCTAGAATGTTTAATAGCCTAGTAAGGCATTCCCAACAGAAGAGAGATTGAAGATAACAGTAAGAGCTCTGCATAGCTTCCATGCAAAATCATGGAGATTGGTGTGTTTACCAAAACTAACACTGAGAAATAACTTGATCTGCTAAGACAACCTTTTCTATCTTTTTCACTCGATACTGTAATAGCATGCAATTCCAACATCTATTTTTGCTTCAAAATAAGTAAGTAGAAATAAAGGAAGTCCCTAATTAATCACTGATGATTCCTCACATATTGTACATTAGTTCATTACCAGTAATGTAAACTCAAATATCCCCAATATATTTTTTTTTTCTCTCAGGAAGTGTTTTTCTCCATTTCATGGTTTCTTCATATTAACTCATTTCATGGTTTCTTCATATTCGTTCATTCTCACCCTGCCCTCCATGTTTTGTGGAAGACAGTATTAAAGGTTATAAAATGGTACAATCAGAGTCAAGTACAGTAGATCCCAGAACTTAGGAGACAGAGCAGGAGGATTTAGAGTGAAAGGGCAACCTCAGCTGCACAGTGAGCTTGCAGCCAGACAGCAGTACATGAGACCTTTACTCACAGAGGTGGGGGAGAGGGAAAGGAGTGAAAAGGAAGAGAAGGAGAGGAGGGGGGAGGGGAGGGGATACTCAGCCACTAACTGAGACTTATATATTATCCTCCACACTCTTTACAAGAGCGGAACTTCTTCTACTAAGGTGCACCAAGCTTTGGAAGCTGTTCCATAATCACTCTGCAGAGCATCATTTCTAGCCCAAAAAGAAAAATAGGTTCTAGTGAAGAAGAAAGGTTGTGGACCGTAAACTATAAACTCCAACACATCAGCCCTTAAACTTACTTTTTTAAAATACTTTTTAGAATATATCACTACTTTTATTTTTTTTCAATTGTGATATACATAATGTAACTTTTCTGGGCAAGTAGTAGTAAAACATGAAAAATATACAATCAACTGAACCAGTTACCGGGAGCTAAGTGCACACACAATACAATTTAAGATAATTGATCCATTTATTTCAGGCATACTAGTTTCTCAATATTAACTAAGCCAAGTGCAAATTTTTCAGGTGTCTTATTCAGTGCTAAATTTCCATCATCTGGAATACCACCTGAATCACAGCAAACATGAGATTCAGTGTTTTTTATTCAGTGTTTATTTATTTCCAAAGGAAGGAAGGAAGGGAGGGGCAGAGGGAGGGATGGAGGAAGGGAGGGAGTCAAGAACTTAGCTGACGTTTTCCCTTTTTTTCTATTTTTTAGACAGTCTCACTATGCAGCCCTGGCTGCCCTGGAACCTGCCTTGTAGACCAGATGGGCCTTGAATGCTCAGAGATCCTCTTGTCTCTCTGTATGCACCACCACACCCAGCAATATTTAGCTGATTTTCATTTACATTTGGTTTGCTTAATTTTACTAATTTTTTTCTTTTTCTATGCTATAATCAACAAAGTGTAACTATGCCCCAGAACACTGACAATGAAACATTTGAGTTCACAGCAACTCCCTTTTCTAACTGCTAGGCAAAAAACTCCAAAGCCACTCCTCTTCTCTGACACACTGTCCAGCATCGGGAAACCCAGCAGCTCTCCTTTCAAAGCATTACCGAGAGCCGCCATCATCTCTTGCACAGATGTCCATTACCCTTTGATGTCTCCCCTCTCCTTTCACAGCCTGATTGATGGCCACTCATAATCACTTCCCTGCAAACAGCTACAGCCTCCTTGCCTGTTTCTCATTTCATCATGCTCAGTTAGCAGAGCCATAATCCCAGCTAAGTACAATTCTCCGCCAACTCTCTTTACACCTTGCAGCTAAATGGCTGATCCTGTCTTCAATCCATACACAACCAGAGACCTTCACCTGCACCCTTAATGCTGCCAGGGCAAACATATAACTCCCAGGTATGCCCAAGCCCTTTCTATTTCATTCCTCGATCCTCACCTCAACCTCAAACCACTCCTTTGTCCTTACTCAGAGCAAGGACTTTGCTTTCTATGTTTCACTGAAAGCAAAAGAATTACTGTGAAAAGAACTTCGCTAACTGCCATGGTCAGAGCAGCACCTCCCTGAGTCGACATCCTCAATAACTACTGTCACCATTTAGGCATTCAAAGTTTCATAAAAGCCCATTTACACACTATGAACGCAATCTCGTCCCACTTAGTACCTCATCACTTCAGAAACTCATAGGGCCCATTTTGCGCTTGATGAACTGTTGTCACTGGCTTATCAACAGGCTAGATTTTCTTCCACTTAACGATAGAAGATGCTCAACCCTATTTCACTGCCACTGTTTCTTTTCTCCCCTTGCAGAAAATATCCTAAAAACATTCCTAACATTCCAATTTCTCTCCTTTCGCTTTTAAAATATACCCAAATCGGCTTGCTCTAGATCTCAGGTAACCTCCGCACTACAACATCTAATGAGCTGCCTCATTCCTAGATGCGCTTTGCCTATCTCTCAATTAGCATTTGCCACGGCTGCCCATCTTCTTCATGTTGCTTCCAGAACACCCCACCCTCGTTCTCCTCGCTGACTGTTCTTTAGACTCCTCTTACAGAGAGCAGATTTCTGTAATGAGCAGATTTGAGGCTTGTGGTTGTATTAATTGTTGATATAGAGATAGAGATAGAGATAGAGATAGAGATAGAGATATATAGATAAAACACCTGCCCAAGTTGCACACTGAAGTATGAACCTTTTATTGAGTATGAGCTACATGTCAAAGAATTTTTTTAAAGACACTTGTAAGTCTTTCACATCTTCCAGTCACCAAGACTGCTCAGAGGCCAGGAACATGCGATGGACATTAAATTTTTTTTTTAAATCATAGGATGGGGGCAGCTACCTGAGCCACTAAGAATAGTTAGTTCATTTCTCATCTAATTCTCTCTCAATAACTTGGATCTACTATTTTTAATTAAACACTTACTTTCTTAATAAAAAGAGATCAAACGGGTGGGACAGAGTCCGACGTTCTTCTTGGCATGCACTATCATTATAGTTTCAGAAATTACCTGCTTCCATCCTGGTTTTTCCCCTAAGCATAGTATTTGTGGAAAGGTCTTTTATTACCCTGAGTGCTCTTTAGAAGTCTCAGTTGAGTTTAACCTTTACCATCATGAAGGTATGTGTCACGATCTGTGCCCCTTTCTTACTATGAATTAGGTCTCTGATTTTCTGTCTTTTAATAAGTTTATATATCTCAACTAATATCCATTTGCTCAGGTATTTCAATAAATACTAATCAGTAAAACACTTCCTGAAACATACAGGAAGAATTAGTTCATTTAAATAGTTTATGAAAATTAAACATGTGAGTGTGTGTATACAAAATCATGAGAGATTTGACAGCAATCAAGTGAGCAGAGAACCTGTTTATGTCTGTTTATGCCACAACTCTAAGCACTTAACAGAACACATTAGCAATGAGAGAATCATGGAGGCATGAGTGGACAGTGTTGGGTTTGGGTCTTGCACAAAATACTCAGAAAGTTGCAGGATGTGTTAGGAGGAGAGACACATTGTCTAGCATCATTAAAATATAAGCTAAGACAGTGCTACAATGAGATCAAAAAAAATTTACAACTTAAATTTTATTAATTCACAGAACTCTCACTATTTCCACTGTGACATGCTACCTCCAGAACAGAAGCATCTCACTAAATAGGAAGAGACCTCATCTATAAAAGTACATAAAGTAAATTTTAGTTTTTAATTGCATAAACTTTTTTATTCAAAAACTAGCAAATAACATTATAAGTAAATGTTAAATGATCACCTACTATAGCTAAACACTAAACTCATTGTATCATAGACTTTTATTTCTGGACCTCTTAACAATAGGAAGATCATACTTAACAGAAAATTCAAGAAAACTCTACCTACCACATGACATATTGGAACAGTGCAACAGCTCCTTTCCAGAAGGATATAAGGAAAGGGCAAGATGCAAGGTGACATTAAATAGGTAGATCTTGCCTGGGAAGACATGTCAAAAAGGCTGACAATAACTGCATTATTCTTGCCTGCAGAACTCAATCAGAAACTTCTATAAAATGGTTTCAAATGATCTAGAATGAGAGAAGTCATTCCTAACTAACAGTGTTGATCATTAGAAGGTAACATTCACTTTGCTTTTAGGACTGCTCCTATATATGTGCTATAATAAAAGTCTTACTTCTAATACCATAATCCAGACATTTAGCTTTCATCTAACTCAAAGAACTTTGTGTCACTAAGAAATGTGTTTTATGTCCTTCTTAACAATTAAAAGCAGCATTCTTGCCATATCAGCTATCAAAAGATAACCAAAAACCCAAAGTTAGCCTGGTCTATATGAGTTCCAGACCAGGCAGGGATACATAATGTTATCCTGTCATAGAAAAAAAAAAAAAAAAAAAAAAAAGTACTGGTTCTGTCTTCTAAGGCCTCCTGACTTCTCTAGCAGATACTGTCTTACTCATTCAGCATCTAAGCATAAATACTATATTTACAACTTAATCATTTCAACATCAGTTTCTCAAAGCAATAGTAGAATTTCACAAAAAAGACTCTCAATTCCTAAGTTAGAACGGTTTTCAAATCTCAAGTTCACTGTTTACTAGAATGTCATTTCCATCAAATCTCTAAAGGTATGAACATTTTTAACATCCTCAAACACAAAATTAGTACACAATATTTACCCTGACTTGTTCCTGTGAACAATAACAAAGGGGATATAAAAATAAATTAATTCTAGAAAACATGTTAAACTGCACAGTGCCTAACAACATCCATAACAACCTGAAAAAGACTACTCATTACAAAACCGACTGGCTGGCCTTTGTAATAAATGACACATGCAATAAATGCAATAAATGTCACCTGTAATAAATGTCTCTTAAAGAAAATGCTCTGCTTTTCATAGGGAAAACTGCAGAAACCTACACAACATAAACAAGCATCCACCTGTCCCTCATGATACCTGAGTCAACAAAAATAATTAATGTTAAGTACTTACTAACTCCTCATAGAAATCAATATTGAAACAGAAACTTTTAATTCAAACTATTCACAAATAGCATGTGCTATTATCTCTTTAAAGGAGTGTGCAAGCAATAGCACTAAGGATAACTTTTAGAACTTACTTTAAAATGCTACTTATATTTTAAAGTTGCCTCAGTAAATCTTTTAATGTGGCCTTAAAAATCTTATCATTTCATAAGCAGCAAGGTTCCTGGAAGAATTTAGAAAAGAAATACTTATGTGAAATCAGACAAGCATTCTTAAAGAAAAACTTGGGGAGGGGTTTCTGGCCCTCAAAAGCTCAAATAATAAGAAACCTTTCAAGTGGTATCAACTTGAAGAATTTGAAAAAAAGATAAATTATCTGTGATACAAATATTTAGAGAAACTAAGGAATTAACTAGAAAAAACAGAACTGCCTTTAACAAACACAATTAGTTTGAATTTTCCACAACAATAATAAATTAAGACTTTACTAAAACTATACTGGAGTGATGATTTTCCAAGTAAAATTTCAACTAAATCCCAGTGTTTTGGTGCAATCACACAAGACCTTATTCCTCACTATATTAAGTGAGTTTTAATCCCCAAATACTGTAACAAGGCTTTCTTTGTGTAGATGGGCTGGGGGAGATTCAGTAACTACTTTGACTGCAATTTTAATTACTGGTAACTTAAGAAACTGAAGTCTTAACATTCCTTTCTCCCTCTTATGTCACATGTACTCTGTCTAACCTTTTGAGAAAGATACACTCAACTAGAGCTAAGGAGCCAGAGCTTCTCTCGATGGCCCGATTCTTCATGAGAAGGAAGGCAAACAGGCAAGTCCAGCGTTCTGAGCAGTAGGAAGTCTGAGCTATACTGTCCGCTCTGCACACTCACTGCTCACAGAAAAGCTTGGGCAACTCTCTGCCTACCTTGGCCTCCATCTTTTTTTTTCTTTTAATAAATTTCATTTATTGTACACACCAACAGTTGGTATTTACATATCAACATACTAGCATAGTGTCCCATCCCTCCTCTCTTCCTGTTCCCTCTCCCCACCTCCCATCTATTGCCCCTACCCATCCCTCCTCCATTCAGAAAGGGACTTGGCCTCAATCTTCTACAAGTTGTGCGGATGCAGACTCAAAGGTTCCATCTCACTCTTACTTCATTTGAACATTTTTTCCTTTTTCATTAATTTTAAAACTTTCATTTATACAATTAATAATTCCCAAAGCACTTCTCCATCTACTCTCTTGGGTACTACAAGAAGTAGCTATTTCTATTACAAATGAAGTATTGAAGCGCAGAAAGAAATATTGTTAGAGCTCCAAAAAAATAGAGCCTAGCTCAAAAGCCTCTCAAAAATGCCAGTAAGATTCTTGATTTAGAGTCCATACAAATTTAAATAATTTAAAATATAAACAAAAAAATTTAATAAAATAGTATATTATACAATTACTTTTAAATGTTAACTGTATTCAAAAGAAATTCTTTGAGTCAGATCTCATCTATCCCAGGTTAGCCTTGAACTGCTTATATAGCTGAGGATAACCTTGAACTTCTGACCCTCTTGCCTCCACTTCCCACTTGTGGGAATACAGTAGTCCATCACCAGATCTGGTTTTATGTAATGCTGGGACTCAAACTCAGAGCTTCATGCATGCTAGGCAAACACTCTACAAACTGAGATACAACCCCAATCTCGCAAGTATTTCTTATGAAGCAGCATGTTGGGGGGGAGGGGATGAACAGATGAACATAGGCTATTCTATAAAAAAAAAAGTATGAACCAGATGAATAGCTCTTGTGTATGGTAATGTCAGACTAGCCATTTTTCAAAATATACAATTGAGAAAAAGAGAAAAATGTAAATCCAAAATGTACATAAGATTACAATAAAGAATTAGTAATACTAGTTTAGTCATCCCAGGAAGATTCTTTTCCTTGTATTCTTAAAAGAAAAAAGACAACATTAACAACTAACCCATTTGAGAATCCAGCTCCTAAATCCACAGGGAACTGTTCCAGGCCAGACAGTTTCATTAATGAGTTCCAGCAATGATCAAGAGAAAAAGACTTCTACCTTGGCAAGCTTTTCCAGCAAACAGAAAGGAGAAATAGCCTCAGTCATGAGCAAGAGATACAGAATTCTAAAATTATTAGCAAATTAAATCCAATCATGAAAAGGATACAACTTTAAGACAAAGCTGAGTTCACTGCAAAAATGGAAAACTAACATTAGAAAAGCAATTAGCATAATTTAACACTAAGAGGTTAAAAGTAGGAAACTCATATGATTGTGGGAGCAAATGTAAAACATACGCCATAAAAAAACTAAGTATTAAAACATAATGTACAGGAAGACAAAGGAGCACTGTGACGGTACAGGACGCGTTCAGAAACCACCTCTATCTTTACCGGTAAGGAAGGAGAGACAGGCTGCAGAACAGTACCACCAGGGTCTGGAACCACAGCAGGAAAGAAAAGGGACAATGCAGACTGTGAAACCTTCCAGGAGAAAACACTGCCTTCAAATATGAAAGGAGAATTCAGGAAGAGTGCTTGATTGGAAATATATACAAAATTCAACTGTGCTTGCAGATATAAAACAAAATTTCAAGAAAATGTCCTAGGAAAAGCATCAAATGTTCTCTAAAATTCACAAATTCAAAATGATGACAAAGAAAATGAAAATAATAAATAAATAAATAAATAAAAAACCTCAGCAGTGTCAAGTAAATTCCAAGTCCTAATCTGAAACTTGATAAGGGAAGGGAAAAATGATCATTTCCTCTGCCTTCTCAATAAGGACTATATTTTAGGAGAACTAAAAAACTGATTAAAGTTCTGGACAGCCCAGCTAATAAACAGAGAATAACTAAACTGAAAAAAAAAAATCAGTTTGTAACTTCAATTAATAGATGTAGGCAACAATCACCAATGCTTAGGATTAGGAGACTGAATAGTGGTAAATCATCTCCCTTAGGTTAAAGACCTTTAAAATGCAGGGATAGGATCGAGCTGAGGATAAATCTACTGATCCAACTGAAAAGCAGGAAGCACAACAACAAAGCAGCTGGACATGTGACTCTTGGGACAGGAGTGGCACATGGTAGGTGCCCTGGAAGCACATGGCACCTCCTGGGAGCATTCATATCTAAAAATTTAAGATAGATCTAGCCAAGTGGCCAAAACTTGCTATCAATATGGAGGAAACAATTAGAACCAGTTAAATGACACAATATGGAAGGAAACCAGCCAAATTCAAATTAGTCCAAAGGACATATGACCCAGTTTCTCTGACTATTCAATTGCCCGTGGGGGGAAGAAAAAAGGTCTTTCAAAAAGCAAGCACAGAGGCTGAAGCATGTATAGCTTAGTGGTAGAGTAGTTGCCTAGAATATGACGGAGCCTGGATTCAGTCCTCACCAGTGGGGGAAAAAGTGCAGACATAACTACACAATAGCTCTTATGTACATACGTCATTGTACGGTTATGTCAGACGAGCCATGTTTTAAAATACATCCTTGAAAAAAAGAAAAATGTAAATCTATAATTTGAATAAGATTTCATTAAAGAATAAGTACTAAATACACTAGTACACTCAAGGTTATATTTTAAAAGCACTTTTAGTGACATATTCGTTTTTATAACTTCCTCTTTCCTATATTCACTCCTCCTTTCTTCGTAAAAAGAATATTTTTCTTTCTTTTCTTTAAAAGATTGGATCTCATGTTTCCCAGGCTTCAAAACCCCTTTTTAAAACAGCCAGTAATATATTTCTAAGTGAAGTATTATGATAAACATGGTTGTTGATCTTGATTCAAGATGGGATTTAAAATCACCTAGGAGTCAATCCTAAATGGCATGTCTGTGCAGGTATTTCCAGAAAGTTTTGATTAAAGGACGATGAACTACCCTGAACGTGGGCAACACCATTCTACAAGCACGGCACTTCAAAACTGCTTCACTTTAGAGAGATGGAGAGGTGGGTCGACGGTTAAAAATGCATACTGCTCTTGCAGAGGAGCTGAGTTCAGTTCCCAGCTCCCATATTAGGCAACTCACAACTGCCTGCTGCTCCTATTCCAGAGGATCTGATGTCATCATCTGTGGGAATCTATACTCATGTGCACATACGCACACACAGACATTCATATGTGTGTATGTATATGTATGAATATGTATATTTCATATATATGTATATATAAAATAACTAAATCCTAAAAGAAAAGTCATTTCATTCTGAAACAATAAAGGTATACATATTTTATGAATAAAATCTACTTAATATTCATTAAAGAGGCTGTTGTATAGAATGAAGTTAATAGGCAAGCTTATTATGAAAGATATACATATATATAAACATTTTAAGTGATGTATCTAGAAATTAAGTGAAGAGCTACTTGCTGTCTGTGATGGTAGATATCATGCACCAACTCTGTTAGGCACAGCACCTAAGTAGTCAATCATGCACAACTTAAGTGTTACTGAGAAGGTTACTTGTACAAAACAGCTAAAATCGGGTGGTGTGGGTAGGCCCAATCCAATTATCTAGAAGACTTTAAAAATGACACAGGCGCTTCCCTGAGACCCAAGAGTATAGAATCAATTTCAGACAAAAAGTTTCTAAGCTTTGATCCCTGTCCTACAAACTTTAAACTAAACTCCATAATCACATAAGCAATTTCTTCAATTATTTCATATCTGTATCCATTCATTCTACTGTTTATTTTTCTCTAAAAGAAACTGATTTGAATAATAAAAGTGGTTCTGGAGGGGAGAAATTTTTTATGAATTTTCTGAATTGGTTCTCTACTCTTATTAGATTTAGGCAACAACAGACTCTCATTTCCATTGGTAAAGAGGAGCAGACAGCCAACAGTACAGTGCATCAATAAAAATACACAAAATATAATAATTAGATATTCCTAATGAATATTACTAAGCCAAGGTTCCACATGAGCATGTATGTATTTGATAGCTTAGAGCATCTTTCCAACAAGTATAATGAGATTAGCTGGTGGCTGCCTCCATACTGCTAAATGAAGTGGGAAAATAAAAGTAAAAACTCCAAAGTGTCATATGCCTAATTCATGTGTTGCATAAATGACCTACAAACTTCTACGTCCAAGACTAGAAGAAACTTTATCCACTGTCGTTACAGAGCCAATTTCTGAACACCACAACTAGAATGTCATCCTGAGTAGCTTGATGACAAAACAAATTGAATTCTCAGCCTCACAGAATCCTGTGTATTAAATCGAAAGCACTGATTTGGAACTAATGAGATTCTGAGAACTGGAATGGGGACTTTGCAGTCTGTGATGCTGTGTACATCAAACATCTAATTGAGCTGGGACTTCGGTAGTGGAAGCACACTTTCTACCACCTGAGGTGAACTGTTCTGCTATGATTTGAACACGGTCTTAAAGCGTTCATATGTTCAAGGTTTGCTCCTCAGTGTGACAGTGTGGGAGCTGATGGCACCTCTAAGAGACAGAACCTAGCAGGGATCAACACTGTTCTTGGCGATTCCAGTTACTGCAAGAAAGTAAGATGGTCCCTGCCCGCTGTCTTCTTGCCTCACTCACCTCTTGATCCCTCTTCAATGTACTGTCATGAAGCAATCTACCATGAAGTGCTCATGAGAGGTGAAACAATATCAACATGATGACCTTAAACCTTAACAACTGTGACATAAACAAACATCTTTTCTTTATACAGGCATTTTGCTAACAAAAAAAAATGGACTATAATATACTTGCTTTTCAAGAAGACTGTAATGGCTTCTTGAGATAACCACTTTGCCAGAAATAGAAGATTCTCCTCAGGACTAACCCCTACTCTGCCTCTGGTTTTGAATATTACCAAATTCCAGTTCCAGCAGGTATCAAAGTACAACCCACAGGCATGCAATTTATATGAACAGAAAACTGGGAAGTGTGTATGGGAACTGGTGTTAAAAGTGCAGAATAATGTAAACAAAAGTTCAAGTTTAACCAGACCAAATTTATTGATAAGAATCATTAAACAGAAAGTCTAGGTTAATGCACTGGGTCTAGCAGCCTAGCTGCTTAGTTGCAAATATAAATCAAAATGAGGCCTATATCAAAAGAAGTTCCAGAGCCAGAACCAGTAGGGCATATACTATGCAAAGGCTTAGGTCAATGAGAATAGCATAGTGGTTTATCACATAAAATCTGTTTACCTAATTTAGTAGGATTTAAATTACTCAGCTTTAACCACAATTATAAGATATAAATCTTGAGAGTCTCAACATAGTTAAAGAGCTCTAAATTTGCTGTCTAAGTCACAAATTACTATGAGAAACTTTAACACTGATTGTGAGGTCCTTAAATGCAATGAAGACAACTGAATACTAGAAAGCAGGGACCAGGTAACAGTGCTTAACAACCAAAGGTGAACACCTATGGGACAGCAAAACCAAACAGTAATCTGGTACACAAAGAACAATAGAATTACTAGAACAGAGAAATTCTACTGTACCAGATGTGATGTCTCCACTTGCACACTAAGTCATTCCTTGATACCTGGTATGCAAATACTGGTCTGAAATATACTCATTCTTTTTAAAAAAAACCTCTATTAATGAAGACAATCAGGTTCAGTTTGTTTTCTGCAAACAAAGTTGTATTTGAAATATGCTTTAAGTGACTTTTACCTCAGGGTTCTATCAACTTTCTTGACCTAAGCTCTGAACATTGCCCACAACAAAATGCTCTACAAAAAGCTGAACTGCCATGCAAGATTTTCTGCAAGATGAGCCAAATGATCCAGGAGATGCTTCAAGTGGCAATGGCAGATATACTGTCTGGATCCTTTAGCAAGCCCCTGTATAGGTAAATCAAAGTACAGATCCCTGAGAACTTGGACCAGAGTCCTGTCATCCTTCATGGAAAGTTAACTTTCCATCTGAGAAACAGAAGCTCGCTTGTCCCTAGGCTTATTAGAGACTGAATAATAAGTCACCAAGTTCCCACGGGATCTGAACTCCATCATGAACTGAACCATCAAACTCATGATACTTGGCATATACTGCAGTACTGCCAACAAATGCAAGCACTTTATGCAAGATGGCAATCAAGTGCACCCTGAAAGTATAATAATTTATGAACAAGTAACCTGGTGCCCATGATTCCCCTTCCTACTACATTATTTGTTCTCTTGTAGCTCACACCTACAGCCTCATGGGATTGAATACTCAGAGCTGACTAGAGAAGGAAAAGGCTAGGTCTGTTTTACAGATGACTCTACAAAATATGCATGCATATACCACTAGGAAAATCAATTGGTGTGGCCCCTTCTGAGACATTCCTTTAGTGATGAAAGGGAATCCACACAGTGGGCAATCAGTTTAGTTCTTCTATTTCTTGGAGAGTTGTTAAGAGATGCTGATGCCTGTATCAACTCACAGAATATGCCCTATAGTAGCTAGATGGTCACAGACTTGAAAGGACATGATCAGGAAACTACCATGAAGGAAGTCTAAAGAAGGTATATTGACAGATGTCTCTGAATGGGGGTGGAGAGAAGTGAAGATATGTGCCCAACATGAATGTTCACCAAGAAGTGGGATCAGTAAAGTATTTTAAGAATCAAGTAGGCAAGATAACCCATTCTGTAAATACCAGTAGACTCTTTCCCTAGTCACCCCCATCATTATCCGATGGCCTTATAAGCCAAGAGGCCACGGGAGAGAAGAATATTGTGCATGTGTTCAGGAACATCAATTTTACTCAACTACAGCAGGCTTAGCTAGAACCACTCATCTGCCAACATTGAGTCCCTAATATAGTACCAATTCACAAGACGATCAGCTAGTTACCTGGTGGCAGGTTAAATATATGAACCATTTTCACCATAGAAAGGGTAATGTTTAGTTCTTACTAAAACAAACACTCTGGATAAGGATTTGCCTTACCTGCACACAAGGTTTTTGCCAAACCGACCATCCACGGGCTGACAGAATGACTTATCTACCATCTAGCTGTTTCACGCAACATTGCTTCTGATAACAAATTCACCTAAAAAAAAAAAAAAAAAAAAAAAAAAAAAAAAAAAAAAAAAAAAGACAGAGAAGCACATAACACATTCAGGGCCCAAGAAAAGCTCATCATGGAAGTCTCACAATGGTCAAACAACTAAAACATGCTTACCAGCAAACTTTTTTTTTTTTTTTTTTTTTTTTTTTTTTTTTTTTTTTTTTTTTTTTTTTTTTTTTTTTTTTTTTTTTTTTTTTTTTTTTGTTTTCTCTGAATATTTTTATTAGATACACAATAGTGAACAATACACAATTCACTGTCTCACCATGACGCAGCCAGCTTGACAGAAGGGTGGTGAAAGAGACTTTTGAAAGCTGTTACACTATCAAGTAGGTGACAAAAATACTCTGAAGATCTGGAGTAACGATACCCACAAGGTTGTGTTTGCTCTAAATTAGTGTCCAACAGAGTACTGTTTCTCCCATTGCCAGGCCTGAGAATGGGTGAAAACAGCAATGGCACCACTCTCTACTCAATACCACACCCACAGCCTTATGGTCTGGCTGGTCTGGAGGTCTTGCTTCTGAAGTGAAGAATGCTTCCATTGTTGTATAACTCCACTGAAAAAAGGAAAGACTGCATCTGAGACTTGGGTTCTTCATGCCTCTGAGTCAACAAGAAAAAGGGAAACACCTACAAGTCCACACTGGCCTACATAACAAAACTCTGAGCTTTCTCTGAAAAGGAAACACTCTTCCTCAAGAGACTATAACATCATCCCTGGCCCAATTGTCTGCCAACTTGTTCTTAGACTTCTAGACTGACCAGTCTCCACAACCACCTGAACCAATTCCTTGAAATAAATTTCTTTTTTTTTTTTTTTCTGAGATCTGTGTAGCTTTGCACCTTTCCTGGATCTCACTCTGTAGACCAGGTTGGCCTCGAACTCACAAAGATCCGCTTGCCTCTGCCTCCCAAGTGCTGGGATTAAAGGCGTGCATTTCTTTAGACCTATACAAGTCAATATAGAGATGAGTGCGACATAATTATTTTAAATTACAAGTTCAAATACTTAAAAGATGATTAAATCATTGATTAATGTAATTATAATCATACATGTGTGGTGGTTTGAATGAGAAATGCCCCGCATAGGCTCAGGCGATTGAACACTGTTCTCCAATTGATAAGCTTTGGAGAGGTTCAGGAAGTGTGGCCTTGTTGGAGGAAGCATGTCACTAGAGATGAGCTTTCAGAGGTTAAAGCCTATTTGCCATGTCTAGTTTTAGCTCTCTGTTTCGTGCTTGAGTTTGAAGACAAGAGCTTCCAGCTTCCTTTTTCAGCCTCCATACCTCACTGCTTCAGTGTGCTGATGCTTACCCTTCTGGACTGATGAGCCCATATAAAGCCTTGGCTTTAATCTTTTATCAGAGCAACAGAAAAGTAACTAATACACATGAAATATTTTTAATTATACTAATTTATTTTGCCTTGCTAGGTATCAAACCCAGACCCTTGCACATGCTAGGAATGCTAATTTATATTTCTGTAGGGAAAAAAGTTATTAACAGAGACTTTAAAAAATATTAAGAAGCTCCGGGCGGTGGTGGCGCACGCCTTTAATCCCAGCACTCGGGAGGCAGAGCCAGGCGGATCTCTGTGAGTTCGAGGCCAGCCTGGGCTACCAAGTGAGCTCCAGGAAAGGCGCAAAGCTACACAGAGAAACCCTGTCTCAAAAAAAAAAAGAAAAGAAACTGTTAAAAAAAAAAAATATTAAGAAGCAAGGACAATCCAGACAAAGCAAGGAAGGAAGACCAAGGAGAAGAAACAAAAGCGGTCCAAGCACACAGTAAAGAGAAAGACTAAAATCAGGTCTCTGCTTTATGAATCTGGGACACAGTAGAAGGCAAAACACAGTTTGAGGTATCTGTTTTGGTGTATATGCTATTCTACAATATTTTTAATCATATACATTTTATGTTTTATATTACACTGAACTTGATTTTCAGGGCAATAAGGCAGAAAGGTTTTCACTTTCCACTGGATTTCATGCCTGTGCAGTATCACCTGTACCACTTCCACAACCTCCACAACTAACAAGGGAGCATCATCACCTCCCTACTGAGAGGAGCCCTTCTACAGCCTGTCTTCATTAGCCTGTACAAAGTGGTCCCTTTTCAAATAGAGATAACGCCACGTCTTTTCTCTAAAACCCTGCAGTCGCTCCCCATCTCATTCCCCAATGTCCTCACCCCAGTAAAAAAGGACTGTGTGCATTCTTCCTACACTCTCTCTCTGACCCAGTCTACTTTTACCAATGCTGATCATGTGCCAGCCCCAGAGTCCACTGAACGTTTCTACAAAGTCCAACCATGTCACCTTCTCCACCTAAGGAAAAATGGAAAGACATCATTCCTGTCTCTTTGTGTTTCTTTTCTGTCTTTGGTTTTTATTTGTTTGCTTGTTTTTTCTTTTGTTTGAGACAGGCTCTCTCTGTGTAGTCTTGGCTGTCCTGGAACTTGCTCTGAGATCAGAGCTCTGTTTGCCACTGCCGCCCTTGTGCTGGGTGGGATGAAAGGCCACCAGGCTCTTCATGTTTCTTGTCAAATGTCTCCTAAGACACCTGTATTTGATCACTGTATATAGACTAGCAAACACACACTCACACACACACACACACACACACACACACACATCCCTGACAGTCTCTCTTGTCTATTTTTCGTCTGCTAACATCTATCACTTCCAGACATGCATGTACACTTGTGCAGCTCTTTACCATCTTCCCACTTCAATGTGTGATCACTGTTTTGTTTCGCTCACTACTCTAGTACCCAGAACATATGCCCAATAAGCATACATTGAAATAATACACTAGCCTTACATTAAAATGTTAATCAATCTTTCTAATTATGTGACTATGCAAGAAACCGTCATTTGCTCAGTTTGCTATCACCATTCTCCTTACTGATTTTGTCAGACAGCAAATTTGAAAAGATAGTGAATGTCCTACCTGTCATAGTTCTGCTCTTTTCTATTTAACCACAGGTAAGATCCACAGGCCCAACTTCCTCATTCACCAAATAAGAGGACTCAGTCATGTTAATCAGCTGGTTAAAACTCGACTCTCTAAGCCTTAAAGTGAGGCAATGTTTTTATAAAACTTTCAATTAGCCATCATGGTATTTCTTAAGCTAACTCAACACTATATCAGTAAACACACACACACAAACACACAAACACACACACACACACACACACACACACACACACACACACACAGAGCCTACATTTAAACTTGGGTACTTAATTCCCCTTCACTTTCATAATGCAAATCGCACTGGACTCCAGGTTATGTTTCACTGATCCTAGGCGCTTTAGCGTAATAACCACCATCCATACAAAAGTTACCTTCTGACATTACTTAGTCAAAACACAGAAAAAGAACTCAGAAACAGAAACTTGTCACACGCATCATACACTAAAACCCAATACTCTTACTCAAAGGAGAATCTTATTTACAACTCAAGCCATGATACCTATCTTCCATCTTAGCATGTACTAAAACAAGCTATACAGCTTCACAGTAAAAAATGTGGCGTAATCATATGCTCATGATTCCATTTACATCATAATCAAAAATAAGGACACAAACTCAAGGACCACCTTGTGCAGAGACACACAATGATGACAAAGGAACATATAGTGTGAGGACAATGTCTTTACTGATATAAGTGTTGACTAGTAAGTGAATACGTGCTTTGAGCAAAGCAGATACGCTGTATATTGATGACTTTGAAAAACTCTATGAAAAGTAAATAGCAAGTAGTTGAAGCCCATGAAACACAATGCTGAACAGAGCAACACAAATCAGTTAAGAATATCTGTACTTAATGGAGAGAGATGGCTCAGTGGTTAAGGGCACTGACTGATGTTCCAGAGGAACCCGGTTCCATTCCCAGGCTGTCCGTATCTGATCACACCAGGAAAAAATTTTTAAAAAAAGGAAAAAGAAGCCGGGCGGTGGTGGCGCACGCCTTGAATCCCAGTACTCAGGAGGCAGAGCCAGGCGGATCTCTGTGAGTTCGAGGCCAGCCTGGGCTACCAACTGAGTTCCAGGAAAGGTGCAAAGCTACACAGAGAAACCCTGTCTCGAAAAACAAACAAACAAAAAAAAAAAAAAAAGGAAAAAGAATATCTGTACTTTTGTACATGTGCTATCAGTAACCTTTTATCTGTTTACTATAAAGTACATTCTAAGAAAGGAAATAGCACATTTTAGAAATTATTAGTTTCTAAAATGAAACAAGTTTTATAATTCAAAGGTGTTAATATTCAGCAGACAATTTAAAGTGAGCCCTGTAGCTGGCAGCCCTGTGAACCTGCACTTAACTTCTCTAAGTCTCTGTTACCTCTCCCATAAAATGAGAATCTGCCCCTCAGTCTGCTGAGGACCAAATAAGTCATTTCATACAAAGCGTTGAAAGCAGCGCTAATGCACAGTAAGCACTGAATAAATGTTGGGTTTTGCTCATGTGGGACATTTAATCTGCCAGTGTTGCTACACAAACAGTATTTCTGGGCTAGTCATTGGAGATGAGTACTGAAAAGGAACATGGCACCCTCTCAAAATATTTGTACTTCCCCTACATACAAAGCAGTACCATTAATTGTTTTCTTTGTGTTTAAGTTTGTCAAAGTAGTTGCTGTAGTAGAAATCAATCATACTCTGGTCTCATTCTGGCTTTTAAACCTTTATTACAGTTTAGACCCAAAGCACTTTTAAAAATTAAATAAACATTTAGAGCACTGCAGCATAAAGCAATGGCATGCTTTGAAGGAGTTACTACAAGCAGAACATTGTGTTCAACATTTTTCCTATATTCACAACAATCCTATTAAATAGATGTGTTTACTATGCCAACTAAAATGGCATAAATCCGTTTTACTAGAGTACGCCCCTTCATTCCTTCACTTCAGTTAGAAGATAGTAAGGCTCTGGCATACAGTAAGAGTCTCAAAGCTGTTTGTAAAAACCAGATCATAACAAAGAGGTGAGAGCTCTCCAGCCCAACTTCTGTTCCATCATATTTTATAACAGGCATGTTCTCTGCCAAAGGACATGAAGAACTCAAGCATCTAATCCCATTATTTCAATCCTGCTTGAGATAAGGTTCTTGGTTTACTGAGAAGCTTATTCATTTGCCAGGTGTTAATCTAGGTGACAATTTGATAAGCCGATTGTTAACAGGAAATTTTCAAAAAATATGGTACTCTAGATCCATGTGATGTCCTTATAATGAAATTATGTCCATTATAATGAAATTATCAGTGTCATAATAAAACATATAGCCTTGAAGAATTATGTGAACCACTTAGTATCCAGAAACATATTCAAACACCTTTACATGTTTTCCTTGTCAAGTAGTAAAACTAAATTATTTACTACAACACTGTCTTCTTCAAATAAATAAATGTAGGAGGAAATTTTCATTTTAAATTTGTCAGTCTTTTTCATACCATATTTTCACTGTACAATTCTACTTCCAAATGTAGCTTTGTTATAGAAAATGAATCTATTATAACATTTTGTCCCACACAGTATAAGAAGCTCAAGAGCCCTTGAGTAAGGAGATAAATACAGAGTAACTGAAATGCAGAGCTATGGGCTGAGGGTGTGGCTCAATGATAGAGTAATTAACCCTAAATTCAATCCTCAATACTAAAAATCAATGAATGGATGAATGAATGAATGAATGTTCCATTATTGTTTTCTCTATTTCCTTCCCAACCCTCCTCTGCACATGTGCTCAATGAACACTAGTTCCTATGGTAGAAAAGAAATATAGATAATACCTGTACTTACATTTTAAAGTCATTAAAATGTTAATGACAAACTGTAGAACAATATGCCACTATTTTAAATGAACTAGCATGTACAAAAAAGGGTCATACCAAGAGAAACTGACAGAACAAAGTAAGGATGACACTGTTACACTGTAGTAACTGACAGACAACTTTCAGAAATCCACGTTGTTAAGAGATTCAAGGGCTGTGTCTGCTAAGCACTCTACTACTAAGGAGGAAGAAGAGGGGAAGGTAGGGAGAAGAGTGGGTCTCAACCCTTTTAATGAACTCTCATTTGTAGCCATGGAAGAGCCGGTCTCAACTGTCTCTCATTGTTACTCAAGAATTTCCTACCAGGTCCTCCCTCCATCTCAAAGGGGCAATCTGTCCAGTAACACCCACAGGAGAAATCAGGTATGGTAGTACACACCTGCAATCCCAGTACTCCTGCCTCTGACTCTCAAGAACTGGGATATAGGTGTGCGCCACCACCACCAAGCACTCTAACTATATTCTAAATGCTTATCGCTATACCCACAGATAAGAAATCTATCCAATAAGAATGAATAATTTATATCTTCCATTTCATTTAATGATTAAGAAAAAGCTCAAGATATGCTATATTTTAGGAAGCAAAATGCAAAATAGCAACTATGATAATTCCTATTTTGTCTTCATCCATTCAGATACTATAACAAAAATACCTTAGACTGAGTTATTTCCCAACAGAAATCATAAGCAGAAACAGTAAAGCCACACGAGCTCAACTAACGACAAACTGACTCAACCTATCAGAGAATCCATTTCTACACAAAGGTAATGTTCTCAACTGTAATTATCATTCAATCACGAAGTATGGAAGACATAAAAGAAAATAAACCATTTTCAACATAGACAACAAACAAGAAAACCAAACACAAAGATGAGCCAAATGTTAGCCCTATCACATAAGATGCTAAATTGACTGTATGGTGATATTTTATTTGTGCTGAAATGTGATTTTATTTGTATGTTAATAAATAAAGTTGCCTGGAGGTCAGAGCTAATAGCAAGCCATTAAGCAGAAGTCTGGCAGTGGTAGCACACGCCCTTAATCCAATGACATGGCAGGCAGAGTCTGTGTGTTCAAGGACATAGCCAGGTTGGAGACACACGCCTTTAATCTCAATACCAACCATAGAGACCTGGAGGTCTGTATAGATAGGCAGTGACAAGGAGGTCATGTGGTTGGGCTTACAGCCAATGAGAAGGCAGAACAGAAAGTCAATAAAAATACAAACACACAGGAAGTAGGTCTTTTTCTCAGGGGAAGGACGACAGCAACAGTGAGGGGTAAGAAGGCAGTCTTAGCTCTTGACTTTTAACTCTGCATTTGGCTCTGTGTTTCTTATTTAATGAAACCGTTCAGAATTACATCTACATGACTGTCACTTCAATGTTAACAGATCAAGAGGAAAATTCCAATGTTAGAATCCATGATGAGCAGCCAAGGGATTTTAGCAGACATAGAAACCACAAGTCAAATAATAATATTAAAATTAAAGAAAGAAAATCATCACTTCAAAAATGAAGTATTTCTTCTACAAGATTATCAGTGAATATGAGATATTTTGGTAGAAATCATCCAACTTAAAGCAAAAAGAAGAAAAAAGTATCAAAAAGGGGAAATGTTTTTGCCTTACAGTTATGACACAATATCAAATATTCTAGCAAATACTTAGGAAGAATGCCAAAGGAAAAAAAAAAGAAAAAAGGAAGAATGCCAAAGAGAAAATAATTACCTGAAAAAGTCAAGCTTTTCCAAAATTATGATAAATACCAAGCACAGATCCAAGATTAGAAAGCCCTATCTGAATTGTCAAGTTATGAAGTGTGGGTAGTTGGTTTTGGTTTGGTTTTGGTTTTGGTTTTGGTTTTGGTTTAATCTTTGGGGGCCTGCACACAGCTCCCAAACAAATACAAGGAGACTTATTCTTACTTATGTATGCCTGGTCTTAGCTTGGCTTGTTTCAAGCCAGCTTTTCTGTCTTAAATTAATCTCGTTTCTCTTTAACTATGTTTTGCCTCTGGGCTTTTTACCTTTCTTTATTCTATGTATCTTTCTTTCCATCTTATTTTGTGGCTGGCTGTATGGCTAAGTGACTAGCCCCTGGCATCCTCTATTCCTTCTCCTTTTCTCGCTTCTCACCCGCTCTTTTTTCAAGCCTAGATTTCTCCTTCTATTTATTCTCTCTGCCTGGCTATTGGCTGTTCATCTCTTTATTAGACCAATCAGGAGTTTTAGGCAGGCAAAGTAACACAGCTTTACAGAGTTAAACAAATGCAACATAAAAGAATGCAACACATCTTTGTGTCATTAAACAAATATTCCACAGCATAAACAAACGTAACACATCTTAAACTAATATTCCACAACAATGTAGTTCCCTCAAGCTGTACAGTCAAAGTAAGCTTCTTCCCACTATATAACAACATAGCTGAGACAAGCACTGTTATGAGAAGGGAAGTTTGTTTGGGCTCAGCATTTCAGAGGTTCCAGTCTGGAGTCAATGAACCAAATCACTTTGAGGCCTATGGTGAGATGGCATCTCCTGGCAGGGGACACATGGGGGGACAACGATGAAAACATCATGACGATCAGCAAGCAGAAGGAATAAGAAACCAGTGAATCTTAGTCCTGTTAAAGAGCATGCACCAATGACTTGACTTCCTTTCACCAATTTTACCTCCCAAAGGTCCTATCATCTACTAATAATATGTGGGGCTGAGGACCAAAACATTAATACATGGGCCTTTGAGAGGCATTTAAGACTAAACTACACTGTAATATTATATTAAAGACATGTTTGGGGGAAGTATGTAGATAGGAGATTTTGTGGAAATATATTCTGTAATCCTTAAAAAGTCAACATAGGATTTACCAACACTGTATAAAATGAACTAGAAGAAATGGGCTAAAACAGAATTAAGAAAAGGTAGTAAGAGATATGAGAGACTGACTCTGTGCTCTATAAAACTCAACCCAGCAGCAGTTTCCTTCCATGTTACTAATGTAGATATTCAGACTACTTTAACCAAAAACTATTGTTTAGCAAATATGTTAAGCAAAGGCAGTTAGTTATGAATTGTATAAAATAATTATGAAATTCAGTATATCCTTGGTAATGACAATTCTAGTTCATGAAAACCCTGAAGTTTTTAGCCACTCCCACTAATATCAGAATAAACAAGAAAATGACTAGAAAAGAGATTTAGAGATCAATAGGAAAATAAGGTAGGAAGTGCAATCTAAGGCTAGGGACACAGCACAGTAAGAAAATACTTGTTCACAGCTCTGGGTTCAATCCTGATTATTTAGTAAGTAAAAGCAAACTGCAATCTTGCCTGTAAAAGAAATGCAGCTAAGGACAGCTGGTCTTAAAAGCAGACCCTTGTGTCTGAAAGCTGGGTGTATGCTACAACCCAAAGGACTATCTAAAGAGTGGGAATGAAGATAAATCAGAATGCCCAACACCACATGATACCTGACACAAAAGATCCCCATAGGAAGAATTCTAATTCAACCAATACTTCACGTTTAGTAAACAGCTACTGTCTCAGCCATACTAGCAGACATAGTCAAAAACTTATTAACTGAATTTACCCAAAGTTTTATCATTTTCTTCACCAAAATAATAGCCACACTCCAGGCCACTGCTCAGCCTAAGAAGTAGGAATTAACAATATCAAGTAAGAACAAAAGCTTCCTAACTTTTCAATAGATTAGATACTGAAAAGTACCATAATGTACTATTTAGTGAACATAACATCTAGTGTGTACACTAAAAAACTTCAAAAGAAAGGGGAGGGGAGTACTCATTTCAAATGTGACACAATGTGAACACTTTCTTGTTATAAAAGGATAAACCAGGTGGTGGTGCACGCCTGTAATCCCAGCACTCAGAGACAGAGACAGGAAGATCTCTGAGAGTTTGAGGCCAGCCTGGTCAACAGAGTGAGTTCCAGGCCAGCCAAGGATACACAGAGAAACCTCGTCTCAAAAAACAAAAAACAAACAAACAAAAAGAATAATAAATGGAAATTAACTTTTCTAAATTACAAATTAAGAACTTGCAAATTATTCTCTCCAATGGCATCTTTTAACAAATACAAAGATGAAAGTCTCGTGGCTTATAGACTCTCACTCTGAAGTCCACTTACCCAAAAGATCTTGGTGATTTAACTGTAAACTCTGTTATGATAAAGCTCTTCATTATGATTAGGAAAAGACTTTCTCTAAACATACTAGTTTTGGAATTGGCATTTAATTAAAACAGGTGCTCTTCACCTAGAACTGCAAGACAGACAACTGAATGCAGATTTCTTACCTCTGAATAGAGTTCATTTTCATACATTCACATTATAAATTATACATCCTAGAAGAGCCTTAGTATCTTTTACTCATTTACCAATTTAGAACATGAAGAAAAAATCATCCTAATTTTTAGAATCTTAATATTCAAGACAGATGATGAATCTATCATTATTAGCTACCTACCTGAAAATCAACTTTAAACGACTTAAAATGTAAAGCTAAACTCTCAATATACTACGAAAGCTACAAGATAATTTTATAAGAAAGTATATAAACATAAATAATTATACGATGAAACTGAAAAGACCAACTTATTTGCATGTTTCTGCACGATTTTTAAGACGCATCCTACTACACACACAGGCATACATAGGCATGGTAGTGAGCACTTGCTATCTCAGCATTCAGTAAACTAAGGTCAAAGAATCACCACTTTGAAGCCAGCCTGGACTCCACAGAGAGGCCCTGTCTCAAAAATAAGTAAATAACTATACTGCAGCAGCCAGTACAGTGATTGACACATCATCTAAAGTCCCAGCCACTCAGAATGTACAGACGGGGATCATCTGAACCCAGGTGTCTAAGGACATCCTAGACAACCCAGCAAGATCCCATATCAAATAGAGCATGGCAACAATCTAAATGTCAAAATTTATAGATCTGGGCTCTAATTCTGGTTTATGTAAGATCTTAAAGTTGATCCTAATGTAAAGCACATGTATATGCTTTTTACAAAACTCAAGAAATTAACCGCTATGACCTGTATAACTGATACTGTAAATAAGTAAAATTATCAATAAATAAAAGGCAGTATGCTGCTTGACTTTAGTTAAAGGAGTCAAGACAATGAATCCTGAGATCACTGGCAGTCACAATTGAGCAAAGTGCCAATTTGTTCTGGGTGCAAGATTTTGTAAAGCTACAGTTGCACAACAATAATCAAAATATTAAAGATGAAACCATGAGAGAAGAGATTATGACTTTAGTTTTCTAGTAGTGTTCTAGAACGTAAAAAGCTAGCACATAATATTGTTTCACATACCGTCAAACTAAGAAGCAAAATGTAACTTTATAGATGCCTAATAGAGAGCTTATAACTACTAAATTCATATAACTAGCACTTTTTATAAGTTACATTAAGTGTAATATCCTTTTAGTTTTATGTGCATGTGTGTGTTCCTGGGTAAGTTTATGGGCACCAGGAGCTTCTATGTTCCTGAGGAGGCCAGGGGGCATCAAATCCCCTGGAAATGGAGTTAAAGGCAGTTGTGGGCCCCCTGACATGGGTGCAGGGAGCCAACCCTAGGTACTTTGCAAGCACAGTAGGTGCTCTAAACTGTGGAGCCATCTCTCCAGCTCCTTAACCAGCGCCTAATAAAATGTCTTTTGAAGTCTGGAACACTACAAGTTGAGTAAAATTCCAGGCTTTTAAATAATCACACCAATGTAATTACCCTAGACTCATAAAAAGGAGATTATCCAAGTTCATGAGTTAAGACAAATGAGTAATATATTAGTCATAGCCACTCAGTTTATATAAGTGAAAACTGAAAGTTGATCCCACAACATTTCTCTACTAGAAGCTAGCAGTCACAAATAAAGATGAGTTACACAGTTCTTCCTCAAAGTATGACATTCCAAAATTTTCATGTATCACTAAACATAGATCAAGTAGGAGCAGATGCCAATAACTAAATCATACTATATTCCAGACTACCTGACCACCTGTTCTTACAAACTGGACATTATCAAAAAATAGATAAATCATTTATCATGATACAGATTAAAGGTATCAAGAGCCACAATAGACTCCAAAAGCAAACCTTCAGGTCGTTAAGTACTTATGAGCTATGGAGCAACTTTTTAAAAACACTCTAATAGATACCTGAGCAGTCAAGGAGTCACATGTCACTGGGGATAATTGGTAGGACTTTATGAAAGAAAACCACAGACAAGTAGGATCCATGTCAAATGTTGCCCGTTGCTGTACCTTCAACTTTCAAAGCAGTGCACTGAACACAAAATATTCCCAACAAATATTCACCAAATGAAGGACAAATATTTGGAATGGTCTTTGAGAGGCAGGACAATCCAAGATGACAGAACATGAAGCAAAATAACGGAAAAAGAGAGCCCAATTTTCCAGATGTATACTTGAGATACACAGATCAACAGTTTGTCTCCTCCAGAAACCTCACACCAAGTTTAGATCTAACTAGTGACATGGAAAAATTAAGTTTTACTACTGAACATGACATGTAAGAGAAGCCAGTGTCAATTACAAGATTATTTCTTCATCTAGCCCCAATGACTGAGTTTAAAACAAACATGAAAGCCGGGGGGCGGGGGGGGGGGGGGGGGGGGGGGGGGGGGGGGGGGGGGCGCGCATGCCTTTAATCTCAGCACTTGGGAGGCAGAGGCAGGCGAGTCTCTGTGAGTTCAAGGCCAGCCTGGGCAAGAGAGGGAGGGAGAGGGGAGAGGGAGGGGGAGGGGGAGGGGAGGGGGAGGGGGAGGGGGAAGGGAGGGGGAGAGGGAGAACTAATTATGTAAGTGCCATTTCTCCCTCCTTTTTCCTCAAAGAATCAGACAGGAGATGCAACATGCAAGGTAAAGTGAGCCCCTTCTCCCAGCTGTAGGAGGAGGAAACATGTTTGCCCTAAACAAAGGTAACAAAACCAGCCTGACTTATGAGGCAGGAGAAGAAATATGCTGGGGTTCGCTAGGAACACTGTGTCAGAATTATGAACACCATGCATGGCTTCAGGAACAATCTAAGAACTGTCTTTGTTTCCTGTTACTGCCACAGCCACGTCCCAATCCATACACAAGCCAAATCAATTCTAACTCTAAACTACCTAAATTCTTCCTCTTCCCTCAAATTCTACAACACTCCCAATGGACAGGGTATCCACCTGCCTAGACCAGGCTTCCCATCAACATTCCGTCACCTACAAACAGCAGCCAACAGGGCTTAAACAGAATTCATACAAAACATGGAACCCTGCACACTTCCCAAGGGCAGGCTTGTAAATGGTGCTAATCACTTATAAAATAGCATAAAGATCCAAGAAAATAAAGAGTAAAAGCAACACATATGCAGCAATCTCATTTCTAGGTATCTAGGAAAAAGAACTGAAAGTAAGGTATCAGAGAGAAATCAGCACATACATATTGCTAGCATTACTTACATCAGGCAAAGCATGCCTATGGATGGATGGATGGATGGATGGATGGATGGATGGATGGATGGATGGATGGATGGAGGGTGGGTAGGTGGGTGGATGAATGGATAGATGAGTGGATAGATGAATGGGTGGGGGTAGATGAGTGGATAGATGAATGGGGGTGGATGAGAGGATAGATGGATGGGTAAGTGGGTGGGTGGGTGGGTGGGTGGATGGAAGGATGAGTGGGTGGGTGGATGGATGGATGGATGGGTGGTTGGAGAAAATGCTGTCTGTATATAAAATAAAGTGTCTGACTTAAGAAACTCTGTTTAATGTTACAACTTTTGACAAGGATAAACCCTGAGGACATTCAGTCAAGTAACAACTTAGTAACAATTTGACAGATACTGTAGGATTCTACTTATATCAAGTACCTAATGTAAACAAATTCACAGAAACAAAAATTTATAATGGCAGTTACCAGCAGTTGGGGAAATAAAATTAACAGGTATAGCTTTAGTTTTATAAGACAAAAAAGTTCTGGTAACCAACATTTTAAAACTATCTAACAGCACCAAAAATATACACTTAAAAGTAGTTTTATTTTATATATTTTCTATCATGGCCTAAAAAAACTGTGGAGGTCAAACAACAACAAAAATTACTTCTATCATTGCACTTCCCTCCTTAAAATTCTTCACTGCTTCCCATCACCCTCTGAAAAAACCCAACATGGGGAAAGATCTACAAAGTTCTGTACCATCTGGTCCTACTCTCTTCAGCAGCCAGATCTCATCCTGATCTTCCCCCTCTAAATATGCTCAGACAAAGCAGCGCTCCCCCCACCCTCTCTCATAGCATGTTCATGCAGGCATGTGAAGATACACATGGGGTTATGCTGTGTGCCCCTAACTAACAGAGGTTGACACTGGGTATCTTCCTCAACTGCTTTTCCACCTGATTTTCTAAGACACTGTCTCTCACTGAACCAGGAGTCCACGGTTCAGCTAGTCTGGCTTGCCAATGAACTCCAGGGGATCTGCCAATCTCCACCTCCCCAGATCTGTATTACACTCATGTTGCCATGCCCAGCTTTTTACACTGGTGCTCTTTACTGACTGAACCATCTCTCCTACCCAAAATGGATGTTTTTGTAATTCAAATTTTCTTGCCTCAGGATCTCTAACTAAGCGACTATTACCTCTACGTGGTATTCTATCTCTCAACTCTGCAATGACTAGTCCTTCAAATACTATATTAAAAATATGGGCTTAAGCCAGTGCACACCTTTAATCCAAACACCCCTGAAGCACAGGCAGGCAGATCACTTAAATTCAAGTTTGAGGCCAGCCTGGTCTACAGAGTGAGTTCCTGGACAGCCAGATACATAGTAAGACCCTGTCTCAAAACTACAAAACAAAACAAAAAGAATATATATGATCTTCAGAGAGCAAGTAAGTTGGATCAGTAGTTAGGAGTACAAACTTGCAGAGAGCCTGTGTTTAGTTCCCTGACTGGAGAGCTCACCATACAAGGAAGTCCAGCTCCAGGGGATCTGACGCCCTTTTCTGGCCTCCATGAGCACTACATCCACATACACAAACCTACACACACACACACACACACACACACACACACACACACACACACACACACACCCAAAAATATTTTAAAAGTAAATTCAAATACTGTACTAAAACATGACTTTCTGGCTAGTGAGCTATCAGCAGGTAAAGGTGCTTGCTGCCAAGCCTGACAATTTCAGTTCAATCCCTGTAACTGGGGGCAGGGGAGGGGAAGTGCAGAGAGAGGGAGAAGGAGGGAGAGGATGTAATTTTTTTATATGAATTTCTTAAATGCTTCCCCAACTAGCCCACCCACCTAAATTAACAGGTACCCCACACCATCTCATCCACAAGACTTTCTATTTCATGTATGCTCTTTTGTTCCTTAACAGGTATGTCTCATAATTTTAAAATATTAATTATTGTCCCAACTTAAATATTAATATAAGCTCTGAGAACAAGGGCCTTATAATCTTATTCATCAATGTTCTCAACACTTTTAATAAGCCTATATAATACACTTGACATCCAAGTATTCACTGACTTCACATTTAAAATTACTCTAAGCACATGCTTAGCTTGAAAAGGCCCTTGGGACAAATCTCTAACTCCAAAAATACATTTTTAAAATCACATCCTGAGGTTATTACATATAAAAATACACATTTTTAAGAGTGTAAAAAATAAATAAATAAATTGCCTGAAGAGTTATTGAAAGTTGTAAATGTGTTCTCTAGTTTAATCTTTCCTAATTTTTAAATTTTCTACAATAATCTTTTAAGTTCAGAAATTGAGTTTTTATTGCTGACATTTCAACTACAAAACACCGTAAAGTCTTTGGTTAGCTAAAATAACAAGGGCAAACTGGGGATGTAGCTTAGTGCTAGAGTGCTTGCCTACTGCGTGCAAGGTCCTGGGTTCAAGCCTCAGCACCACAAACAATAAAATAAAATACATACAAAATAGCTTAGCTAAAGAGTCTTAAAAAGACTCTTAAAGTCTTAAGAGTCTTAAAAAACATCCCAGTACTTTCTGATTTCACTGCTATAACTAGCGCCATTTTCTACACTCTTGTAACTTATTTTTCGAGAATTCCATACATGTATACAATGCATTATGATCAGTTTCTCTAACTGCCCCCCCCCCGACTTCCCCAACAAGTCCTCCTCCCAACTTCACACTTTCTTCATATAATGTTTGTTAATATCTCATGGCATCCATTTCATGCTGCCCACATTCTCATATGGCATCCACTGATGCAGGGGTGCCCTACTAGGAGTCACCCCAATGAAAACTGGCTGTCTTTCCCAGCCACCATTTATCAACAGCTCCTTAGCTAGGGTGGGCTTCCTTTTGAATGGCTTAATATTGTACAGATTCTGCCTGTAATCATAGCTACAGTCAGTTTTGGACCACTAACAATCTGATTATTTAGATCACAGAAGTGTCTTAAACAATACTGTCATTTATTCTGTGTGTGTGCAAGCGAGTATGCGTGTATGCACACAGGATAGAAGTTAATCTTGGTTATTTTTCCATGCTCCATCTACCTACTTTTTTGAGATAGTATCTGTCTCTGAACTAGTGCTTACTATGTAGCCTAGACTGGTAGGCCAGCTAACCTCAAGGATCCTCACAGGTCTCTACCTACTAGTGCTGGGATAACAAGTACATGCCACCACAAGCAGCAATTTTACACCATTTCTAGTGATGGAACACTCGCAGACAGATGCTTATAATCAACTTCCTTCGAGACTGAGCTATTACCCCAGCCTCATATTTAATTTACTTTTAATGTGACAAAAAGGGATGGGAATGCAGTTTTGTAGTAGTAGGCAAGACCATGTGTCCAATTCCCAGGACTGCCCTGATGAATACATAAAAGTAACAAAAAAGTACCTTACTAATACTCAGCAAGCCTCAGCACATTTCTACAACTATCTCTCATCAGTATATATGGACAAAGGGGGGAACAGCTTTAGAAGTAACTGAGTACTTACATTTGCCAGGGTCTATATTAAGCAGACTAGTAATTCTTTGTTCTTTAAACCCCATTCTAAAGATATAGAAATATAGATGCTAACACATTAAGTCACCTACCTATAATTATAAACCATTATCAGATTGGGATTCAAACTCATAAAAATCCGCTAGGGTCTACAGGCTGTAGTTTTAATCAAATCACATTACATAAAAGAAGAACAAACTTATACCCCATATAAAAGTTGTATGAATCTTAAAACCACATTCCATCCAATAAGGAATATTCACAAAAAACAAAGCACAAACACAAATTCCCACTTACTGAGGATACTGACTTTTTGCAGCACATACAGATATATCACTGGGCTTTAGAATCTGTATATTACATAGGAATGATCTTTAAAACTTCAGAGTATGCTGGGCAGTGGTGGAACATGCCTTTCATCCCAGCACATGGGAGGCAGAGGCAGGTGGATCTCTGTGAGTTTGAGACCAGCCTGGTCTACAGAGCGAGATCCAGGACAGGCTCCAAAACTACAAAGAGAAACCTTGTCTTAAAACACACACACACACACACACACACACACACACACACACACACACACACCAAAAAAAAAAAAAAACCCTTCAGGATATTTCACAGCAAATTTTGATTAATAACAAAGAAAATGAAGATGTAATTCAAAGGCCAATGGACTTGACAACTGAAGTGTATATAGCTATTTTAGGTGTACTATTTGATTTGATAAGGGTGTAAGTGTGAAACAGTCATCATTATCATGTTTGGTCAATGTATCAATTAACTCACATCTTTACCTTTACTTTTGGTATGAGATAAACCTATTTATGATGTACTCTCTTACAAAATCTAAAGTAACCTGGAGACCTCCATTCTACTAAATTTGACAGTGTTGGATCCCACACAAGTGACACCATGCAGTATTTATCTTTCTGTGTCTGTTTTATTTATTTCTGATTTGTTTTATTTAGCAGAATGCTTTCCAGATTCATCTATACTGCCACAAGTAGCAGAATTTCCTTCTTTCAATGGCTGAAGTATGTCACGTTTTCTTTATCCATTCTTCTTCCAACAATAAACATTAATATCCCGCTATCTATATGTATATGTATATTATACTTTCTCATCCATTCTTTATCAACAGACATTTAAGTTCCACATCTTGGTGAATCTGAAAAAACGCTGACAAAGATCATGAAAGTATAGATATCTCTAGTGTATTCCTAGTAAACATAGCAATGTAAACAGATAAGCTACAAAATTAACGCTTTCTTATATTGTGCAAATACATTCCCAGGCAACTTTCAGGTTTACTGTTCTTACAATAATGTTTTCTTAAGGCAAACTGCAGCATCTTTATATCCCCACTTCCTCAAGTCATGGTTACCTCACAACAATCATAAAATAGTGTGTAAAATTTTATATAAACACAAACAGCCACTAAAAACTGGCTTTTTCCTTTACTTCTCCTCAGTTCTTCCTCAGACCCATTATCGAAATCCTACAGTCTGAATGCACATCAGACAACAAACTCACAAGCACAAAGCAGAAGAGCTCAAAGATGACCAGAATGAGGAGACAGAGAAACTTACACTCGTCTTTAATGGCAAAATCAGTTGTTTGCTGGTGGAAAACAAGAATAAAGGAGGCAGTTCAAGATCATCTAGGGACTTAGTATCCGATGTTTTTAAAAGGAAAGAGAAACAGTAGAGGGAAGAAAACACTGATCTGTAAAACGGACAATGTTGAACAGAAAATGAAAACTTCAAAAAAGGGGCAAGTATGGTCACACACACTGTAATACTCCCAGCCCTGGGCAGGAGGAAGCAGGAGGATTAGCAGGAGCATCTAGTTCAAGACTAGCCTACAGAAAATGAAAAAAGACTAGATTAAGCTACATAGCAAGACCCTGTCTATCAAAGAAAGAACAGAAATTCAAGCATTGAAAATCTGTTTTCATTCCCTGAGAATCACTTGACAAATACAAATCACTGTCATTACTCCAAGGATTCTTTTAATGAGATTGTTTAATATTCAGAAATCATGTAAATAAGATTCAATGTCAGCATTTTCAAATTAAAAAGCCCAGCACTTAATTCAGTAAGAGTTTTTGAAGTGTTTCATGTACATAATGGCAAGCAAGTTCAAGAAGATCAGAGAGAGACAGAGAAAGCGAAAATAACTGGAGGCAAACAGTTGCACAGAGGCCAAGATCTGCAGCACACATAAAGATCAGCTCATATGCAAGCACTCAGAGCAGGCCCATCCCAGAAAACTGCTTGTCGGTTTGGGGAGGTGCCCTGGATCTGATGGAAAAGCTGGCATGGGGAAAGCTGGTTACCCCTCTCTTTAAGAACACTCAATCCTCACTATTAACATCCTGAAAATCCCTTTATCCTTAATCCAAAGTAAGTTCCCTGAAAATTACATGACTGACAAAGCCTAGCTGAAAGAAAATTATCCTGGGGATGGGAGCCCTGATGGCTGTGCAGTAACTCTGAAAAGGCCCAATGAAAAAAATCCAGAAGTCAAATCAATCACTGGCCTGGGGTTCCCTACTCCAGCAGAACTTTCCTAGTAATGAAGTTCTCTGAGGAGGAAATAAATGTTCAGCTGGAAGAACACAAGACTGAGAACTGTGGTTTAGGAGAGAACCATCCTTACAATCAGCAACAAAGACTCCTATCAAGGAAAGTGGTTACTGAAAGTCAGACTAGAATATGTCAAGAACTGACATCATAAGATCAAAATGGAGAAGGCAAAAACAACCCACTGAAGTTTGGTGTTAGAGATGATCATCTACAAACCAGGCTTGAACCTCACACAGGAAATTCAACAGTGAATTTTGAAACAAATAATAAGCCAGTACTCAGAAGAGGAGACTCGGGAAAGAGAACATGCTAATACACGATACAAGCTCAACCTGGACACAGTCATTCTTTAATACAGAATTTTAAAAAATACTGAAATACAGAATACAAGGCTTTATGTAAACGTGCAAATATAGTATCTTTAGCTATCAGTGTTTTGGTTTATCAGACAGTTAGCAAGTATATTTGTGATGTTTTGTTGTTAACAACTTTGCAAATCATCACAGAAGCCAAATCATACACACAATACCTAACTTTGAAATGATAAATAGACACACTTGAAGTAAAAAAGACACTATGTTCCTTCTGGGAGTTTTCAAAGGTTTGTACTAATTTAAATCATTCTAGAAACTCTGAGATTAAAAGATAAGGAACAGCCAGGCTCCTGGCTAACACAAGACTAAAACTAACTTTCTAAAACTTCTTGCAAGTGCTTTCAGAGCCACTGAGTAACTCAAGTCCTCTCTTCCTGCACTGCTTCCTAGCTACCCTCTAACCACCTTCATCCGCCCACTTCCGCCCACCCAGAACTCATTTTCTCAAACACAGGCCACTCTCATGTTCAAATACCACAGTTCCACTCCCCCTCGATGACAGGTTAAAAGACTCAAAACTCCAAGAGTTTATGAACAAAACTCTCGGGTTATTCAAAATGTCTTTTGATTTGCCCTAAAACATTAAAGTAACTTTACATTCTCCAGAGTTATGTACACATTTAGTATTTTTAAATGTTTTTAATTACAAAATAAATTTTTCATGTCAGCTTTCCAAGTTAACAAACAAAATCAATGTGCTAAGAAATTTTACCACATTTTTCTGATTGCTTCCCATCTTCCTTCGCACTTGGCTGAGAAACCCAATTTTAGATATGCTAACATTTACCTACACTCCAACTACACTTCGGAGCACTTGATAATCTGGACCCAACCTTTTCTCCTTTCCTCTACACACACTCCAGGCAGTTAACTTCCTCCTTATTCTCATATTTGCCTCCTCTTGGAAGGCCCTTCCATTCACCTCTACATGAAGTATATCATATATACCTGGGGCTACCACAAATTCTACAGAAGCCTCTTCCTTTTCCCAACAGTTTGCAATCCATTATTATGCTAATCAAAGTTGGCCTCCAGTTGTTCAAATTTATAAGCATATACAACATAGTCATAAAGCATCCATTGTCTTATGTTTTGTATGAAAGTAATGCTCTGACAGATTTAGTCACGATCTAAAAAGACTGATGCATAGGAAGCAGTTAGCACTTTACAAGCACCTAGTAATAGTTTAGTTCATGCACCTGTTATTCCCCAATCTGTGCTAGCCTGGGTTCCCAGTGAGCAGACACAGGGGCTGCCCTTGTGTGTGTGTATTCGTTCATATTCCTAGTTTGCTATCTCTTGCATGTATTCAGTAACTGGTTGATAAAAGTTATCAAATTAAAAATAATCTCTTAGTAAGTTCCTAACTTGGTCCAAACTCTAATGAATATCAAAAGTAGCTTATTAAACATTATTGGTTAATAATTTTAATTCACTTAATCAGTCTATACGTTACTGCATGCATAAATATGTATCTCCAAGCATAACTCCGAAAGTATTCACATATTAACAATGACTACCCCAATATCCAAAATAGTAGATAGTTACTCATGAGTCTAAATTACCTAAAAACATCAACATTAACCCCACCCACAAATTAAGTCACCAGCAATTATCTGTTTATTCTTTTTATATAAAAATAAGCTTTTTTTTTTTTTTTTTGGTTTTTGGTTTTTGAAGAAAGGGTTTCTCTGTGTAGCCCTGGCCTTCCTGGAACTTCCTCTTTAGACCAGACTGGACTCAACTCAAAGATTCTCTTACCTCTGCCTCCTCCCAAGTGCTGGGATTAAAGGCTTGCACCACCGCCACCACCACCCAGTCCAAGTAGAAGCTAAATCTTAAACCCTTATTTCCAACTGGCATTTATGAGATCTTCAACAGTGACCAATGGGATTCCTGAGAGTCTTAAACAAGGAACGAGATGTTTCTAAACAAGGTATAACTAATTTTAAACATGCAGAATAGATGAAACTCAAATAGAGATAAGCAGGTTCTGTGGCTGGTAATACAATGTAAGCACAGCAATGGCCAAAGACTGGAGAAGAAAAAGAAGCAGCAGAAGGGCATCGAAGAAGGCTCATGGAAAACACACTCTGTGTCACAATGTAAACATTAGCACCGGCCAGCCTAAGGAAGAGCATGACTCAACGGGGCATACATACAGCACACCCCAGCCAACCAGTCACTCAAATATGGCATTAATAAAGTAGTGTCTACTGGAGAAGTCTTGGGAATGCAAGATGAGGGACAATTAAAAGCTTGAATTAATATTTTTCCAATGGTAACCTGAAAAATTCTCATCTAAATTAGTGGAAGCCCCGCAGCATGGGTGTTTTTAACACTTCTGGATAAAGTGGCCCTTTGAAATGGTATTATACTTTCAACTGAGAATATTTTAAGGTTTTGTTGAGATTTTAATACGTCTAAAGAAAATATCCTAAAGTTTTCATTTCATACTAATAATATACCAAATCAGTGAAGTGATAAATAAAAATCTTACGATAAAAATCTTTAAACACTGAAGAATGTTACTCTAAAGCCAGGTGGCAGTAGCACAAGCCTTTAATCCCAGCACTCGGGAGGCAGAGACAGACATATCTCTGTGAGTTCGAGGCCAGCCTGGTCTACAGAGCGAGATCCAGGACAGGCACCAAAACTACACAGAGAAACTCTGTCTCAAAAAAACAAAAAAACAAAAACAAAACAAAAAAAAAAAAGAATGTTAAGAGCATTTTAAAGCTAATGGTTGTTTTAAAATTCTGAAACACTTAGCTCTGTGCGTGTGTGAGAAAAAAGTGTTAAATTATTCTATATATTTTCCCAAATTGTGTTTTGTATACATATACATGCATATATACGTGGGGGGGGGCTTACTTTTACCCTTCCAAGATTTCTCAGAATCCATTATTTCAATATTTTGATCTCAACCACTCCCCACTAAGGTCAATCCATTAATGTTGTATGTGTTAAACAAAAGTACTGATTTAGAATATAATCTGTCAGCTTCAAGTCATCAATCCTTAATCTGAATTAGATTTCAATCATTTGAATTACTTTTTTAACTAAATATATATGTGTGTATGCACACAATTTAAATTTTTTCCATGTGATATTATAAATATTGGTTCTACCTTATTAAAACACTTAAGACAATGGATCTATTTATTTTTATGGTGTCACTGCCTATCTCTGCAAGAATACTTTTCTTGCTCCAAACAAAGAGCAAGCCAGATTGAAAAGACAATTTAATCTTAAAATACACTAACATAAAACCTTTGTAAGGTAAGCTTCGATGAAAAGGTGTCTTTTAGTCTGTATTTATGAGGCAAATTTCTAAGACGTTTCTAACGGTTGAGTATTAAAAATACTAATCTGGAGAAGAAAACAGAAAGTGGTCTGGCTGTCAATTTACGAAGTGCCAACAGTGAAGTGACAGCTTTAAATGGGAACCACTGAGAAAAATTCTCTCACAATTCTTTCAATGGTTTTCAAATTTCAAAATCCACATAAAATGTAGTTCTCTTACAACTGATGCTCATATCTTTACCTATCCATGTACAGAGTCTAGAACATAACCAGGCAGTACCTTGGGTTTGTCTGTGGCTCCACTTCCTGAAGTGTAAAATATCACCATCAATTTATGTTCCAGGCTTAATATAACAAGTAGAACCATAAAAGAGAACTGCCCTCAAAACAACTGCCATAACTATATTCTAATTTCACAAATGGTTTTCAATATACATTCCCAAAACGCCAGCCCTACTGACTATATTTATATAAACTTATTAAAATTACTATGATTCAACCTGGATACTGTGCAGTCTTATAAACTGAAACTTTAAATGGAAATGTTTAACTTTTTAAAAATAATACTAGAACAAAAGGAAAAAAAAACTTGAGGTCAACAGAAATAATTCCAAGGTTAACATAATTTCAGTAAACTTAGTTAAAAGCACTACCACACAAATTCATTTTGTGTGATAAGTCTGATTGTTTCCCACTAAGAATCACTTTGTCTTTTCCACTGTGCCACAAGTAACTTCAGAAAAAATTACAAGGGTTTCAGCTTATTAAAATTCCATCTGCACTTATTTTCTTGATACAATGTTCTCAGCATAACATACTTGTTAAAATAGTCAACAGACACCAGAATTCTAGATCACTGCCTTTCTGCCAATTACATTAGATAAGGCATTATGCAATTATCTACTAATCAAACATTTCTTTAAAAAAAAAAAATCTATACTCCTATAGCTTAGAAGCCAAAGCAATTCTGTGCCATTCCCACGGGAGGCAACAGGCCCTCAACCACAGTCCTACTTAACTAGTTTATCACTGCTGCCTTCTACACTTGCCACATTTTTATTAGAAAATAACTATCCGAGCATGAAACTACCCAGTCTACCCCTCCCTCACAGTATTATGTACCTAAAGATGATCGTTCTATAAACGTTTCTCCAAGCGATGGGTCCCCTGTGTCAGCTGAACAGGCTCTGCTAAGTTTTTGAGTACCTTAAATAAGCTGATCATTATGTTCTACACCCTACAACTCCCACATTGCCTGACAACATCCTTCTTCTCTCTACAACAGGAAATAGTCTGTCACAGAACTAAAGAAAGGCTGCTTCCATCTAAAGTCTCCTGAACACTTCCCAGAGCAGCTGTTAGGGACTAACTACCAGGCGCCTCTTGGGCTATCACAGTAGTTAAATTAATAGTGGGTCATCTTCTTCCTCTTTAATCTTGCTATTCCTCCAGAAAATCTAGAGATCTACTTTAAAAAAATAAACACAGGAGGAAGAAAAAGAAAGTTACTCTAGCTCCACCACTTTGCCCCAGGAAATCATTTCAGGACCTTTACATCATTGCTTAAACCACACCAGATCAGTTATATAAGACAATGAAGGCTTTAAAAGCATACAGTTTTCTACTTCACCTTACCAAACATATTTGCAAGTTTTCAGTAAGCGCTAGAACGTTCTGATGTAAAAGATGCTGGTGCACTCCATCAGAACTATGCTGCCCAAATCCACGTCGCAAATCGCCTGCACTTGGTAAATTTTAGGTGTGTTTCTGGTTTACCTGCTGCGCCTTCTGCACCCTTTCTCACCCAGTGATGCTCTCAAACGGCATACACTTTCCATCCCTCAAAACCGTCTCGTAGCCCACAAAAACACACACCAGACTTTCACGTCTCTTCATAACCACTAATGCCACTAGGTGCTGTGGCTCTCAAAGAATCTCCTCAGCAGCTTCCCCTGGGACAAGGCGCTCGGGAGCCCGGCTCGCAATCTGTAGGACGCTGCCAGCTGCCTTTGCAAAAGGCAGCAGAGGCCGACTCCATACCGCATTGCTGCCGGGGCTGCTGCTACCGCCTACTTTCTCCGGCAGCTTTAGGAAGAGGGGAAATGAGCGCAGTCCCCTCCAGACCCCAGGGGCCCCTTGGGCAGCACGAAAGAGAAACCAGTGCATCGCTCAACGGGGAAGCTCGCGGGAAACCCACTAACAGGGCGGAGAAGCCGCAGTCGAGGCGCCAGTCGGGTGGACAAGGAAAGCGTCCCAAGTGCGACGGCCGGCGCCAAGGCAACCGCGGGGCGCCCTCTCGGGGGAGATGGGGTCCGGCCGGGGGGGATCCCGCCAAGCCTGCCCGCCACCGCGCGGGCCTCACCTGTCAGCAGCGCCTGGCGCTCGCCCGCCGCCGCCGCCGAAGGAGACGCAGCCGCTCCGGCCGACCCCGACGCGCGCCGCCCGCGGAGGTGCCGGGGCACCAGGTCGCATCCGTCCGCCGCGCTGGCCACCAACAGCCCGAAGAGCAGCAGCGAAGCCCAGCGCCGCCGGAGACGGCAGCCCGAGGCCCCGCCGGGGGCCGCGGCGGGAGGAGCGCTCGCGGAGCCGCCGGCCGCTCGCTCGCCGCCAGCTGCCCCGGGCCCCGCCGCCTCGGAAGCGGACTCCCGCCGGGCGCTAGCCTGCTCCCTTCCCCGGCGGCCCGCGGAGCTCGGCTCCCCGCCGCGTTCATTGGTTCCGGTTATTTAAAAAAAAAAAAAAAAAAGTGGGGGAGCGCTGTGGCACGGCGTCTTCCGACCCGGCGCGACACCCGCGCAGCTGCCGCGGCGACACCGGGATCCGCTGCTCTGGCGCGGCCAAGCCCCAGCCCAGCACCCGCGCCGCCGCCGCCGCCGCGGCGCATCCCCCGCCCCCTCCGGCCCGCGCCCGCCGTAGTACCACGCTCGGCCGGGACACCTCCCTCCCCTCACACACTCGCTCGCATACCAAGCCCCCGCCTTCCTCGGCTCTAGCCACCGCGCAGGCGCGACGCGGCGGCACTGCGCGTGCGCGGCGCCTCGGGAGCTCTTTCTCCCCCCCCACCTTCCCGCCCCCTAGGGGCGTTCCCAGACTGGTGGGCGGGGTCCGGAACAGCCGGCCGGGCGGTGCTCGGTTGGAGCCCAGGAACCTGAGCGGGAGGAAGGTTTGTGTGTCTCGCCCACGCGGCGATCGGGTGATGGGCAGGAAGCCTGGGGACCTGGAGAAAGCGTTGTCGATGTCGCAGATCCTCGAAGCGCGCTTTACCGCGTGGGTCAGGAAAACGTTGCAGTAGGAAACAGCGGCCTCCCCTCACTTGGATGTAGGTGGGGCTTACCGGTTAGTTACCAGCTGTGTAGAAGTGGAAGGTAACCCAGGCAAACGTCGTATTTACTTAACAAACATTTGGCCGAGCGCTTGCTCTGTGCCAACGTGCTAGGAATTTCTGCAAGCAGTTTACAGCGGCACAGTGTAACGCATCCTCCTCATCGCCATTTTACAAGTGACGAAATCAATGCCCTGAAATGTTAAAATAACTTAACCCACCGTCCCACAGCTAATAAATGGACACGGCCAGATTTAGCAGCTACTGGATGGAAATGTTCAAATAATTTGCTCTAGCTTCTGACTGTTCTCCGTGCTGACATTACCTGCAGTCCTCGCCACACTGTTCCAGTCCCACCCCCTCCTGTAGACTCTGCCAGCTGAACAGGTTGCCACAACTACGATATAGACGTGACCATTTCGCTTCTCTGCAGCGAAGCAAAGTTTTGTACATTCAAGATGTTCATTCTCTTGCAAATTCTGCCCAGGACAGATTTAATTGGGTTAAAGGGGGGAACGAATGAGAACCTGTTTCATCTAAGTACTGGGTTGGGACAATGTTGTTGTTTGTTTTATTTTGCTTTTTTATTTGAGGGAGTGCCCGGGATGTGACCCCTGTGATGGCACTCAACTGCGAGCTACATACTGTAGAGACCCATACCAAAGCATTTCTTCAGGAACCCTTTTAATTATAAAAGGAGGTGCAGGCTGGACGGTGGTGGCGCACGCCTTTAATCCCAGCACTCGGGAGGCAGAGCCAGGCGGATCTCTGTGAGTTCGAGGCCAGCCTGGGTTACCAAGTGAGTTCCAGGAAAGGTGCAAAGCTACACAGAGAAACCCTGTCTCGAAAAACCAAAAAAATAAAAAATAAATAAATAAAAGGAGGTGCAGAACACACACACGCACACACAATTATTTAAGATCTTGTAACTAGAATTGTCAAGAACATAGGTCTGCCTACTGTTGTTTTTTGCCGTTGGCTTGGAGTTTATTTTGTTTCAGAAGTCAAAAAGTCAAACTAGACAGCTTCCAAAATAATTTCTTAGGTAGCCTGACCAAAAGAACCTCAGATCATTCATTGTGAAAGACGGAGATACACGCTGCAGAAGAGAGTCAGGAATAAGAATGAGGCTAATCAACCCATCCACAATTAATTCTTGACATACTTCTTGGGGGCGTTATGTCGGGGGGGGGGTGCAGTTCCTTACAGGGCAACAGTTAAGATTCTATTTTGCTTGCTGAAAGGAACAGCAATAAAGTCATGTGTTTGCTGAGTAGACAGTACTGTTAGGGCACCAGGAAACCGTGAAGTAAACAAGTTGGTCTTCTACTCTCCAGGAGGTATCATCTAATTGATATTTACTGAACACATAATCTATGCCAAGCAAAGTATTAGATGGTGGAGATTCAACAGACTAAGAAACACTTGCAAAAATCAAATAAGTCAGCACTTGAAGCTATTAATACTGCTAACAGTCCTTTCCTGGAACTTTACCACCTTGCACAGGAAATAAAATGTATGTCTATTAAATAATTATAGGCTATTACAAGGTAGGAATCAGTTACTAAAGTGGGTAGTGTGGACGGTGATATAGAAATAACAATATAAAACTAGGCGAATTAAAAAAATGCTGGGCCCAAGCTTCTTTAAACAAAGAGGACATAGCATTTCTTTCAAAGACAGAGTGCAAGCACTGGAAAGATACTGGATTCAGGGCATAATGTTTCTTTCTCTCAAGTGGGTCCACAGGTAAGGAACTAGCATTCACTACAGAGGCCTCTCTCAACTGGACACGGGTTAGAATAAAACCTTTACCTTGTATCTTTTTCGTGGGTACCAAAGTTTCTGACAATTAAAGTGAGCAGCCATGTTGCACGTTGTTACTCAGAGGGGTATCACTGTCCCTGTGCATCATATCGTAGGCCTGGATAACAGGCAAGAGCAAGTCTATTACTTTGCCAGAAAATCCCATCCATAGAATAACCTGTGCTTTCAATTGCAAGCTACACATAAACAGAGGGGTTGAGGGGTGGCAATCAGGTTGTCTACCCTGGCTCCCTTTCCTTTCTCTAGTAATCTAGTGTCCTGCCAGTCCTCTCTCTTGCCAAATCCCATTCAAAATCTACCTGAAACCCCTGTATCCTGCTGGCTACCCTACTTCTACAGCTCAGCCTCCTCCTTTTAAAATCCAAACCTCACAACTTGCCATGTATTTGCAGAACGTGTTCATTGTCTTGACTTCAATCATGACTTCAAGCATCTGATGGGCAGCCTTGAACTTTGTTATCACATCAACCTCGTAGAAACCTCCACTCCATCTTTTCAGTAGGACGCGTTAGGCAAGTTAATTAGGAACCCAATATACCTGCACCACAGTTACTGATAGTTGCAATAGAGTGGGAAAAAAAATAGTAACAAAGCCTTCCCTGGGTGCCTGGCACCCAGGTACTTTGTACTTGGTGACTCTGGCCTTAGGCTCTAGGCGTGTAGTCTAAAACGTGTCCTGTGTTAGAATTAAACGCATCGCACTTGTTCATCTTCCTGCAGATGAGCCCAACTCTCGGTGCACGCCCAACGCAGAAGCACTGCACCGGCTCCGCCCCATGCACTGCCCCTTCTCCCCGCGACAGCCTACACAGCCGGAGCCGGGCTCCAACTTGGAGAACCGGATCTCCGCGGGCGAGCGTAGCCCCGCGCCTCGCGTGCGCGGCTCCGGCACCGAGCGCGCCAGGGTTCCGTGGGCGGACGGTCCGCGCACGCCCGACCCCCGGGTGGTGACGTCACCGCGTGGGCGGGCGCGGCGGCTCTAGGAGGGAGCGCTGTGGGCGTGGGCCGGGATGGAAGTATCACCCAGGGGAATTCCGGCTGAGGTCGAGCCTGCCCACAGCTTCCCCGGCCTGACTGTGAACCCAGGGAGTGGGGGGTGGGGGCGTCCCTGCGACATCAGAGCACGGTGGGCTGGTCCTCTTTGCTAGCCCTTCTTGGATAGCTCCTGGGGACACGCAGGAAACCGTCCTCTTTGGTGGAAACCCGCTTGTGAACTAACTGGACCACTTTCCTAGCTTCCTTGGAAATCTTCAAAACGATAACAGCTAATAAGGCTTCAAATTTGAAGCAATGAAAGTTTCCGAATATGAGTAGGAGCTTCAAGTTGTGGGGTACATTAATAAAACACTAAAGGGGGGGTAGTAAAAGATATTCGCTAACAAGCCCCTTGCTAATCCTCTCCCACTCCCGATTTAGTGAAGATGGAAAAAACCTTTGCATCTTTCTCTGGGAGTGAGAAAGGAAACTTTTAAAAAGACACTCCATAAAACAAAAGAAAGTCAAATTCACCCACCAAAGGCAAGTGGATCGGTGGTTTTGTGACATAATTTGTAAATAATCAAAATAAATTTGCTCTGTTCCTGCTTGATAGGAAATGTTAGGTGAGAGTTGTTGAACTCCTGATATCTCGGGTAAGTGCTGGTGCCCTGCGGTAGGAGCAGTATTGACGTTGCCTGTACTAGTGGAACTCGATGAAGAGGAAAGTAAAAATATCGCGGCTGTAAATGACTAGACTCAAATGACGGTGCAGGCTAGAATACCAGCACTTCAGAGGGTAGGTGGGGCAATTATGCAAGAGATATTACGAGGCATACACTGACGTGCGTGTGTGTGTGTGTGTGTGTGTGTGTGTGGCGTGCGTGTGTGTGTGTGTGTGTGTGTGTGTGTGTGTGTGTGTGTGTGTGTGTGATAACAGGTAAGCCTGAAAACATAACTGGTGAGATAGAAAAATCTTTTAGTAAAGTGCAAGAAACCATGTTTCCATGTACAGGTGGTGGTGCACACCAGGAATCCAGCATATAGGTGGGAGAAGCTGGAGACTGGAGAATTCAAGGCCAGTGGAGGGTCTAGGGTACCAGTCCTGTTCCTAGAGTGAGGGCTAGCGAGTAACTCATTGGTAGGATGTACGTTTGTCATGCACAGGCTCTAGGTTCGATCCCCACAACATATACATTCACACTAAGTTCATAACCCACCAAAAAAAATGTTAAAATTAAAAAAAAAAAAACAGTAAAGTTACAGGTTACAAAACAACATACCAAAATTAAAGCAACAACAAAGCTATTGGCATAATAAATTAAGGATTGATGGCACCAAAAATTAAATAGAATACTTAAAGTTCAGGGAGGGATGGAGGGTCGGAATGTGAGGATTTGAGATGGCTGAGTTGGGGAGAGGGACAGTGAGGGAATGCAATGAAAGAGATATCTTGATAGAGGGAGCCATTATGGAGTTAGTGAGAAATCTGGTGCTAGGGAATTCCCCAGAAACTCACAAATACAGAACGTCCCCAGCTAAGACTCATAGCAATCAATGGTGGAGAGGGTGCTTGAACTAGGCTTCTCCTGCAATCAGATTGCTGACTGCCCTAATTGTTATCATAGGACCTACATCCAGTGACTGATGGAAGCAGATGCAGAGACTCACAGGCAAGCACTTGGCCAAGCTCCTGGAGTTCAGTTGAAGAAAGGAGGAGGGATCATAGGAGCAAGGCTGGTCAAGATCATGATGGGAAAAACCACAGAGACAGTTGACCCAAGTCTGTGGGAGCTCACGGACCCTGGACTGACAGCTGGGGAGCCTGCATGGGACCGCACTAGGCCCCTTGAATGAGGATGACAAATGTGTGGCTTGATCTGTTTGTGAGTCCTGGCAATCAGACCAGGACCCATCCCAAGTACATGAACTTTCGAGCCCATTCCCTATGGTGCCATGATTATTCAGCCTTGATGCGGGGGGAGGGGCCTGGGCCTGCCCCAACTTGGTATGCCAGACTATGCTGAATTCCCAAGGGAGGCCTTACTCCCTATGAGGAGTGGGTGGGGGTGGGATGGTAAGTGGTGGGGAGTGTAAGAAGCGGGAGGGGAACAGTAAGCAGTGAGTAAAATGAAAAAAAAAAAAAAACTTTAAATAAATAAGTAAACCTTTTTTTAAAAAAAAAGAGTAATAAGGATATGAAAGATCTATACAATGAAAACTGTATAACACTTCTCAAAGAAAATGAGGGGACACAGTTAAGTGGAAAATACAGCCCGTGTGGTGAGAAAGCTAAAATATTGCTGCTCCCCAAAGCAATCTACTGATTCAGTGAAATTCTAACCAAAGTTCTAATGTTTTTCCTCAGAGATAGAAAAACAATTCTAAAATTTGTATTGAACCAAAGAAGATTCCAAATGGCTAAAGCAATCTTGTACAAAAAGAACCAAGCTAAAGCCATAGCATTCCCTGACTTTAATATAGATTTGAAAACTACTGTAATCAAAATACATGGCGCTGCCATCAAAACAGACACATTGACCAGTGAAACAGACAGAAAGCCTAGAAATAAATGCAAGTATTTATTGTCAATGAATTTTCAACAAGTATCAGGAACACACAAATAGAGGGACATGGTCAGTTTAATCAATGGTGTTGAAAAATCTGGATGTCCACATGCAGAAAAATCATAATAAAATTCACCTCAACATGGATAAAAGCCAGGCTGAAGAGAAAGAAGGCTTAGTGGTTAACACACTGCTGCAGGATCTGGTTCCCAGCACCCACATGGCAGCTTATAACCACATCTAACTACGTGTTCCAGGGGACCTGATTGTTCTCTCTGTCCTCTGCCGGCTCGGTACATATGCGGTACACATGAACTCAAGAATATGCACATACATACAATAATGATAAATAAAAATACGATGGCCAAAAGACTCAAAATGAAAATAAAGAAGAAAGAGGTGGAAAACTAAGGAGACAGGCCACTGAGCTAGCCACACTTTGCAACAAAGACTGTTGGCTGCTGGGTCTCTCACCGTGTCCCCAGAGAGCACTTTGGAGCCTGCTGTGTTTGGGAACGACACCAGAAGTTGGAAGAAAAATGAAGTTCCCAGCACCCATCATCTAAAGGCTCCTAAAGGAGACATGAGCTCCCCCACACTTTCCAATGCCTGCCACCTTTCTCTTCTGGCACCAGGGAAGCCAGATCCCAGCGCAGCAGCAACATTAGCTGTGCATGAGCTGAGCCAGCGAGGGAATGAGCGCCAACACTCCTCCCCAGCTGTCCACCTGCAGCCTGCAGCTTCCCAGGAGAGCCAACCACTCTTGCAACAAGAAGGATAAGCTCAGGGGAAAATGACTAGAGGTCTAAGACATGAGGAAAGGCATCATTAGGACATGTCCCGAAGTATATGATGGACCTGGAACATGTGGAACGTCACAACATTCTGGCCACAGTCACCAAAGAAGCCCTAGAGTTCAACAAGCCTTGCTCCAAACACAACATAAGCATTGGTTTCTGTGTTGTGATCAACATTCCCAAGTGTTAATAGTATTATTAAATAGAAAACTGTGACCAAGCAAATCAAGAGAGGCACAGAATCTTAACTCAACATATTGATAATAGAATAACCATGAACTTAAAAGTGCAACATACAGGAGGAGAGATCTGTCTGGCCCATGGTTCCAGAGGTTACTGACCATGGTAAGTTGTCTCCATGTTTTCAGGGTAAGGCAGGATATCATGGCCAAAGGTTTTGGGTGGAGCCATGTTCACATCATGGCAGCATGGAAGCACAGAAATTGGGTTGGGGCCAAGATACAACTTTCAAGGCCATGACCTACTTCTTCCAGTTAGAGCCTACCTCTTTAAGTTTCTAACACCTCCCCAAAGAGTTCAACAAGCCGGAGAAAAGGCCTTCAGCATGTAAGATTACTGGAGATATTTCATATTTAAAGCAGAACATTTCAATCCTGGTTTTCAAAAAAAAAAGCATGTCTATCCCTGTGTTGGCTGGTTTTATGTTAATTTGACACAAGTTAAGAGTCAGATATGAGAAAGGGAACCTCAATTGAGGAAATGCCTCCATAAGACCAGGCTGTACTCAAGCCTGTAGGGCATTTTCTTAATTAGTGATTAATGGGCGAGAGCCCAGTCCATTGTAGGTGGTGCCACCCCTGGGCTGCTGGTCCTGGGTTCTATAAGAAATCAGAGTGAGCTAGCCATGGGGAGCAAGCCAGTAAACAGCATCCCTGCATGGACTCTGCATCAGCTCCTGCCTCCAGACGCCTGCCCTGTTTGAGTTCCTGTCCTGACTTCCTTTGATGACGAACAGCAATGCTGAAGTGTAAGCCTAATTAAACCCTTTCCTCTCCAAGTTGCCTTGGTCATGGTGTTTTTATCACAGCAATAGTGACCCTAACTAAGACAGTCCCTCGATGCATGTACCCCACTTCCAAGGCTCTCAGAGTCTCAAAGTCCCACCATGTCTCAAAAACCCAAGTTGAAAATCTGCTCTGAGACTTAAGGCAAACTCTTCTGAAGTGTCTCTGGAGATGCAGAAGGAACACAACATACTTCAGACTTACAATGGTGGGACAGGGTATATGTTTCCTTTACAAAAGAGAGCAATTAGAGAGAGAGGAAGGATGGGACCAAAGCATGATCAAAACCTAGTAGGACAAACTTACAAACTTGTATCTCTATATCCAATATCCATGGCATGTAGTAGCCTGAGGTGAGCTCCTAAGGGGTTGGCCAACCCCTTCCTCCACCCTGCACTCCCACCCACCCCACCCCACCCCACCTTCCCACTCTCATCCCACATCTCACTGGCATTGGCTTCACTAGTTGTATGTAGCTTACTCTGGTAAATATTTTGCATTCCTGGTACCTCCACTTTCCACAGCTGTCATTGTTTCTTAGAGTTCATTTTCATGGCTTCAAGTACCAGCTCCCAGGGACTGCCTACAGAAATCTCTGACCTCCCAGATTTTCCTTGAAGTCTAAGTAGAAGCTTCCATAACACTGTAATTCTTCAATCCTCCATGCCTGTAAAACTAGCATTGGATAGGCAATACCAAGGTCTACCCCCTTGAGCAGATGAGCATGGTGACATTAATCCTGGGCAACACTTCCTTAGGAGCCTTTGGTGAGCATAGGGTCACTTGGTCTTGGTGGAAAGTCCTTCAAACAAGCCTGTGCTTTTGTGCTCTTGACTCTGGGGTGGATGGTGTCTCTTATTCTTGAAGTAGTCTCAAGGATCTTTCTTACTGTTCAAATGTGAAGTTCTTGCTTCTTTAATGGCACCAGTCTCTAACAACTGTGCCCTTGTGGACTCAAAATTAAATATGCTCCTTTTCTGGTCAAATTTTCCAAAATCGTTGTTCTACTCCTTGCTCCTTATTCTTCCTGGAAACCTGGATAGAAGCAGCCAGACATACTCATGCTATAACCTGAATGCTGGCCACCTTGAAAGTTCATTCACTAGATTATCTAGTCATATTTCAGTTGACACCTCATAGCATCGCAGGGCATAGACGAAATGTAGACAAAATGATTATGAATGCCTCTAGTTCAATTCCCAGTGGAGTCCTCATTTCCCTCTGAAACCTTATGAACACTGTGTTTTGCTCTCTGTAGTTCTATCAGCATTCGGGGCTTCTGAGCTCCCTCCAGAAGCATGAAATTCCACTTATGGCATTCTAGTGGTTCTCTAGCCTACATCTGTAAATGTTCCCAGATTCCTCCCGCATCACCCAGAATAGCCACAGTAACAACCCCCACTGATTTGCTATGTTCAACTTCCCATCACTAACAAGTACCTGAAGGAAATAACTTAAGGGAGAAGAGATTTAATTGGCTCGCAGTTCCAGGGGTCTCATCCAAGGTTGGCTGGCTTCTATCACTTTGGGCCTGCCTCAGTGTAGATTCATCATGGCAGTGGGAGTGTGTGATTAAGGAGGCTGCTTACCTCTTGTGATTGAGAGGCAGAGACAGACGAAAGGAGCCAGGACAAGGCATGTCACCCAAGGTTGTCCCCCTTCTCCTAGTGACATACTTTCCCCAGCCAATCTTCACCTCCTAAAGCTTCCAGGACTTCACAAAATAGTTGGGGACCAAGCCTTCAGCACATGGGCCTGTAGGAGACATTTCATGTTCAGACCATAATGTTGCTGGGGCATGGTGGCACACCTTTATTCCTATTACTTCGGAAGCAGAGACAGGCAGATCTTGATGAGTTCAAGGCCATCCTGGTCTACATAGCAAGTTCCAGGACAGGACAGCCAGAGCTATCCAGTGAAATTCTGTCTTTAAAAAAATAGACAGGTTTTATAGGGTGAATTATTATAGAGAAAAGAATTTTGAAAAACTTTCCTTACATGGAATTTAAAGTCTAGATGGGAAAGCCGAACATACATAAGTAAATAAAGTATATTCTGTGTTCGACAGTGATACATGCTAAATGAAGGAGATAAGCAGGTAAGCGACCTTTCAGGTAAAGAGCTGCACAAAAAGAGATAATTGACAAATAACCACCGAGGGAGGATTCAACAAATGGAGGGTTCTCGGAGAAAGGTCCAAACGCCATGCTCAGGAGCACCAAGGAGGAAGAGCATTTGAGGACAGGAAGACTGGTTGCTCCAGGAGAAGGAACAGAGACCAGAGACTCCGCGTCTTACAGGGGTGAGAACTGTAGTTCCTTCCGATGACGTCGTCTGGAAACCATTGAGTAGAGCGATGTGACAGGTGTTTTCCGACAGTCAAAAGTCTGACTTCACGGCGGGAATGAGGAAAGGCTGTTAGGAGGCTACCTATTGTACAGTCCGGTGACAGCAGTCGGTCTAGACTCGCGGCAGAGGACATGATGGATGACAAATGGCGGAAGTGGTGGCAAATGCTGAAGGAGAAATTGTTATGATCTGGGGGTCAGCTGAATATAATGTGCGGTGGTGGGGGGAGGAGTAAGTGAATCTAAGCTTCTGAGCTGTCAGGAACTGTCAGGAGCTGGGGAAGGGAAGACCATAGAACAGCAAGTTGAAAGCCAGGGCAGGTGGTGGAAGAACTCTGGCCACTCAGCTTGAGATATGTGCAATTTGAGATGCCCATGAACACTCAGACACTCAGGCCCAGAGTTCAGAGGAAAAGCACAGGCTGGAGAGTTAAACTTAGGAGTCCATTAGCATACAGATTGTATTTAAAGCCATGAGGTTATTCATACTTGTCCCAAACATACTCTTCCTGTCTCGTACTCTGTACACTAAACAGGTGCAAATGAAATAAACAGTACTTAACCCAGCCAGGAACAAATTTATAGGCTTCACTATTCATAGAAGTATCATTAAATAAATATTTATGTAACAGGAAAGACAGCTTAGTTAACTTTAAACAATCCAGAGTAAGTTTATTAAGGGAAATCCAGTAGCTTGTACAAAGTGTGAGATGTTGAGGGAACATCTAATAATAAGTAGAAAAGTTTAGAGTAAGTTAACCTTAGAATCAGCCCATTTCCCATCACTGGTCATAAATTAAATGTCTGGAGTAGTCTGCTAGAACTGTGAACTGTTAGAAAAGAAAGAATTGGTGACAGAATAAGTAGGTGATACGTAGGTAGATAGATAGATAGATAGATAGATAGATAGATAGATAGATAGATAGATAGATAGATAGATAGATAGACAGACAGACAAATGGACAAAAGGACCTTAAAGCAATTGGATTCCATGGTTATGGAGGCCAAAAAGTCCTGTGACTGACCATCTGCAAGCTGGAGGCCCAGGGAAGCCCTCAGTGTGTGTCTTAGTCAGGGTTTCTATTGTTGTGAAGAGACACCATGACCAGGGCAACTCCTATAAAGGGAATCATTTAACTGAGGTGGCAACTCATAGTTCAGACGTTCAGTCCATTATCATCATGGCTGCGAGGGTGGTGGCATGCAGGCAGATGTGGTACTGGAGAAGTAGCTGAGAGTCCTACATCTTACAGGCACCAGGACTGAACACTGGGCAGTATCCAGAGCACAGGAAACCTCAAAGCCCACCCCGACAGTGACACACTTCCTTCAACAAGGCCACACCCACCCCAACAAAGCCACACCTTCTAAATAGTGCTACTCCTTAAGAAATTATGGGGGCCAACTACATTCAAGTTACCACAGTGTGGCTCAGTCCAAGTATGAGGGCCTCTGAATCTGGCAAACTGATGGTTGCCTCAACCTGAAGCCTGAGGACCTGGGGTCTATGCAAGCCAGTCCCAGAATCCAAAGGTTGGGAAATCAAGAATTCTGGTGTTGGAAGCTGCAGATATCAAGAAGGATTCAGCAAACCACCTCTCTCTGCCACTGTAACTGTGCCTGCCTCTCTTCGTTGGCTCTTCCCTAGTAGTATACTGGGTTACCTGCCAAACTTGCAGAAACACCCACACAGACACACCTCAAACTTCAGCAGATTTTACTAGCTACCTAAGGATCTCTTATTCCAGTCAAACTGGCACGGAGAAATAACTGGCATAGGCTGCTGTAAAAGTGCCACACACTGAGTGACTTACAAGACAGAAATTCACTGTCTCACATTTACTGGGGGCTGCAGGTTCAGAACCCGGAGGCTGTTAAGTCCAAAATCAAAAAGCCAGCAGCATCGGTTCCTTCTGAGGGGTGGGGTGGGGGGAGCTCTGTCTTGGATCTCTGTAGATAAACTTCTCCTCTCTATACCTCCTCACATCGTTGTCCCTATTTTTTCTCTCTCTATGTATGTAGGTGTTTGTGTAGGCAAGTACACGTCTGTGCACATGCCTGCAGAGTTGTCCTTCCCCAAGGGTCACCAAATAGGCACGCCATCATGCCCAGACTTTTGGCATGGCCTCTGAGGAGCTAACTCAGCTCTGCTGCTTGCCAGGCAAGCACATTACCTACTGAGTCAGTTCTCCAAGCCCTGATATTTCCTCCATGCATCTCATGCATCTCTCTCTCTCTCTCTCTCTCTCTCTCTCTCTCTCTCTCTCTCTCTCTCTCTCTCTGAATTCCCCCTTCTATATGGACATCATAGTATACTGAATCATAGATGCACCTGACGACCTCAGTCTAACAACTTATTTTCCAATTAGGACATAAATATGTGTTTTTATTTCCGTTATTATTATATTTGTACAGGTGTGCCTGTGTGTGTGTGTGTGTGTGTGTGTGTGTGTGTGTGTGCCTGTGTGTGTGTGTACATGTCAGAGGACAGCTTTTGGGGGTTGGTTCTCTCCTTCAGTCATTGAGTGAGTGCTCTCTCTCCTGTCCCCTTCCTTCCTTCCTTCCTTTTTTTTTTGGTTGTCATCGTTATTAAATGGAAAGGAGAGGAACATCCATCAAATAAGGTTACATTCTGAGACAAGGTTAGGACTTCAACATACAGACTTGGAGAAGACACAATTAAACCCATAAGAGTGTCTGTGGGAGTGGAGGGCAACACTTAAATTTATGCACTTAGCAGTACCTGAAAAAAGCAGGCAATCAAACGGTAGACTGATAAAGAACATGACATGATAAGTTAGCAATCTATACACAATCCCGAGAAAAACCTCCCACAGACATCAATGGGCTATCAAAATAATGAAAATGTCACTCTCCTTAAGGCCTACCAAATGTTGCATATTCAAGAGTTTTTTGGATGACCCTAAATTTAACCTGGAAAATAATTTAGAATTTAAATTGACATAAAACAAATTTAGAGGTCCACCGGACAGCTAGGGAGCCTTAATTTAACTGAGAGATAGCTAATCTCCTTCATTCTCAAAAGGCATTAATACACATAGGTATATCAGCATTACTAAGTAAAGATGCTGCCTGCTAGCATCTGAGGTCTAAGGAACTGATCACATGCACCCACCTCAAAAACATTTCTTTCTATTCAATGACGGAGACAGATTAGCAAGTATTTATAATTAAAAAATTAAGACAGCGATGAAATAGCATGCTACAAAACTACATTCCAGCTCTGAGGAAGACTTAGATAACCAGCTGAGAAAGCTATGGCTAAGTTAAACGTTAACTAGATAAAGAGGAAGAGAAGTCATTCTAATAAGACGCAAAACCATGGGTTCTTGCAGGCATGAAGCCTCAGGCTTCAAAGTAATACCACTGACCGTTTTTGAGCGTGCAGTGTATACTTAGAGGAGCAGAAAGGAGCAGGACAAGATCTTTGTAAAGTCGAGGCAGCATCAGTAGCAGCAAGGCTTCTCAGAATCTAGGAAGGAAAGTTTATTCTTGTGATGTCAGGGAGCTCAAAGATGAATTTGCTGGTTAATAGTCATGTAGGAGTGTAAACCTATATGTGCTGGCTGGTTTTATGTCAACTTGACAGAAGCTAGAGTCATCAGAAAGAAGGGAGCCTCAATTGAAAAAAAAAAATGCCTCCCTAAGATCAGGCTGCAAGCAAGCCTGTAGATCCCAACCCACAGATTGAGAACCACTGCAGTTGGCATTTCCTTAATCAGTGATCGGTGTGGGAGGGCCCAGCCCATTGTAGGTGGTGCTACCCCTGGGCTGGTGGTTCTGGGTGGTATAAGAAAGCAGGATGAGCAAGTCATAATGAACAAGTCAGTAAGCAGCACTCCTCCATGGCCTCTGCATCAGCTCCTGCCTCCAGCTTCCTGCCCTGCTTGAGTTCCTGTCCTGACTTCTTTTAGTGATGAACAGCAGTGTGGAAGTGTAAGCCAAATAAACCCTTTTCTCCACAAGTTGATTTTGGTCATGGTGTTTCATCATAGTAATAGAAACCCTAACTAAGACACCATATAACAGCTTATTCTGATTTATTTTTTATTTTTTTAGTCTATCAAAATGGTAGGTTAATGTATACATAGCAAATAAAAGAGGTAACTGACTTGAGGCATATTTAGTTTGATTTGCATTTAGTATGGTCAGGTATCAAGGTATAGAAACATGTGATGAAGCTCCTAGAATTCAGGATGTGTAAATTTACCCATTCCTATGGTTTTAAAGGTCACCTGTGTTTGTTAGGATTCCTCAGAGAAGCAGAATCAATAAAGTGTGTGTGTGTGTGTGTGTGTGTGTGTGTGTGTGTGTGTGTGTGTGTGTTGTAATATGTCATTTGAGATAATCTACCATCCATCTATCAATCAACCCACCCATTTACCTCTAGGTATCTATCAAGGAGTGAAGAAGAGAGATATTTAGTATAAGGATGTGGCTCACAAGATTCCAAAGGCTAAACAGTCCTGTGATCTACATCAACCAGCAGGCACCCGGGAGAGCCAGTGGCATATGTCCATTCTGTGAGAAAGAGAAGCCCAATGTCTCAGCTCAAGCAAGTCATGAAAAGAGTGACTTCTCCATTTCTTTCAAGGTTTTCCTCTATTCAGCCTCTTTATAGAAGAGAATAATGCCTGTGTACATTGGGGAAGCAATTTGCTTCACTCAGATTGGCAATTCAAATATAAAGGTTACCCAGAAGCATCCTCATGGACACATCCAGACTGCTTAACTAAAACCTAAACACCCTATGACTCAATCATGCTAACACAATGAGTATCACATGGCCCTTTTTCCTGAGTCCCAGGTTATTACTACAGCTTAGAGAAATCCTGTGAACTGGAGACTCACCTTGGTAATTTTAATGTCCAACCAACCTCTGCTAGCTTTGGATCTTAAAGCCTCTCAAAAGATTCGTTTTAAAGGATTCAGGTACAGAGTGTTAATCTTGAGCAGTGGTGAACCCTTTAGGACATTAGAGTCTAGTGGAGGTCCTAGCTCATCGTAAGTGTGCCTTGAAGGGAGAGTGTGGGACCCTAGGCTTTTCCTCTTTTGCTTCTTAGCTGCAAGGTAGAAGATTTGGCCCTGACATTGCTCCTGTGATGGTCTCATGCCTCACCACGTACACAAGGATTAGCTATCCCATCAAGGACTCGAACCTCCAAAACTGCGAATTAAAAAAATACATATCCAAAACCTTTCTTCTTTGTAAGCTTATTACCTCATGCATGTGTTGTAACAGACAGCTAACATAGCTTCTCAAATTCACATATTTGACAACTGTGTTCCAATTATTCTTCCCGGAGCTGCCTTCTCTCTAGAGTCCCCATATCAGTGAACAATTATGTCATCCATCCTCACATTTCCACACCTGATCACTTGACAAGTCCTGTAGGTCCTACCTTCAAAACAGGAAAGGAACATAGCATTTTCTTACCAAGTTACAGCTACTGCTTTCACACAAGCAAACATTGTCTTTTCACAGGTTTCTCTAAATTTCCTCTGAGCATGTTCTCATGTTTTGCCCATGTTCTCCAGCATCTACTCTTGACATACCTGCCTTGAACCCTCCAACTAAGCTGGGCGACATATTCCTATAATCTCACTGCTAACAAGGCTGAGGCAGAAGGATTAGCATCTCTGAGGTTAGTCTGCATAGCAAGTTTCAGGCCAACCAGGGCAATGCAATGAGACCCTGGCTAAAACAACACAACACAACACAAACAAAAAACCCAGTGACCACAAACATCTCCACCTCTTCAACTGAAGTAAAATGGTTCATGGGATCTTCCATGATCCAGCCCTACCTGGCATTCTGATCTCATTTCCTGTTGCTTTCCTGCTCATTCAGTTGCTGGAGCCAGTCAGTCTCCTCATTGGAACAAACCAATCATCTTGCCTCCTTTTTAAATGCTATTCCCTCAGGAGTAGAAGTGGGAGTTTTGATCAGGTCAGTGTACTAAGAGAGGACATATAACAGAAGGAATGAAAGATAGAAAGGAATCAACTTTAGCAAGCAGAGAAAAAGTACAGCAAAAAACCCTGAAGATCAAAAAACAAGAATGGAAAAAAGAAGTAGGAGAGAGCTATCAAACAAAGAGTTAAAAAAAAAAAAAACCAAAAGAAAAAGTACAAATGGGAGGCATTTATCTGTGAGTTATGCATTTCTGGATTGTACATCCACAGATTCAACCAAACACAAACCACAAAATATACAAGCAAACGCTGAATATGGTCTGAACATGTACAGATTTCTTTTTCTTTCATGACTCCCTAAACAATACAGTACAATAACTATTTACATGGTATCTTCATTGTATTCAGTAACTGCAAGTACCCAGAGGTGATGTAAAGTATAAGGTGCACATAAACAAAGTTCAAATATTCTGCCAATTTATATTAGAGATTTCGGCATCCATGAATTTTGGTATTCAGAGGAGTCCTAGAACCAATTCCCTATAGATACTGAGAACAACTATACTTTGAAACAGAATGGTTAGCAGTATCAAATGTAGCAAGAAGGTAATAATAACACTTAAAAGTATCCATAGATACCTTTCAGTTGCTTAAAAATGTAGATAATCTTACACCATATATCAATGAGCAAAGTGTTGCATCCAAATATTCAGAAAAGACATATATTTTAATGTAGGAAAGAACTTTCTAAGTTTAAATTATATAGTTTACAAATTTCCTGCTAGTTCTGACTCCATTAAATGAAAATTACTCTTTATCAAAAAGATACTAAAGAAAAATAAAAGTAACAAAGTAAATTGGGAAGTATATATAGTAAATTTGACAATGGGAGAAATTTTTATATTAAAAACTTACAATAAGAAAGATTAAGATTCTAGTACATGAAAATAGAACTATAAGCAGATGCCAATGGATCTCGTTGATTAACAAATGAAAGGGATGATAAGGTCATAAAATTTTTCTCCCGTTAATTAACAGAATTTTAAAAATATAATTATGGTAACTGAATTGGGAGATAAGATCACATATATGTTGTCAATATACCAAAGGAACTATAATCCATTTTAGAAAGTAATTAAAATATATGTTTGCAATAGCCAAAAGGTGGAACCTATCCAAACATCTATCAGTAGATAAACAGAGACAAAATATGGTATTTTACACACAGCAGCTTGTTATTGAGTCTTTAAAAGGAATGGAGTACTGATGCATGCTATAACCTGGATGAACTTGACAATATAATAAAGGATATAACTCTGACACAAAAGGACAAATACTGTATTATTCCACCTGAATAAGGTATCTACAACAGTCAAATCTGTACAGGAAGAAGGTAGAGTGCTGGCTTTCAAAGTCCAGGAGAGGGAGAAATGGGGTGTTCTTGTTAAGTGGGCAGGACTTCAACGTCAGATAATGGACATTTTCTATAGTGGTGATGGTTGCACAACACTGTGAATACATCAATACTGATGTATTTAATTATAGACTTTGACATAGTTAAAATATCAGTGTTACATGATGTGAATTTTATTATGCCACAATTAAAAAAAAAAAACCTTGACAACTAATAAAATCTTGAAAATGACCCAGAAATTCTACTTTTAGAAATGACTCTTGTGAAGATGAACCAGAATTTAAGCAAAGATTTTTTTATCAAAAATATTATTTGTAATTGCAAAACAACTCTTGCAAACAAAACAAATGGACAAATAATTGTGGAATACTCCTACTAAACTGGCAGCCACAGGACAGCAGGGACCTTGTCTCTTCTTGCTCTGCATTTTCTCTCCACCTCCTTCCTCTGGTTGAAACCCAGAAAACACTCAATGGTCGATGGTTGTTGTTGAACTAATTAACATGGTGAAGTGATGGGTACAAGGGTATTTTAAAGGACTTTAACAACATAGGAAAATGGATTGATAACAGGAACTGAAAAATGCAGGCTAAAACTTGCGTGCCATTTCACTTCAGCTACATTAAAACAAGGGTTCTCATTAAGCAAATGAATGAATTCCCTTATTGTTCAAGCCAATCTTGAGTTGTGGCTTATTACATCTGAAAGCTTCCTAGCTAATCCTCCCACCCACACAAGAACTTCACTCATAAAGAGCTCTTCCTGCTTTCCCAGAGCTTGTTAAAGAGAAAAAGCAGAAAATTTAAAACAAACACACAAACAACTGGAGTGGGGAATCATTCATAAAAATTACCTGACAGCAAAGGGAAAAAGTGAGAAAATTATTTAATCCATGCACAAAACAACTTACAGCTCCGTAGAGCACAGCTGCATGGAACCGTTCAGCGTAGGATCTGACAGCTTTACAGTGAGTAACTTTTTAAGCTATTCTTATAATGATAGATATTTGCAATAATGGTTCAGTGTCACCAATAAAAAGTCTGATTTGTGCAATGTATTTTGTTTGAGAAGATGGTGCCTTATGTAACATAGTTCACAAAGATTTTCAACAAAATGTTAAAACATTTAACATTAAACAAGGTAACCTGAAGTTTTGTTAACTTCACTCAGCTGGAGCTCCCCTTTTTCCAATGTTGCTAAAAGGAATGAAAAAAAAAAAAAAAGGCTATTTTGTTTGGCAATCTAAGTCTTGAATTTATGTTGGAAATTGGGTTTTTCTACACTTTGGAATGCATGGCAGATGGCCTGGAATGCATGCTGGATGGCCTGGGATGCATGGTGGATGCCCTGGCATATGTGGTGGATGCCCTGGAATGCATGGTGGATGCCCTGGGATGCATGGCAGATGCCCTGGGATGCATGGCAGATGCCCTGGGATGCATGGCAGATGCCCTGGAATGTGTGGTGGATGCCCTAGGATGCATGACGGATGGCCTAGGATGGAGCAGAGGCCCTTCAAAATTTTGATGGATCTGAGATAGAGCTTAGGGACTGCTGTTGTCAACAGATGCCAAAGTGTCTGAAGTGGGGTGATCTAGATGTTCTGAAACAGTAGAACTGAACTAATTAGACTTCATTTAGGAACTATAGAGAGTTCTATGTTTTCTAATCCTCAAGTTCAGGACATAGCAATGCTGGCCATTCTACCCGTGAAGAGGGTCAAGGAAAAATTTAACCTACTCAGAAACATCCACCAGATTCTTGAAGTAGGTGAAGATCATATCAGTTCTGACTCTGCCAGGAATTTGTGAGCCTGTGTTGAACTTTAAATCCTGTTCTGATATTAATAAAGTCCAAACCAAAATTGGATTTACCAGTTCTACCTCAGCTTTATATTTAATGTTGATTAAAGGTAATAAAGCATATGTCATTGGTGGCAGCTTGTGGCAGCATGCCATGCCGTGAGTGCTGGGTGCTTTGACACCAGCCCTCTTTCTTTTGGCTCTTTGAGAGGCGGAATCCCTGCATCTGACACCTACATGGAGGGTGGTTTATTTGTAAGACACTTGGAAGATCATTAGGCAAATAGAGAGTGCACATTGCTGACTTCTTGTTGCTGTCCTGACCAAATGTCTGGCAAGAAGCACCTTAGGGAGAAGGGCTTATTTACTCACGGCTGGAGGATGTAGTCTGTCATGGTGGGGAAGGCATGGCAAGCAGGAGCTGCTTGTGGCAGGCAGGGGAGCGTGGGCCACTGGACCCTGTGTCAGCAGAATGAGACACAGGAAGGATAGCTGGTGCCCGCATCATCTCCACCCGCTTTGGGTTCAGTCTACGACCCCAGCCTATGTGATAGCCGGTCAGGTTCAGTATGTCCCCCCTCCACCGTAATTCCTCTCTGGAAAAGTCTACACAGACACACCCAAAGATAGGGCTCATCAACACCCTAGGTGTTCCTTAATCTAATCGGACTGACGGACTGAGGGATCTTCACTGTAGGTGTGGCATGAGAAAGCTTAGGAGATAGGTCAGAGCAGATCTTTAACAGACAACCATGAAACTTTAGCAAATACCGTGTTAGCATAGCCCACTAAAAATTTTAACTGTAAGGTTGATTTCAAACACTCATCAATTTCCACTATACCATGCTTTTGTAACTAAAGGCACTCCCCCACCCCCACCCCCACACACATATGCACGCTCCTGTTTTCTCGTTAAACTTCCTAACATCTGTGCTGAAAATGAACCTCTAGCCCCCTAGGAACTCCTAGAAATAAACTACTATATACTATATGTGGTGCCTCAAATATCTATCCATTGTTCAAAACCCAATTCATCCATGACCTCTTCCCAGAAGCCTTGTCATGACTGCCCAGGCAGAATTAGTCATCCTTCATTCTGTGATCTTACAGCTTGCTACAACAACATTTACAACATTTATGATAACATGAACATTTATGCTCATTTGTATGTCTGCTTCTCCAAGCAGACTATGAACCAGTCAAAGGCAAGACCTGTATCTGGGTGGCAAGAGACTCATTGTGAACTTGAGAATATGAGAGAGCAGGAGTGTTAGAATACAATGGCAACATGGATATGAGACATAATTCCCTTCATTCATTCATTCATTCATTCATTCAACAACTTGGCAGCTAACCTATTATAAGAGAATATTTAGGTGATATTTAATTAGAGAAAGAGGAAATACAAGGCAAGAAATCATCATGGAGATGAGGTCAGATGAGCAGACTATATTAAGGTTACCTACAATCCTCCCTCTGGGAGGCCTTGCACCCTCTGATGTGGGAAGAGCTGGGTTCAGTCTGTAGCTATAAAAGAGCCTTCAGCCAATGGAGACCTGGGAAGAGTCAACTACACCATGGGTAGGGCCTGGTGAACAATGAAACTAAGGCCCGTTGAAAGCAGGGAAGATTGCCATGAAAGTCACGAAAGGACTAGAATGCTAGGCATTAAGTAAGCATCTCCATCCATCCATGGTCTGACTCTCAACGTATTATGGTGTTTTTTTTTTAAATCTGCTATTTAATGTTCTAAGTAGTGAAAGTGTATTATTGGCATTAATTTTATCGTCATTTTTGTATTGTGTGATAGCAATGCCAAATATAAATACCAGAATATTTTATTCATGTGTAGAACCACCAGAACCATGCAACTCACTCCTCATGGCCTAACCCAAGAGGTACCTGAATCTGATCAAAACTCATGAACAGAGGATAGACTAGGAGGAATCAGGAAAGGGTCATCAGGCACGGGTTGACCTGAAGACTCTCAGAGCAAATTCAGACTCTCTTGAGGGCTCAAGGACCAATCTGGGGACTCAGAAGGTCTACGTGAACTCAGGCCTGGTAGTTGATACACTGTCCCTCCCACAAACCGTGTAACACCTCTCCACGAGGGGCAAAAAGAGGCCCCTTCCATGAGTCAGTCTAACTGATGGCAGATGGTCGGGTGTCCCTCTAAGGTGTTGGAACATCTGCATCAGAATATGCCTGCTCTTTAGACTGGGGTTGTTGAGATGTGGGCCTCACCAAATGCCACCAATAAATTATGTTACTCCACCTAAAGTGGGAGAGACCACTGCTGCCACACCTTTCCCCCAAATACCATTGAGTACAGGCACAACGACCCCAATCCTCTTGTCCCTGAACGTAGTTCCCTGCCAGGGTGAGGGGGAAAACAGCAGTCTTGGGGTGATGGGTAGAAGAAGGGGGCAGGCAGGAGCCAAGATAGAAAGGGAGGAGGAACAGGTGGCCAGAAGCCTTCCTAGGGAGGAGATGGATTGCACTTGGGCTGAAATGCCAAGCTCCAGCACATGTGCTGCTGTCCCATGGAACCTCTCTCGCAGATCGAGACAGTATTATAAGAATTTCATGGCAGCAGCTGCAGAGCATTAAGCTGGGCACAGAGCCTTCTGCGTGTGGGGCCCTGGACAACTGCATTGGTTGGTTGAAAGCCCAGAAAGCTTGCCCTGGTCTATGACATGGCCCGAGAGGATTAGAAAATAGAAGAGGACCAAGGAGAAATGCTGGGGAGCCACAGCATGGGAGTGAAGGGTGCCATAAAAGACCGAAATGAGTGGGCAAGTGGGAGAGAGAACCAGCCCAGAAACCACAAGAATCCCGGAACCGTCAACAGCAGAGGCCTCTCGTCAGAGGTCTAGAGATACGTGGATTGTCCCATGAGCATTTTTAAAAAGTTGAGCCCATGTTTAGAAACTAGAAACATTCCCAAAAGAAGCAGGCTTTTTACATCAGCAACAAAAATAAATCAGAAGATGTAACGGTGTCCACAGTTCCCCCATGACCAACATGAACCATAGAGGAACAGCAGCTGCTTCTATGGAAGGGACAGACACATGCCCACTCCAGCATCAGACTCCTTCTGACTCACCAGTGTCTGCCCAGACAGGCTTGCTGGATGCAGTTCTGTCGTGAGGGTTACAGCCATCTAATGGGACTACGTGCCTGTACCCCTAGCCAGTGCGACAGAAAGTTCACCTAGGAGGGGACCTAAAAATAGGTCAGTGGATTAGGGATGTTGGAAAACAGCAGCCAACTTCATGAGAACATCTCAATGGGACATGGGGATGGAAGCCAGATGGTGGTGGGCTGAGAAGTGAATGGGAGGTGATGAAGTTGAGGCAGAAAGGGTACAGACTAATTTTTCAAGGGTTTTTTTTTTTTTCTGTCATAAAAGAGAGTGATGGAAAAGTAGATTGAACCCACCCAGCTATCCCCGTTCCTCCCTCATGCTCCTTCCCACACACCCTCTCTGACTAAATAAAGAAGGAAATCGACATGAAATGAAGCAAGATCTCTGTTTGAAATTTTACACTTCAGAAAAGTATCAATTCCAGACCAGAAGTGGAAATTAACTGGGATTTTAGCTGTTCCCCGGGAAGTGTCACATTCAAAGCTATCCATCTCTCGGAGATCCAAGTCCCTTACGTAAAGTTCTGCAGTATTGCCACACAATGTGTGCTCATCTTCTCAGGTTCTTTACAGTATCTTTAACTTACTCTCACTGTCTAATGCAATGCAAATGCTATGCAAATTAGTTGTTATGCCATATTGTTTCTGGAATAATGTGAACCAAAGTCTGTACATGTTTTGGTTTTTTTTTCAAACATTTTTGATCCTCACTTGAATCCATAGCTGTAATGATAATAAGGAGATAGGAAGCTGACGATATTTGTTGCTACTGTTGTTAGTAATTAGAAAAATAAAGTTAGGTTGAGACTAATTCAGAGGTTTTTATTTTACCCTTTGGCAATGGAATTTTTGTATGGGAAGTTTTAGGACAAACCTGTTTATACTAAGGAAAACAAAATAGAGTTACACAATCTGGGAGGTACTCTAAAATTTCAGAAAACAATGTGACAGCCCAATTTTATTTTTTGAAATAAAACTACTCAGATCCTAAGACGCTGTGTCAAACAGGCAACATCCCCCCCTTCGATTGTTGGATAAACTAATCTTTAAATAAACGATGACATCTGTTTCCACCTACTGCACCAATGTTTGGATGTTTTACAGGCTTGTTTGTTCATAAGAATGAAATTGGAAGGGCTGATATTTTATTATGAACATATTTAGATTTGGATTTAGCAGGCTCTGCATTTTATGAAGAGTTTGTCTTGATTAAGTAGATGCTGGACCTGAAGTGGGCCTTAGCAGAAGTATGAGAGCTTCATGCCTCGTGCTGGAAGCTACAGGGGACGGCCTGATTTGTGAAAGGCTCCTGAGAGGTGATTTAGGTTGGATTTGGGGATCTTCGTAAAGTCATCAGACTTAACTCTGCTTCAGTACGTTTGCCAAAGAAGAGGAAACCGTCTCCCTCTTCCGTGGCCAGCGGAGGACTGTGGCCTGCGAAGTTCACTGTGGTCTTGGAGATACTCAGTGCTCAGTACTTACCAGTGATGTCTGTCAGTGTGATTCTGTAGCTTCACGTGGGTGTACAATACACAATGCAAAGCTACACCCTATGAGGAAAAAAAGAGGGGGGCTATAACACTTATCGCATTCTTTTGCTCTGACATTTTGTTCTGTTAGGAAGTCAGGCGGCCTTCACTTAGTAAATACTAAAATTCCCTCAGAACTTTGAGTTAGTGTCTAGCTCTGAGGACACCAATCTTTGATGTTTAGCCATAACTTGAGCACATCTGATAAACTGAAGTTAGTCACGTGAACTCTGTGTCTACTGAAGTTCAAGCTCACAAGTCAGTAAGCTAGCTTCATATAAATAAGACCAGCCACTGGCCTGGACTGGACATCAATCAGGTGATGTCGTGGAATGTGTAAGCGAATCTTCTGAGGCATGCTTGGGGGGGCAAGGGAAAGAATCCACCGGGGAGAAGAGAGAGGCCATCCTCAGCGCCCCCCTTCCTACTCGGCTGCTTTTCAGCCTTGAGAAATGTGGACTCTGTCTCCACTACATCGCTGAAATAGCTACCTGCAACCCTCCTAGTCCCCCCCCCCATCTTCTTAACATCTGGTAGGACATGACTGTGTTGGCAATTCTCGTTTTTTCTTGATCTCTCTTCCCTTCCTTATACAGCACAATGCTGTCTAGGTCCTTATGCAAACTTTCTGCTAACCTGTCTTTCCAGCCAACCCTTTTCTTGCCTCCAACACAGCTTTCCTCCCCTTCCCCCTCCTCCCACCACCCATGCCATGCATCCTCGTAGGCCTGACTTTTTCTATTCTCCCCCTTGGTGATCTCATCTGCTCTCACGCCTTGGATCTTCTCTGCATATGGTTATCAGATTGTGGTATGTAGCGTTAACCTCTTTGCCAACTAGTGGAAAGAGCTGAAAAAAATGGATTCTGATCCAATGAGATCACACAAGTGGAGACTCAAAGTGCTGACTACAAATGCCTTTTCTGCCTTCCACAGCTTCCCAGGCATTTCCACTCTGCCTTGCTGACGTCACGGAATGACCCCACCTTCCGGTTAAATGGGGGAGATTGTGGTGTCCTCTTGGTTTTCCTCCTACTCATTACACCCAACCAAGTGCCATAGCCTCTTAGTACCGCTTTTCTGACAGTTTTTTAAAATTTTTTTTTTCCTTTCCTGGCATGTAGCCACGATCAGAAATAACATCTCATGCCCACTTCCAATCTTAGCGCTTAATTCAAGACCTCAATGAATCTCCAGTGTTAGCCAAAACCAGCACAATCTTTTCTTCGTGGGGTTTCACTCTTTCTGCAACACAGTCCTTTTTTGCTTCTGTAGCTTTTTGTTATACTTCTCTTCAGTCATCGTGTTCTGGCCAAATTGAAAGATTTTTCCACTCCCCAAGCCCCTTTCCAAACTCTATACCTGTGGACGCTTGCTTATGGTGGTCTAGTCCATAGAGTGCCTTTCTCTATCTCTGCCTTTGCCCTTCCAATGGGTGTACCAGTCCGGATCCAGGCGGGAGCATAGAAACTGCCGTAAGAGTTTCAAACTGAAGGAATTTGATGCAGGTAGGCAATTGGGTTCTCCGATGTTTAAAAGAAGGAAAACAGGGAGAGAGGGCCGAGGAACAAAAAAGAGGCTGTGCCTAAGCAGTCGTAGATTGGAGGCTCGACATTTACACCTGCTGCTCGTCAGTTCTGCATGGAACGGAGAGTGGGCCCTGCACCCCCTGTTGCTCTGCCTGGGCTGCCACAGTCTAGAGGCCGCACCCCTGAGCCGCTCCAGCAGCTGCCAACACTCTGCCTCAAAGCCAGAGCTCTTTCCGGCTCTCCGATTCCCCTCTGGACACAGCTGACATGGGAGTATAGCAAACACAGTTGTCAGACACCCAGCCCTGCCTCTACCTAGCAGGAGGATAGGCGGGGGTGCAAACAACCAATGACTCGATGGAGGAGGCCAATACAAATAACACATGCTTCCTAAAGTGTCTCCCGGGGCCTCGCCTCTTCCTGCTCTCTCCAACACCGCCAGCTAAAGGAACCCCCACCCCCACAACCCCTGGCTCTCTCTCTTTTGAATTCTGAACCAAGGCATCTTTGACGGGATTTTATATTTTTTGGGAAACTACTCCCCTCCAGGTATTGTCATCTGTGCTGAAAATATAGCTGTGGGGCGAGCTTGGCTTCCATTCCTCTCAAGTTATGTGGGTTTGAAGGTGTGGTTAGAGAAGGCACAATTTAGTGTGTGATCACAAGGTAGTTTGCTAAGCACTAAAATAGAGGAGGGGAAAGTATCAGGCTATACACTGGGAAGGTTGGGAAGCGCTTCCAGAGGAGGCAAAAGTCTGAAGCCGAATAGATGGAAGCCAAGGAGAAATACTTTTGGTAGAAAGAAAGTCATATACAAAGGTCAACTTATAACAGAACAGAGAAAAGAGTCCTTCTCTATTCAGGAGACAGAATGTGTATGGTACAGGGAAAAGAGAAACGAGTGAATGGGAATAAGAGGGTTTGAGGAAACGATAGATACCATAGAGTACAAGGTCTGGCCTGCAAGCCAATAAAGGCATTTGGGACAACAGGAAGCTATGGAAGATTGTTAGGAGGTGCGTGACATGAGCTGATCTTTAAGTTTAGGAAAGGTGTGTTGACTTTGAGGACAAGAACTCACTGAAGGGAGATGGGGGGCCAATTAGGAAGCTGTCAGAGAAAACAAGAACAATGGCTGAGAAGAGGTTATAGCATTGGAAATAAATGAATGTTCTTTGAGAGGTATTTAGAAAATAGAGTGGAGATGAGTATGTAGGAGGAGGTAGGGAGTCAAGGATGGGTCATCAATGAGCTTTGCCTTGAAAATTTCCTTGATCAGAAGTAGCACATGTAAGATGGAAAAAATTCAAGAGAGTGATATTTGAAGAGTGTATTGCTACTTTAACAAATTATCACAAACTTTAGAATTCATAATCATACAAATTTACTAGCATTTTAGGTCTTGATGTCAGAAGTCTGTGTTGTCTCGCTGGATTGAACTACAATAGTATGGAGGTTTTACTTCATCTAGAGCCTCTAACACAGAGACCATTTCTTTGTCTTCTCCAGCTTCTCCAGACCACAAGAACCCCTTTGCTCCTGGTCCCCTCCTCCACCTTCAAAGCCACCTTTAAATCCCTTTCTGTGATTCTGCCTACCTCTTGTAAGGGCCCCATGATTATACTGGGTCCACCCAAATAATCCAGGACCACCTTTTTGTTTCAAGATCCTTGACTCACATCTGCAAACTCCCTTTTGCCACACACACACACACACACACACACACACACACACAATAGTCACATGTAACCCAAATTTTAAAAGGTCTTACTAATAAAAAACAAAAAAAAACAACAACAAAAAAATCCTTGGGGTGGAAGCTGAGGATCAGAGAGCAAGCCAGCCATGTTCTTACCTCTACAAAATCCTCAGCCTCAAGAGAGAGATTTCTTGTTTCCTCATGCCTTATATATTTTCTGTGTCTTGCCATTTTACTTCCTGGGATTAAAGGCACGTGTGCTTCCCAGTACTGGGATTAAAGGCCTGTGCCACCACTGCCTGGCTGTTTCCAGTGTGGCCTTGAACTCACAGAGATCCAGACAGATCTCTGCCTCCAGAGTAAGGATTAAGGGTGTGTGCCACCAGTGTCTGGCCTCTATGTCTACTCTAGTGGCTAGCTCTATCCTCTGAACCCCAGATAAGTTTAACTGGGGTGCACAATATATCACTACAGTCACATGTCTCTGGAGCCTCTTGTCTTGCCTACTACAAGGAATGAAGGTACAAATAGGAGTTCAATTTTGCATGTGTGGAGTTGGTAACTATGATGATGGCAAATTACATAAGGCAAGGTATGGAGGTTTACTGTCTAAAGGGGTCTGGAAAGTGCCTTCCTGGCCACCAATAGGCAACAGAATGATGGACAACATTTCGTCTAGAAATAACACACCTACACAGCTCCCATCATCTATGGGACTTTTAAAATGGCTCTCTGCCAACTGCACCATCTGCTTTAAGATGCCATAGAGACATTTGATCTCTAAAAGCTCCTCTTGGAGGTTAGGTTCTTACTTCTTATGCTACTTTGTGTGGTTATGGTTATCGAACAATCTGGAAAAGAGAAAACTAGAAGAAGAGCAGCTGCTGGGGGCTGGGAGTGGCTAGAGCAGCCAACTGAAAAGGGGCAGGAGGGAAGTGCGATTTTATAGCCCTGTCAAAACTTGTACGACTATATACTGAAAAGGATGATTTCTATCTGCTGTAACAGCTTAATGAACCTGACTCTTAGGAAATACAAAAAGGAGGAGGGAAAAAAAACACCAAATTCCTTTCCTTCCTGCCGACTCATGCCATGACTGAATCCCAACTCCTTCGGCCTTGGCCCCATAACGATCAGATCACTCAGGTTCATGAGTATATATCTGGTTCCCAGAAAGATAAAGTCTTCCCTTGCCCTGCTTATATTTGATTGCTTTTCCTGAGGTGACTCTCAGCACTCACTGATTTGGAGGGGTTTGTGTCAATCTAGAAGATTGTTACAGTTTTGATTAACTTTTCTTAGCTTTTGGCTTGTCTGGTGCCAGGCCTTTTTCTTTTTCCCATTAAAGAAAGAAAGAAGGAAAGAAAGAAAAGAGAAGTAGACCCTCCGCTATTGCTTATGTGTCAATATGAATGATCTCACTAGATAGCATGTAAAGGTAAATATTAAACAGGAAGGTAAGACGATATCTACTTATTTCAAATGTTGGGGGGTAGTAAAGAGCAGAGTCCCCATTGGTTGGCTTTGAGGAGGGAAGAAATGATAGACTTCAAAGGAGTCATCTTTTTTTTCTCTCTCTAGTTGGACAAGCACCAGCCTGAGCCTGGCAGGCACCACCTGCTTGCCTATGCAGTGCCGAGCCTGTGATTCTGAAGATATCAGGTTTCTAGAAAAAGCAGAAGCCTACCTGTGGAGGATCAGGGTGGGGTTTCCCACATGGAGTGAGGCCTCAGGGCGAGAAGATTGTTTTTACCACAGTCACTTGCCAACAAGCTGATTTCCTTGAGTTGCACAGAAAGGTAAATCATAGCTTAAAGAACCCAGTGTTATATTTGTCTTGTGCCTTCAGAGAATCGAGCCTGTGGAGTTGTCGATTTTTACTGTCAAGTGTTAACACCACCTCGACCTTGTCCAGGATGTAGAAATCTTTGTTGAAATTTGTCTTCATCCCACAACCACCACCAATAGGGACTGAAGTCTCTTGAAGTCAGTACGTGTTGTAGACGTGGCAGATATGTGAGCCTTATTGTTCTCATTCAATAGCTTCTTTAAACAAGACAGAGTTCAGCAACTAACATAAAGACACAATTGGGCCTTACATATGTGCTTTTGTAAATAAAGTTTTATTGAAATCCTCCAAGCCTGTGTATTATCTAAAGCTGCTTTTTCACTACAAGGACAGACCCGTGTAGTTTCAATACAGAGAATGTGACCTGCAAAGCTGAGACTCTTCATCATCTAACCCTTATCCCCAGAGGGTATGATGCCTCCTGCTCTAAGAGATCACTATTTCCAGAACCTGTTTTAGAAGGTCCACCAGGCCTGAACTCAGACATCCTTATTTTTGAAGGTAAGAATGGAAACATAGCATCTAAGATGTAGTAGTCTCTCATCAGAATTTATTTTTGTTCTCAAAAGGCTCTTAGGCAAATTTCCCATTGCCCTTTTGGTGACATGGCATTTTTGTCTCGTCTGTGTCTTAGTAGTAAATCACTAAAATAACTATAGAATAAACTATACTTGGCTGGGCAGTGGTGGCACCACACTTTAATCACAGCACTCAAGAGGCAGAGGCAGGCGGATCTTTGTGAGTTTGAGGCCAGCTTGGTCTCTACAGAGTGAGTTCTAGGACAGCCAGGACTGCCTCACAGAGAAACCCTATCGAGAGAGAGAGAGAGAGAGAGAGAGAGAGAGAGAGAGAGAGAGAGAGAGAGAGAGAGAGAACAAGCTATACTTAAGTTGTGATGGGTTAGACCCTTTGGGCACCTGCATAGACAAAATTATCTCTTTTTTGGGACTGAAAATGGGCATATGCCCATGTTGAGATCACAGATCACAGAGGTATAGGCTAACCTGTTCGTGCAGGTAAATTACTCTTTTTCTGAAGGAAGAGTCTTCATAGGCTAAACCCCGGGTGCAGGTTGGGAATGTAGCTTAGTTGTAGAACACTTTTCTAGCATGTACAAAGCCCTGAGTTCCATCCCAGCACCACAAAAGCCATAAACAAATACATACAAACAAGCCAGTTTGAGGAGGGGATTGTGGGAGTCAGAAGGTAAATCAGGGTATCTCTGGCATCTGTGCAAAGATACTTCATAAATGACCACTTTGCTTTATAAGTCTGACATCTTAAATGGTTTTAAAAATGGAGGGTCTTGCCGGGCGGTGGTGGCGCACGCCTTTAATCCCAGCACTCGGGAGGCAGAGCCAGGCGGATCTCTGTGAGTTCGAGGCCAGCCTGGGCTACCAAGTGAGCTCCAGGAAAGGCGCAAAGCTACACAGAGAAACCCTGTCTCGAAAAACCAAAAAAAAAAAAAAAAAAAAAAAAAGGAGGGTCTTGGGGTTCTGGTTCTGTGTGATCTTAGGCACAAAATGAAAACATTTGAGACCTGATAAACTGAAGAAACTACAATGGATGATTCAGGAATGCCCAGTTGTAGAAGATGATGGCAGAGGTCACAGTTGATTAACAACCCAGTTATATGCAAACCCTGAACAATCTGAGAGTTCTGTGAGGTCCACACCTAACTCCATGGCCTGTGCTGGCATGCGGTGGAAGTTAGTTTGAGAGGAATGTCCGGTCTGCAGAAGGAGGATGTCACACGCACTTGAAGTAACTAACATCCTCATGCTGGACTCCATTGTCCAGCCTGAATACAGGGGGAGGTGCTTGGTCTTAGGGCAGCTTCATAGGCTGTGCTTTGCTCATGCCCGGGGGAGGACTGCCTCTTTCTGAATGAATACAGAGGTGGGATGGATTGGGGGATGGGAGGGAGGGGAGGCTGTGGTCGGGATGTAAAATAAATAAATAAATAAATAGATTTAATTTAATGTAAAAACAGAGAAAACGATGAAATAGAGCAGCTACCGTACTGCAAAGGTCATCGGGTCGAGTTGAAGAACAGAAGTGAGTGAGGAATAGCAGTGTAGGACGGGATCTTAGCACCGAGGAGGCTGAGGCAGGCAGATCTCGAGGTCACTCTGTGTTAGGCAGCAAGTTCCAGGCCAGCCTGGAGCACGTTCACAAGACCCTGTCTAAAATAAGTAAAACTGAATTACAATAAAGGCTGTGGGTGTAGCTTGGTGGTAGGGTGCTTGCCTAGCGTGTTCAAACCCTAGATTCAATCTCCAGACTGATAAGTAAATGAAACAAAAGTCAAGACTGATACGATCTGGGGGTTAAAGTTTAGCTGAGGTGCCGAGGGCACTGTCCCTGAGTCCTGGTCAAACAAGGACATTTGCATGTGTCAATAGGCCTGTTTAGTCAGAGATGAAACAGGGGGGTCATTTGCAAGGATTTGTCAGGTTGAGTAAGCAGTTATGCAATTCTCCCCTCCAAATTCAAATGTGCAGAGAGTGCTGCTCTCTGGAGGGAGCTCGATTTCACGGAGAAATCTGTTTGCTGATCTTGGTTGCTGCAGGCCAGTAAGCTAGAACAGAGTGGAAGGCCATCCCTTGAATCACAGTTCTGGGTGGTGTTTTACTATCTTGCACAGTGTGGGCAGGATGTTAAGGAAAATCCGGAGCCCTGTCTCTGTGGGGACAATGCTGAGCTGCCCCTTTATCGGATTGTGTTGTTTACTGAAGTCATCCTAGAGTTCCCGCCCGACACACATGCACACACTGCCCCAGACGACAGAGACTGAACAGGACTCTATCCACATATGTCACAAAATGCTGCCAGGACCAAACACAGCAGCAAGATTTAGTCCTAATGAAACGAAAATAAAGGAAAAAATAACTTTCATGGCCGCTAATAACTTCTGCCTTGGATAGTTGATGGTGGCTTGCTCAGCCTCAGACTTTCTTTGATTAATAATTGTGTCATTCGTCTACGATCAGATTGTCCTTTTTTTTCTGTGTATGTGTGTCAGGAAAACCAGAAAATTTCACATCATCTGCTTGTGGCAGCTTCCTTTGCTCTCCCTCCCCCTCCCCCCTCTCCCTCCCCCCTCCCTGTTGCTCTCCCTCCCCCATGATCCTGAAGATGAGTTACAGAAAGGGCTGACCAGGGCTTTAAAAACTTGAGCTGGGCCGGTATTGATTTCAGCTCAGACAGTTGCTAAGTGGCCTCAGGCAAATCACTGAACTCCTTTGACTTTTTTTTTTTTTTTTTTTTTTTTGTCCAGCTGTAGAAAATGAGCTTCAAGGTTGGCAAGAGTGCTAGCTCAGTCAGTAAGTCTTGCTTTGCAAGCACAAGGAGCTGAGTTTGATCCTCAGAACCCCTGATTTAAAATAAAATAAATAATAACAGCAAAAACCCTGGGTGTGGCAGAGTATGCTTCTAAGTCCTGGTGCAGAAGGATTCCTGGGGCCCTTTGGCCAGCCTGCCTCACCTGGACTAGATAGAGATCCAGAATAATGTCTGAATAAAAAAGGTGAACAGTGCCTGGGGGACAATACCACAGATTGTCCTCTGACTTCTACACATACATGAACACACACACATTCACACACAGACACACACACAAGTGGGAACACAAGAGAGGTGGGGAGATGGCGGGGAGAGAGAAAAAGAGAGAGCGTATGTGTGTGTTTAGGACTGAATGGTTATGAAGCTCCCTTCCTTCTCTAGAGTGATTTTGTGGCTGCTTTGGAGTACTTTGGGGACAGTCCCAGACCCTTTGACTCTCACAGTAAAACCAGAGAGAACGGAATGGCACTAGTGAGGAGCCTGACGGAGAAACTAAACCACTTGCCACTGTCACCGAGTCAGTAACAACAGAAGCAAGATTTGGAGGTGCTGCACTCCAAGGCACATGGCTTTCCAGCATTGTTCTTGGTCAGGCATACACTTGTGAAGCAATATCACAGTACAGTTTTAAAAACGTCATTTCATCAGGAATTCACCGTCCATGCAATAGGTTAGTTCAAAGATGATTCGAACACGGCAAAGTGATTTGGTAATCTTCCAGCTCAAAAGTGTTTCAGGCCAAGCTAGAGATCAAAGGTCAGGTGGCCTCCATTTAAGGTATCGGAGGCTAGATTCCAGGAGGCGGCCAAAATTAATGTCCCCAACTGACGTACATTGTCTACCCAGGAGCAGTAATCAGAATGGGCGGCACTCATGTACACACAGCCCTTTGGTCCTCTGCCAGGCCTGTTTCATAAAAGAGGAAATAGAGGCGCAGGGTAGCCGAGGCCTCCCTTGGGGACTATACGACTAAGGGAGCCAGGACCAGGTCTAGAGCTGGGGAATTCCAACCTGCCTCTTGGACACTTTCCATTTCCCCCTTATCGCCGCGTCTGTCCATCACAGTCTTGGAGAAGCCATCTTCAGAATCAGAATCTCCAGGCACGGGTTTGCTGGGCATCCTCGGTTACCCTCAAAACTCCACTCGGGAAAAACAGTTGCTTTACTTGCAGTGGATTCCGGGCCAAGTTTGAGCCTCTGAGCTGATGGGTGTGGTGACTCAGGTGAGATCCTTGAGGAAGAACCATAGTTAGAGATGAGTGTTTTCATTTGGGGAAAGTGAAAACAAGGACTTTCTGTCTCTGTGAGAAACTCGTCATTTCAATCTGTGGTGGGGAATAAAAGTCGGGCTAGGAAATCAGTGGGCTTCGGAGCACCAGAAAGCATCATGGGAAGGCCAATCTAGTGTGGTTAAAAATTAAAAATGAGTTACCTTTCCCTATGATATAAATGAATGAGCACATTAATAATTCATAAAAAGAGGTTGTGAAACTTCGTCAAGAAAAAGAATATTATGTAACCTGTTTAGAGGAGAGCCTGTCACCTCCCTCGTCTCAGTGGGGGGTTGGGTTACACGTCTGGGAGGTTCCTTCCTGTGTTGTAATGATTATTATTTCCCAGGAAGGGTTTATCTTTTATTGCTAATTATAATTTACTCTCCTCCGTTCCCTCAATCTACGTCACTGCCCACACCCAGAACCACTGTAAACATCCATCTTTCCAGCATGGGGCACTAACTTTCATGAGGAGAAGTTGAAACATCGTTAGGTCAGCCTTCACTGGGTGTATTGTTAGGGCTGCTGACTATTGTAGCTGAATCCCATCCAACAAGGGTCACGTCAGCATCAACTGTGACAATGACTCAAATCGAGAAATCTGAAAGGAACATTGCAAGAAGAGAAGCACTTATGATTGTAACAGCTCTAGCATCCTCGTAAGGAGAGTTCCTTTGGAATTCAAAGGATGGTTGGCAGTAACACTATGTGTTTCTTTCTCCGGCATAATTTCCCCTTAAAGACAGTAAGGGATACTAAAAGCTGAAGAACAAATGGCTGTTTCTATTGACTGAATCACAGTAAACACTCAAATAGGCTGGGTATTGTTACATACATCCATTACTAATAGCTAACGCCCGGTGAAAGCTTAACTTGTACCAAGGCCTGCCGTGGGGCTTCATTCCTTGGTATCATAAGAATCCTATAAAGTGGGTACTTGTGCTAGTTACTGTCCTCATTTGTTGCTGAGACAGAACAACTTAAGAAGGACTTGTTTGGGCTCAGGATTTTAGAAGTTGAGGTCCACTGTGGTGGAGAAGGTGGGGTAGAGTTCATTGCAGTCGGAGTGTGTGTCCAGGACTCCTCACATCTCAGCAAACTAGCAAGTGGAGAGAACTCAGGAAGAAGCTGGCCAAGCCACAACTCATAAGGCCAACCCTCCAGTGACTGACTTCCTCCAGTGAGGCTCCCCGCTCCCAAAGCTTCCACAACTTCCCCTAACAGTACCACCAGTTAGGGGACTGAGTGTTCAAAGCATGAACAGTAGGGACCTGCTACATTCAAACAACAACATTTCTATTATTTCTACTTTATCAATGGGAAAAATAAAGCACAAAAATTTTGTTTTAAAACAATGTTATGCAGTTGTCAAACAGCTACTAAATAGTTGCACTGGGATTGGAGCCCCTAAAGTCTGGACCAAACCTCTTTTGTTAGCTATTGTAACAATACAATAGTGCTTCTCCAGTCATTTTATTTCATTTGTGACAGGTCAGGCCAGTGTTAGAGGAAATTGGCAGCAAAAACTCAAAAGAATATCCACCAAATGTTTCTAACCAACGCCAACAGAAAACAAACAAAAATGAGTAGGCCACATACCCTTATAGGCTTAGTTTCCTCCTACCAAAAAATTAAAAGAATTTTTAGTTATGAAGAGGCAAATCAATAACATTACAATAAAAAACATGCTCTTCTTAATTTGAACAGAACCATCCAGAGACCATAGATGAGTCACCAAGGGAAACGTTCAAGTGGCCTGCTGCACAGCAATTTTGCAAGGTATTATCAAAAGCCTGAGCAGGCATTGCCTCTACTCAGCAATTCTGCTTCTAGGAGTTTATCCCATGCAAAACAATGTGTAAACATGCTCACTTAAAGATGTTTAAAAACAGTGGGTAAAAGAGAACCCGAGCATACGTGTGGGCATGCAAAGCCATTGTGAAGAGTGACCATGCCTGTGGGCTAAGATTCATCATCACAGATGCTCATGATAATAATAACTAGTGAACAACAGGGGTGGGGGAGGGAGGAAAGAAGGAAGGAAGGAAGGAAGAAAAAGAGGGAGGGAGACAGGGGAAGGAAAACAGTGCCGTCAGCTGTTGAAAAGAGGTAATTAGTTAACTAGGCTGTGGTGCAGGCGTATAACATGGACATTATGTATTGACTCACAAATAGTGCATGGAAAACGACACACTCTAAGACATCAGTAGCCGCAAATTCAGACTTGTGGGTTCAAGGGAATTTTGCTTTCTCTTCTCTGTGTTTTTCTGTGTCTCAGATTTTCTGCATTACGCATTCATTAATTTTAGACTAGGGAGCCAGGCATATTATAATAAATACAAATAAATGTTTGTTAGTCTGGGGAAATTCTTATCTACATTAGTCAAGATTCTATCGTCCAAGTGATAGAAAACCCATCTCCAACTGTCTTAGTAAGTGGGATGCTATTGTTTCACTTACTTCGGATGTGGCCAGATCCTATACTGTTAGGACTCCGTCTTTTCTCAACATGTCTGCATCTCCTGTCTTTCTTTCCTCTGTACTACTGCCTTTTCAGAGACGTTCTTCATATACCCCTTCAGCAAACCCAGGCAGTTGCCTTTTCAGCAGGAACGAGAATAAAAGATCCCAGACTCGTTTTCATAGACCATCATGAGAGCATCTACCTTTTCCTGATCTATTCAAATGGTCCCTTAAAAGGATTGCCCTGTTTGTGCCTGGGCCATGTGCCCAACTCTGGGGCAAGGAGTTTAGGGTCAACTAGCGTGATGACAGGTCAGATGCCCAAAGGGCAAGCTGCCTAAGCTTCCTGGGTGTGTGTTCTGTAAGAAAAGAGAGAAGGAGAAATGTTTGAAGGTGACAAAGAGCCAGAAAAAAAAAAAACACTCTGACCACAAGATCAGCAGTTCCCAACCTCTGGGGCGCGACCCCTTCGGTGGTCAATTGACCCTTTCACAGGGGTGGCCCAAGACCATCGGAAAACACAGATATTTACATTACATTCCCAACAGTAGCAAAATTACAGTTATGAAATAGCAGAGAAGATGATCTTATGGTTGGGGGTCACCCCAACCTGAGGAACTTATTAAAAAGGGTCACTGCATTAGGAAGGTTGAAAGCCATGGCTTTAGATGTTGACCTGGCTGGGAAGAGAATTCACAGCCTTGAATCATTTAGGTCTCTTGCAGTTACAAGTAATAGAGAACGGGGAATTTATTTGCTCAAATATCTGAAAGTCTAGCAGCAGATCTGGCCCCGAGTAAGTCCATGTTGCACAGGATTTGCCATCTGTCATCTCTGAAGCGATAATTGGCAGTTCTGGACTCTCACCACACAAGAGAAAACTGCCCTGGAGGCTCCACAGCTGACCAGATTTTGTCACCAAGAACCGGTGATCACCACCTCTCTTACTAGCCCAAATGGGATGGACTGGCTCAACCCTGACCCATCAATGTGGCTTAAGGAAGATGTGCTGACTGGCTGGAGCTGGGTAAAGTCTATTCCTGAGGGGGGGCCAGTCCCATCCAGATCACCAAAGAGAATGGAAGAGGGTTGTCTTCCCAAGGAAAAGCCACACAGGAGAAGGAAAGGGGGTCCCAGCAGGGAAGGGGAGAAGCAGATATCTGTCATAAACCCCCCCCAGGAGTGAAGAGCGTGGCATAACCCCCCCCCAGGAGCGAAGAGCATGGCATGTTTTAAAGTCTATCAACTGCTCTTTTTATCTGGCAAATATCTATCAAAATGACTGCCTGCTTGCTGTAGATTGTTGCTGACTGGTGGGAATAGATGGTTTCACACACCTCAATTTTCTCTCTCCAGGGTGTCTTTGCTATTAAGGGTGGAAACAGCACACCCTGGGAGAGTCCTCACTGAGCCTGCAGGCAGCCTCTCTTCTTTGGGTTCTAATAACCTGAATGCAGGTTTGTGTGTGTGTGTGTGTGTGTGTGTGTGTGTTGGGGGGTTGTTTGTTCTTTAGAGGTGGGTCTTACTTTGTAACTCAGGCTGGCCTCAAACTCTCCATTCTTCCATTTCTATTGAGTATTGATAAGATTATAGGAGTGTGTCACAATGCCAAACCCTTAAAAACAGGTTTTTTTTTTTTAATTAAATATATCTTCATGAGATTTTGTTTAGGAAAACGTGTGGCTTGGAAATGCCAGCACCCTGGGAGGAAGTCGGAAGTGCAGCGTTTTGTGCTCCTGTCTCCTTTGTTTACAGTGTGGGTTCAAAGTCGTGCTGGGTTAGCAAGAAAAACAAACAGAAGGATCTGGTGGCTCTGAGTGACATCTGTCCACTAGTAGCTTGCTTTTGGTTTTATAAGGTTTTTTTTTTTTTTTTCTAGACAGCACTGGCTAGGAAAGAAACACGTCCCCTCTGAATCCAGAGGAGGTTTGGCAGGACCCCTTCAAAGGGAGCCTCCTTGGTGGTCGATATACCAGCCTGTGCCAGAGTGCAACCAGAAAACCTCAGCAACGGACAGCTCAAGTGGAGGACGAACCACCAAGGCTAATGTCCTTGCAAATGAGGCACAGCTTCGAGGTTGCGTGATGAAAACTCGCTCTGCAGTCAACAGCGGGCCTTGGCATATGATGTGACTAACTGATCTGTTCTCCCATGTGGCCTCTGCTACAGAACGCTTCCCCCTCTCGCCTCACATGAGTCAACAGAGCTCTACTAAAGTCTCATAAAATGCCAGGAACATAGATCTGCCATCAGGGCCCAGGGGATGGTGGTGGTAGAGGTGGAGCGAAAAGGTCCACCTGGTCATCAATGCCCAGGAACTTAGGTTGGCTGTCAGGAGGCATGGGTAGGGATGCCGGCTTCAGGGCCACTGTGGTGAGGCATACCTTCAAGACTTTGCGACTTCTCCACACCGCCACGGAACATCATAGCAATTCCACTACAAATCCAGGACCTGCATGAGCACTCAGGAAAGTGAGACTTCATTTTTCTGACTCCCACCAGGGAAGTTGATGGAGGAGATTTAAAGGGTTCAAGACCGAGGCCTGATGAAAAGGCAGCAGCCCATAAACAGGGCCAGATCTCAAAAGAAAATAATGGCTGTCTTAAATTACATGAGGAACAGTGAAATGCAAGTTCACAAGCGTTTAAGTAGATGGACGAATATCATAGGACAAATTGATTGCTCATAAAAATTTAACTACATTTGAAACAGTTTTTAGTTTAGATTTTAGTTCACTTACAAAGAATTGATGACTGCTGAGAGTCAGAGCCAATGTAAATTAAATGAGTCATGCTGCGCATTGCCAAGTGATTTCAAAGCAGAGCTAGGATATTGCTTTGAAAAAGGCTGCAGCCAAAATTATGTTTCATGTGGAAGGTAAACATTTAAATATCTTGCTAAGACACGAGGTGGGTCCATCAAAAAGGAAGAACAGCAAGGACACAAAATCCATCCCACCTGAAATTGAGGGCTTCGTTTACTTTTTTCACACTTAACTATTCCAAATTTTCATATCTGTACTGCTCTCTCTCTCTCTCTCTCTCTCTCTCTCTCTCTCTCTCTCTCTCTCTGTGTTTTGTGTTATATGTGCACTTGTGTGTGGGGGGGGATGTGTCCACTTGTGTGTGCTGTGTCAGTGTGTGTGCACTTGTGTGTGCAATGCTCAGAGGCCAGAGGAGGAAGTCGGTTATCTTTGTCAATTTTCTCCTTACTCCCTTGAGACGGGTCTCTCATTGGACCTGGGGCTGGGCTGGCAGCCAGGAAGCCTGTGTGACCCTCCACACACACACACACACACACACACACACACACACACACACACCACAGCACTTGGGGTTACAGAAGCATGGGTCATGTCCTCATACTTATTGAGCAAATGTTCTTTCCTGCTGGGCCATATCCCCAGACAAGCTTTAAAACATTTTAATGAACACTTTATTTTATATATTAAACACATGGAATTTCAAACTTGCCAGCTTGCGACTATGAATTTTTAAAGTTAGCATACAAAGTAATAGGTTTTGTCAGGACATTTCTACACACATGTCATTATACTTTATTCTGGTTTGTGTCCTTCCCCGAATCTGCACCCACACTCCCTGTGTCTTTCTGGTAGGTTCTATCCCTTCCCCCCAGGTGATCCCTACTTCTGCTATCATGCCGCATATATTCTTCTGTCCTCTCTCCTCTCTCCTTTAAGATCTCTCCCTCACCTCTCATGATCCCTGTTCTAGTTACTACACACACCCCTAAATACCACCCCCACACATGTGCGTGCACACACATGCATAAACACCCCCCCAAAAAGCTCCCTCCCTGCCCCCTCCACAATTTCCCTGTGTAAGATAAAACATGAAGTAGTTGTCTTTCTCAGTCTGGCTTACTTTACAAGTTTCATCTATTTTCTGACAAATGTCACACTTTCCTTTTTCTTTATGGCTGAATAAAATTCCGTTGTGTACACGCACTACATTTTCTTCGTCGATTCATCTGTTGAGGGACAGCTCGAGTGCTTCCATTTCCTGGCGAAAGTCCTTTCTTCATGTACCACATTGAGACTCAGTGCACGTCTACCCAGTGCTATGCAGAGACTGGGTTCCCAGCAACCTGAAGAGAATGATTCCAGTCTGTGTACAGCAAATGGAGATTTACATGTCTGCTAAGTTCCAGGAGTTCTTCTGGATGCTGAAAATGCAGTTGTAAAAAAACAAATAGATACCAGAACTGACGGTGCTTCCAGTTCAATGGGGCAAACATTACCCCCAGTATAATAGTTAGACGCTCACTGTGCTAGGTAGTTAGAACTGAGATTAAAGCAAAGCCAGGAAGGGAAATGTTGAGGGTTGCCATGTTTAACCATGGCAGCCTCATTGTGCAAGGAATTACAGTTGAAGAGGAATGTCATGTAGGTATGTGACGGGGGAAGCATTCCAGGTGGAGGGAAGGGAAGACACGGAGCATCTGAGTCATGACAGGTATGGGAGTCTGAGGAGCAGGCAATGGGGCAGGGCAGGGGAGTTACAGCAGAGCGGTCATGGCTGAGAGGAGTACCTGATGAAATTAGAGGTGTCTGCAAAGCAGTATGGGTAAAGACATGCATATACAGCGAAGAAGGCAAGCTTCTCACAAACAGAAGGAAAAAGGGCAGCTGGCTCCCCTGCCATCTTAGGAGCCCGATCTCCATGGCCTTGTTGCCAGTGGCTGTCTGACAAGGCCACGCCTTGACTTTGTCTGCCCAGAGTCTGTCTACCTGGCATCCCCATCTTCCCACACACCACAGTCCCTTTCCTAGATGCATTGTGTACAGTGAGCTGAGTCTGGAGCCTCACCTCGTGTGTATCTGACATCCCGGAGGAGGGTATTTTCCTGCAGGACTTAGCCTCCAGGGTCTTACTCACCTTCAACTTGCTTTTCTAAACAACAGGGACGATTTTTAAAAACTTAAAGCACTGTCAAGATAACATTCCTGCTCTCTAAGGCGAAACGACTTGATGCAGCATGATTTGTGGGTATATCAAGATTCAGTGTGCTCAGGGTCCTTCATATTAAATACACATTTAATTATTTCATTTTGTTATTACTTATTATTATCATTTATCACTTTTACCAAGTGCTTCTTATGCACTGTAATGTATGAGACTTTGTCCTTAACCTCTCTGTTAATGCAAAACTGTGCGTACGCATTTACTTGTGCACACACTTTTATGGAAATGAGACATGACTCAGCACAGAGGAAGTCAAAGAGCACAGACCCAGGGGAGCTTGGCTGTTTTGACTCAACAGTGTATCCCTGATAACCCTGCCTCTTGATCTGCAGCTGTAGGGAAGGACACACCGTCTCACTGTCCCCAGCGGTGGCCATTTGTGTCCTCCTCCATTGTCTGGAGCCGATTTGCCAGCTCATTCTGCTCACTCTGAGGCTGTGTCCTCTTGGCCAACTGATGTAACTTCCTGATGACTTATTTTTCTCCTTCTTCTCTTCAAGGCGGTGATTAACAATCTCTACAAGGTGGTAGGAATAAAAACTGTTTTTCCCCCGAGAGAAAGTGACCAGCATACAATCAGTGGTTAACTAATAGTTGATTGTCAGTCATATTCTGACGGAGCTCTTACTTTGAGGTCTAAAAATATGGTGTTCTGAAACAAGCCTCCCTCATCTGAGCTTGGATGATGTAGCAGTGTGGCTTGTAGGGTGGAGCATATGTGGTATCTGAGCAATGCTTTACTTTGCAGGGATGAAGTTTAATGTGGCTGTCTTCATGGCTGCTTACTTCCATGGTGCAAAAAGCACATTTTTGTCAGCTTTGGAGGATATTCCTTGAGATAGTATTGAACTCTTCCCCCCTCACCCCGGTTTTTAATTTTAGTATGATTTCAGATATGGAACAGCGATAGAAATAGTATGGATATTTTACTATGTATCAAGGGTTACCATTTACTAAATTTGTTTTGTACCCATGTGTACACACATATCACGCATTTTTCTTCTGAGCGTTTTGAGAGTCCATTACCATTTACAAGATCAAGTTATCAAAATTCCTGCAGCAGGAAGCTTCACTGTCCCAGGCAAGCTGAAAAGATTAGTCACTTTGGGGGTGGTGTGACTGTGCTGGAAACAATGACTAATATGGATAATGGTCAAAATCTGGACATTAAATTTGATACAAAATGTTTTTCAAGCTATAGATCCATTTCAGATCTTGCCAATGTCCCCACTGCTGTTCTTTATAAACACAGAATCTTTGTACACACCTTCATGGACCACGTGTTCCATCTTGTTCTTTTCCATTCTGGCCCAGTTCTCCAATCCTTATTTTTCATAACATTGGTGCTTGCAGAGAGTCCGGGTTTAACATTGTCTACAGTGTCCTCCATCCTCCTGTGTTTGCTTGATGGTTTTTTTTGACTGGGTGCAGATTAATTAGCTTCAGCAGGGATGTCCAGAAGCACATGGACTGGGGTCAGTGTGTCTTAGAGTGAATCTCAAAATAGTTTTGATCACTTGCTTGGGCATGGGGTGGGGGTGGGGTCAATCCTGGAAAGTACTCCTGTGAAATCAGCCTCTTCTTTGCGTGAATAAGCATGTAACAGAGAGTTATTAGTATTTGGAGATTATGTAACTACCCCATTTCTCATTAGATTCTCCTACTATTCACTAATGACTTTTGCCTAAATCAGTTATTTTTCTGATGGGTTATTCAGTGGTTGGACTTTCTTTTTTTGAAAATGATTGACAGAGGAGTCTTTACTAGAAGAAACCCAAGAGTTCATGGAGAAGACTAGCAACTTGAAGCTAATTATAGCACAATACAGCAAGTGCTCTATTAGAACAAACAAGCTACACGTTTCTGGATAAATCCACACAACACCTGCCTTTGTAGATGAAGTTTTACTGGAACACAGTCATACCCAGGTGCTGACTTTCCTATTGTCCGTGACAGACTGCTTCTGTACTGGGGAGTTTGTTGGGAAGTTGCAACTAAAGTACATGACACGTAACACCTAACATAATTGCTCCTGAGCCTTTGCAAAAATGTGGGCTGGACTTGGGTAAAAGGCCCATGGAGAGAGTCCTGATCAAGTGAACTTCAGTTCTGTTTAATCCACATGTAGAGGCCTTTGGAGAAAGGAACTAGACCAAGTCCAGTAGATTGAAGTAGATTCCAACAATAGGTTATTGTACACACTGCAGAGAGTCATGTCCTTTCTTACTTAAGGGCCATAAACTCCTTGGAAAGATGAGGCAGAAGGATTGTCTTGAATTTGAGGCCACTAAGTACCATAGTAAGTACCAGGCCAGCCAGCAAGACACAGGAGACTTTGTCATGAAAACAAACAAAGAAAGAAAGAGATAAAACCACATCAAACAAGCAAATAAAGAGATTAATTCCCTTTTTAGAATGACTATACATTATCAAGAATAAAGAGAGTCATACCAAGTTACAATAATTTAAAAAATTATTATAATTAGCCTGACCAAACTGTGTATTTCAAAATAATGCCAAAGCATTGTAAAACATCCTTTTTAGTTCTAGCACACATTCAATACAACAAAAACTCCAGGGATGAAAAGAATTTGAACAACTCTCCAAGTTCATGTAGCGCAAACATAAAAATCTGTCTTGGCACTGGGTTTGGTGAATGCAAACAGTAAAACAGCAAGGGTTATCGGGAGGCTAAGTGTATTAATTATTCATTTACATGTGAAAGCCTTTTTATTTCCAGAATGTGTCTGGTTTCTTAAAGCACCCCCCACCACACACACACACACACACACACACACACACACACATCTCCCTTGTAGCATTAGACTACACTGAATGAGTTGCTCAGAAAGCTGTATTTTGTGATAGGAAGAGGGAGTTCTGGAAAATCAATTAGGAACTCAAAGTAACTTAATCGTGTTGATTGTTCTCTTGTGTGAGACACACCCATGTGCTGCTTGGAGCCTCCCTGGGAAAAGACCTGACTTGAGGGCCAGGCTGACGTGATTCAAGTAGAGGAGAGTGTTAAATGTCTGGCGAATTCTGGCCACTGAATGTTGATCTCAACTTTTCAAAAGTCAAAGCAACAGTTGTTTATTGGTAGACGCCACCTGTAGGGCATGCTTGCTTAGACATAGTGTTGACATGAGGGAGTGAAAGATGTTTGAAAGTGTCAGGGTACTTACTAGAAAGTCTGGCTTTATGAACTTGGGAAGCCTGCGACTTAAAAGCAGACAGTACAGTCGAAACACAGGATAGAGTGTGGAAGAGAAGCAAACCCAGATGATAACATGTCAGGAGGGATGCACAAGACACACCCAAGAGGATGATGAAAGTTAAAACACAGGCATCGGAGGACCATAGCATCCCCAAATAGACAAATACGAAGGAAAGAAGCCTGCCTGGGCTTTTCCAGCCACGCTGTTGCCCGCTTGGGTCTCAGCACAGGGTGTTGGTATACTTCACGTTAAACAAAGCATAGGCCCCTTTGTGCACAGAGTCAGAGGCGGCTAGTCAGAATAACCGCATAGTCGGTTTCCTTTAGCGCTTTTGCATTCTTTTATAGTTTCTAGGACATTTTCACCTACACCCATTGGTTTCATCATGACAGCTTGCTCTGAAAAAGGCAAGACTGGCCTCTTCTTCCAGATAGGAAAACTACGGACTAGAAAACTAAGTGACTCAACCAAAAGCAGCCAATCTTCAAAGGAGGGTCTCTTGATCTGAGCCCAGTGCATTTCAAGGGCGTTCCGGGCTCGGATTCATCAACTCCTATTGAGAGCAAAGGGATGGGGTACAGATCCAAGAGAACTGCAGAGTGGGCTGGTCAGTCAGAAATGGTAGTAGCCACCACACTCCAACTTTCACAGAACTGCAATATGCTAAAAATGTCTAATTCTAAAATTAATTTGAACCTACTTTATAGAGGCCCACCATATAATCTGTTATGTGCCCTCTGAGTCCAGTGTGTTCCCGAGTTCTGAATATTTTTTTATTCTAGAAGAATACAAACAATGTCTAAGTGTGCTTAAACTTTCCATCATGTAATGCTTCTCACCAGGGCATAGGTTAGAACTCCGTAATAAAACACATTGGTATTTCAGTGATCTTAAAAAAAAAATGTATAAATAATTACTTGGAGCCGGGTGGTGGTGGCGCACGCCTTTAATCCCAGCACTCGGGAGGCAGAGGCAGGCAGATCTTTGTGAGTTCGAGGCCAGCCTGGTCTACCAAGTGAGTTCCAGGAAAGGCGCAAAGCTACACAAGAGAAACCCTGTCTCGAAAAAACAAAAACAAAAGCAAAAACAAAAGCAAAACAAACAAACAAACAAACAAAAAAATTACTTGGAGATAAATACTGACTGTAAATAAGTTTCCATTAGTTCAGGTCAGCATATGATACTACATGTATTTTAATTCTAAATTATCCCCTAAATTGGATTTGGAGCTTTTAGGGTGTTGGGGTTGTGGATAGGGATTATTAAGCAGTGTTTTAGCTTCCTAGGACCTCATGGCCTTTTGTGGTCATCATCATGAATGCCGACTGTCCCAAAAGCTTCTTTTATTTCCAGTGGTTACATATATTCATCCATTTCTGAATTCTATAAAATGGGAATTTATCTTCCAAAGTTTTCAAAATGTTTTAGTTGAAAGAGAAAAGATCAGGGCAATTCACTTTACAACAGGACTTGGTACCGGAAATGAGTCATCAAGGGTTCTAGCCAGCATCCGGGTGGCGACAGTTCGGCTTTGTTAACAAAAAAGTGGAGTTGTCCTTTTCCTGAGTAGCTGTGAAAGCTATGTAAGGGACACCCTGAAAGTGAAGAGGGCGCCTCCCAGTCAGTCTCCATCCTCTGAAAGCCGGTCCTCTCTGAAATACCCAAGTGTCACATAGCGAGCGAGTCATGGCTTCTTGGAAGTCAGTGAGGACCTTTGGTAGCAGTTACGCTGGCAAGCACTCTTACTCTCGAAAGCTCTGAAAACTCCAGTTCTCAGAACCACTTAACAGGAAGCCTCACCCAGTAGCAGAGGAAGCTGAGGAAGGAAGGAAAGATGGCCGTGCTGGGGGAAGGGGAGGCAGATTAAACAATGAATGAAGTCACAGCTCTGGGATTCTTTGTGGTCCAGGACACACCCCACTTAGATGCCCCGCCAGTCCAGAAGCGTGGCTCAGCATCCACTCTCTTGCTGGCCTGGATTACTCCTTTCCCAGGTTGGCTCAGAAATATCCTCAGGGTCCCCATCTCTGGAGGCTTCCTCTCCCTGCTCCTCATCACCTCCAGTCTTTCGACTTAGCTCTCACCTCCTCCATGACCTTCAAAAATCAATGCTCATCTCTTCCCAAAGAAGTAACCACTGACATTTTTATCCACTCCATCAGACCACAAAGTGGTTTACAATTTCCTCAGAACGTCTACTGTATTTTACTCCATATGAGGAATCCTTTTATCCCTTCTACAAACTTAAATGTTTTATCCCTTTACTAATTTTTTTAATCCATTAATCAAGAACTTATTTAAAAACCTACTGTGTGTACAATAGCATGTTGGAAATTTGGGGATAAGTAAGAGAATTCCTGCATTCTGGAGTTTATAGTCTAGTGGGAGAAAACAGGCACCATCAAAATAGTGTCCGCATCTCTCAGTTTGGGCATCTGCTGGTTGAAGGTGGTCAGGGAAGATGGAAGCCTTAAAGACAAGTGGGAGGCGGATGAGTGAACGTCCAGGGTGAAGGCTGTTCCCAGCAGGGAGAGCAGCATGGCAGAGGGCCACAAAACTTGAGCAGACCGTGTTCCAAGAACTGCCTATAATTGAGCGTGGCTGGTGGCTAGAAAGAAGTCAAGCAGGGGCGTGTTCTGGAGAAGGGGAGGGGGAAAGGGGCAGTGAGCAGAAGACCGATTGTCAAGGCTTTTTGGGACCTTGCTAAGGAATTCAGTCAGTTCACTGCGCTTGCATGGCCTGTTTTGATGGGCTGTCATTTGTGTTCCAGGTGTTTTGGTTTGAGTTCTCATGAAGCAGAGTCTGAGACAGAGTTTCAAAGGCAAGTGGGTTCATGAGGCCGTGATCCTGTGACAAGTCAGGACAGTACGAGCCCTCTGGTTTGGGTGTGTGTTCTTCCATATGCAAAGGTTTATAACGTCCCTGGGAGGTGCTGTGGGCCTTTAAGAAGTACAGCCTGGTGGGAGGTCCTTAAGCCAGTGGAGGTGTGGACTGTGAAACCTCATTTTGTTTCCCCTTTCCCTCCCTCTGGCTCATTAGGTATGTTGTCATGCTCTCCTGCTGTTGGCATCTGGAACCTTCAGTAGAGGCTCAAAACCAACTGGGCTGCCCAGTCTTGGACTTGAACCTTAAAAACTCTGGACTAGACAAGTCTCCTTTTTTTTCATAAGTAGAGTGTGTTAGGTATTTGCTGTATTAATACAGGCATGGCTGATGGAGTGGGAGGTAAGTCAGGAGGTGGTTCAGGAGCAGGAGAGCTGGCAACTCAAGATACACCAATACATAGCTTGTTGCTGTAAGCAGGTCAAGTCAGACCTCTAGAAAACCGTAGAAGTACTTTGGAGGCACCCTACCTCAGAATCAAAAAGGTCCAGGAATCATTCACCAGTTCCCCTCAGGCTTCCATTTAGAGCTGTTCAAACGGCCTGCTCTGTGTGAGGCACTCAGGAGAAAACCCTTCAGGCAGACAGCCATGGATGCTTGAAGAAGCCTTGACTGATGATAAGGATGTGGGCGGGACATAAGCATCTACTACATCCGATTCTACATACGGAAAAATGAAGGAAAATATGGAGGGTTTGGACCTTCACTCTTTCAAAGAGTCAGGGCAGGAAAGACATGGCGGTGCCCTCCAGGGGCTGACGGAAGACTGTGATGAGGGGTGAGTCACCGAGGTGTGGGTACCTGAGGGAGCTACAAGGAACAGGGGCTGCCCCCTAAGTTCACAACAGTGGGAGGTCAGTCAGGATTAGCCCTGCTTCTGAGCTGCCACATTTGAACAGGTGGGAGCCCTGCCTTCTCCCTGCTCAGGTGGGGTAACTCTGAAGCTCATCCTGTTTCCCAGAGCTCTGAGCCCAGTGGCTCCTCCGTGCACATTCATGCCAAGCTGCATGCCTTGTGACGCTGCCCTCCTTCACCCGACCCACTTCCCGACTCCCCTACACCAGGCTTCCCAGCCTCACCTCCCAGGTAATCTACCTGGTGGACGAAGGCGAGAGCTGGAGTCAAGAGAAAGAGGTTGCTCAACCCAGGTGTCACAAAGATAGAAAACTGCAACCCTGCCAAGTTCCAGCTTGTGTGGCAGGAAGCTGAAGGCAAAAAAACACTATGTGCCTTTTTTCTTGTCCAGTTCCCCAGCCATGGGTGCTGAGAGCCAGAGGACAAGGAAGTCCCAGGACATGCATGGTCCAAGAGAAGTATCTCCTGGGGCTTGGAGCAGGAGGGATGTGGAGAGGACACTTGGCAACACCCTTCTTTCACACGAGAGTGTGTCTTTGTGACCTTCCCTGTCCAGACATGTGTCAGAAAGCTCCAGACTTAACGAGAGCACCAAGTTTCCCAACAGCCCCTTCTGTCGGTAGGCTTTTAACCGTTAGCTTCCATTGGCTTCAACGTAACTGGATCATCTGGGCCAAGAAGGTGATTAGAGCCATTCTCGACTGAGCCAGGGCCCGAGCCTTATCTGTCTTTGCAATCAAAGTCAAGCGTCCACTTCAGTACTTCACGTCTTCCCAATAAATGAGAAGTGTTGGTGCTTGGCACTGAGTGATTTATTCAGTTCACCCGAATATTTTCATAATAGTTCAGTTGGCCGCTGGAGCCAGAAATCAAATGCCTGATTCCCACAGACAACTTTTAGCTTTGAGTTTCTTAGTTTGACCATGAGCTAAGTTAATGTGTAACTTTAGATGGGACCTAAGGTGAGAATATCTGTCTTCATGAGGCAGAACTTCATACAAGTCTCCACAGGGTGAAGGATGCAGATGGATGTAAAGCCCTTTAGTCCCAAATGCACTTACGCTAGCACTTCACACAGTCAGACAGATCGGGGTCCAAAGGTGGGGATATCCTGTGCAAGCTTACCCTGCTGGGAAGGGTGGATCCAGGAAGGCCATATATATTTCACTGGCTCCAATGTCACACTCGTCTGTTTCAGTATGGGTTTCTGATGGAGTGTTGCTCAGAAAAGCACACTATTTGCTTCTAGAACCTCAACCAAAAGCACACCCAGAGTTGTCATCCTACAGCCTTTAGTGACAGTGTGAGCATGCTTCCTGCAGTGGTAGCTATGACTTCTGCCTAACTGTCACCAGTGTGCTCCTAGGCCTGGCCATCTGGCATCAGCTACTGGTCTGTGAGTCTTGTTCACTGCATAACCTTGGGAAAGCGGATCAGTCCCCTGTGACTCAGTTTCCCCATCACCAAATTGGAGTGAATGGCCATTCTTGGGGTACAATAAACACTAAATGAAGTTAATGGTGCCTGGAATGGAGAAGACGGTGGATAAAATCCCAGTGTGATCGTTTGGATTAGCTAGCATTGCCCTAGCCACCCGATCATTCTGTAGAGAAATGCCTTCAACCCCTAGCTTGCCCTCCAGAATACAGAGATTCACCTGGAGAGGCTGAGAAGTGTGGGAAGAGAAGAGGAGAGGGGGCCGGGAGGAGTACACAGTGGCTGGGTGCTTTTATGCCCTGGGTGATGCCACGTGTGGATAGGCCAAAATGAACTAGCCAAGCACGTGGCACATTGAGAGGTGGAGATTCTTGTCAGAAACATGATTTCCTCTGTGGTTTCTCTGAGCTATTTTTGTCTTTGCCAAATGACCCCCTTGGGAAATACAGCTTTCACACACTCACCCCGTGTGTGTGTGTGTGTGTGTGTGTGTGTGTGTGTGTGTCTGTCTGTCTGTCTGTCTGTCTGTCTGTGTATACACACACACTACCTCTAAGACTTGAAAGGGGAAGTGATAGGTTTCCCTGGAGAGGGCGGGTCAGGAGCTGGGGCACACAGTACGAACGCAGCACCGGACACTGGCAGGCGCTTGGGATTTTCCAGACAATGGAAGGCTTTAAGTGACGTAGGTTGTGAAAAATCATCCACCCTCCTGGGCAGAGGACGACGGTGTCTTGGTGGCAGGTGGTGGCTCTGGCATCTTGGGTCATGTTGAGCTGAGCTGGTCTGAGGCACGGTGGCTGCTGCCTCATCTCAAAGTTGAAGGTGGGGCGAAGTCGGAGTCCTGACTCCCTCCTGAGAGAGCCCGACCTGCAAACCCAGAGAAGGAAGGTGTTCACCCTGTCCTGGGGTTCCGAGGGCTGGCAGAGGTGTCTGGTTACTTCTTTATCCCTTCTCTCACTTAGAAATCCATCCTTTCACAGTTGTAAAGGCCAGAAATTCACGCTGAGAGGGCTGGCCTCTCTCTGCGGGCTCGCACATCTCCCGCACCGCTCCCCCCCGCCCCCCCAGTTTCTGGCTTTACAGGAAATCTCTGTGGCTCCTTGGCTCAGAGCCGCAGAGCTTAGTCTCGGTGTTCTCTTTCACAGGTCTCCTTCCTCTGTGACTGCGTCTGCGTTGGCTTCACCGTCTTCTGTAAGAACAGTTGTGGTCCTGTTCTGATCCCATGTGACCTCACCTTAGCTGCATCTGCAAAGACTATTTCCAAGTAAGGACACACATCGAGACCCTAGGAGGACGTGCATTGGGTGGGAGGGTACTACCGACCTCAGTACAGGTGGCTTCTTTACGCCAGGCACCCTGCCAGTTGGCCTGCCAACAAGGATGAGTAAGACCCCTCCTGTCTCAGAGTCTCCCGAGGAGATAGACACGTGAATACATCGCCATGATTCCACAAGATAAATATGTGCTAACATCATACATTGATTGGGCACTTCCCACATGCCCGGCGCTATTTAAAGAAATGTCCATATAATCCTCTTAGCAACCCTGAGCACTCTTGTCAAGATCCCCACTTCACAGGTGAGGAGACTGAGCTCTGGAGAGCACAAGTTGCCTACTGGGGGTCGTGGTGGAGGTGGTCCCAGAGTCCCATCTTTGGCAGCAGAGGTTGTTCCTGTCTCTCTGAGGAGCCAGCGTCCGAGGAGAGGACGGCCAACGGTGCAGAGGCTGGGGGCATGCGGGGTGAAGACCGGGTTCCAGGCAGAAGCCAAGGCCGATGCCAGTGCTGAGTCAGCCAAAAAGCTGCACATGCTTTAAAAGGGTGAAACCTCTGAGCTCAGGGAGGGCTGCCGGGAGCCAGATAAGGTCAGGGAGGGAGGGCCCTTAGGCCCATGCTGAGGAACAGGAATCTGTTACATGCGAACGTCTCAGTCTTGTAATCATGGGACCTGGGGGTTTGAGGCATTCCTTCCAAGGTCTCGTTGGCTGTGGGTGGAGGGTGAGCCGAAGCGTGAAGAGCAGTGGGTTTGGTCAGAGGTGGGGGGGACAGGCTGGGCTCTGGGGTGTGCTGGTGGCACTTGCTGATGAATGTAAAGGGATAGAAGAAAACAAAATGACGGGGACCTTGTGGCTGAGGGGCAGATGGGGGACAATATGCCCCGGGGTACATAGAACATGCCGTGGGTAAAGCGGTGGCAGGAAGAAGCAACGAGCATCCTGCGTTGGGCATCCAGGGGTTTGAGAAGCCGGAGTTCGAATCCCACCAAGACAACCTAGGGTGAGAGTTCTTCTAGTCAGTGTTGCGTGGGAGTACAGGATCCTAGGTCCAGACCCCGCTGCTCAGCTGAAAGACCTAGGCAGCATGTTCACAAACACACACAGTCCTGTGCTGTGTCTAGAAACCCTGATTTTTTTCCCCATTAACCTATGTCTTAGTAGGATTCTATAAAGTAGTAATAGCTCACATTTCTGAAGCAATTCCTATGTTAACATTTTGCCTCGATTTTTGAAAACTCTCTTTAAAATTCTGTGATGTGGCACACCTCCAGTTGTAGGTAAAAACACTAAGGCTCAGAGGAGCCCAGTGATTCGCTAGACTCTGGTAGCCAGTGCTGACCTCTGCAAGAAAGGACGGTGGCCTGCAGTCTGAAGCCCTACGTGGGTGCCACTGTGCCGCTGGGCCTCTCCTGCCTCCTTCCTACCTTGGGTTTGTCTCCTCACTGTGGAGGCCTAGCTTCCGGAAGGCGGCCTTCTGCTTCCCCCCTCCATCTAGGTTCATTGGTTCCAGCCTCAGTCCATCTCCTCTTTGTCTCCGTGTTTAAGTCAACTTTACATTTTCCCTCGTCAACCTTTCTAAATAAAAATAGACCTCGCCTTCTGGACTGGGTTGGCAGCTTCCCACACACTTGAGAGCTCTGTGTAAGGTGCCCAGGATGAGTGTGGGCACAGCAGGGCTGACAGATCACTGATGTCTGATGGAGGAAGAAGGGAAACCCCTTCTCCCCACAAACCCCGATGCCTCTTCCACTGCTGCTGGGCCGCTCGGCTTGGGCTCTGTAGCCTTGATGTGTATGATTCTCTGGGCTTGTCACAGCTAGGGCACCTGCACAGAAACCAGATCCTAGCTGCTTGCTGTCTGTGTCCTGGGGCTGAGGTCTCCCTGTTTCCTCAGGCCAGAGGGTGTGCCACCTTCCTGACCGACTTCCAGATACCAGTCAAGGATAGCACAAGCAATAGACCTTTAATAATAACCAAAACATGCAGCCAGCTACTTGCTTTGAAAAAAATTATTACTATTCTGTACTTCAGCCTCGGGCGTTAGATCTTTACACCCTCAGAAACAGGTTCAGAGACCGAGGGACTGAAAGGGCTGACTCAGCTTGCCCACTTGGTTTCCAGAAAAATCTGTCTTTCCCATCATATTTCCTTCTCCCCTGTTCTCTTTGACTATAGTTCAAGGAGATCTTAGCACACACACCAACAGGAGCGTCCAGATGATTGCAGACTTCGACGCGAGGAGACTTTTCCTCACCCTCTTCCCCTAGCCATTCTCTCTTCCTCCTCTTCTGCCAGGGCCTGCCAGATTGCCAGAGCCACCCAGGAACAGACTTCCTCTCTAATCTGCTGCATCTGTTCACCCATCCTACTCCACGCTAATCCTCCAAAGCGTACTGTTTGCCACAAACCGGGCAGGAGACAACTGGGGTGAGACCACAGGGCGGGTGCGTGACTTCAGCCACTCACGTGTCCTTTCGTTCTCATGGGCAGCAAGGGAGCCACCTTGATGCCGACAGCCGAGTGACACTTAAGAACCCTTTAGTCACAGGGTCAGCTCCAAGTTCCCGTTCCACACAGCCAAGCCTTTGTCATTTATCCATTTGCGCACATCAATTTTACGCCCGTGACTTAGTTATATTTATCTGGGAATGGTTCAGATTCAAGCCATGGGAAAGTCAGGAGGCTTGCATGATATTTATGGTTCAGTAATTGCCTTACTGTGGGGCCCAGGCTCAGGAGCCTGTCTTTCTCCATTGTGAAACAGGGAGGAATCTTCATGCATGCAAGGGCTGCTCATCAGATGTGTTGGAATCTGCTGTTACAAGCCTTGATTTATTTCTTCTCTCCTGTAGAAGTCCCCCCCCCCCACAGCCTTGATCCCCAAAGAACATGTGAGAACTTAGCACCAGTCTCCTATAATCTAAATGTTCAAATATCCACCTCCCAGCCCCAGCCCACAAATTGAAGCCCTAGGCCCCAAAGAGATGGTATTCAAAACTGCTTCCTCTGCTAGGTAATTAGCTCCTGAGGCCGGAGCCCCAGTGAATGGGATGATTGCCCTTGTAGGGAGAGAAAGAGACACCAGGTCAGCTGCTGCTGCCACATGAGGACACAGCCACCCAGGAAGAAACTTCATCAAAACTAAGTCAGCCATCGCCTTGATCATGGACTTCCAGCCCACAGTCCTGTGGGGGAAAAGCCACCCGGTTCAGGTGGTGTATCAGCTCAAACTGACTGAAACACTGTCCCTCCACTACGTGTTCCTCCATATTCATGATTATTGACATCAACAAGCATCTAGAAAGATCAGTACGAGTAAGGTATTTGCCATTGAGAGAGAGAGAGAGAGAGAGAGAGAGAGAGAGAGAGAGAGAGAGAGAGAGAGAGAGAGAGAGAGAGCACGCACTTAATACTTAGTACCTAAGGGGCTCTTAATTTACTTGCTTCACTTTCAAATTACTCTTTTTAGTGGCTGAATGTACCAAGGTACAACTGTGTGATATAGTCAACTAGTCCCCAGGTGAGTATTGTTTCTAGTTTTTTTTTTTTTGCCAGTTATAAAACAGTACACATAGCTTTGCTTCTCCTAGGAGGGAGTGGGACATCTGGGCAAACCTTTGTGTGTTTTAATCATGACAGACATAGCCAAATCACTTCCCAAATGGACCATGTCTGTATAGATTTCCAATCAGAAATGTACAAAAGTCCCTCTTATTTTTTAAATTTTTTTTCCTTCAGCAACAGGAATTGTAAGTCTCTTTGATGTTTTCCACCAGAGTAAATCCGAGTGAACCGACATGTCCTTGAAACTTTAAGTAGTAACTTCCTGACTGCACATGAACGAGTCTCTTCCTATATGTGTTGACTCTGTGGATTTGGCTTGGCTTGGTCCCTGTCTTGGCTTTCTGCTCAGGTGTTCATCGCTGTGTCACTTGTTTTGCAAAAGTTTCACATGTTTTTCACATGTTTGAACCATTTGCTCTTTCTGCTCTCTGAGGGTCTGTTCTTAGTCTGCTAACTTTGTGTCTCAATCCAGAGGCTGTAACAAAAGACCCTTGACTGGCGGTTTATAAATAACCGAAATTTACTGGATGGAGGCTGAAAAGTCCAAGGTGAACAGAGTCAATGTCTAGTGAGGGCCTGTTCCTCAGCTACTGCTTCTGAATGCTAACAAAGTGGAAGGTGTGCATTCGCTCCCTCGGGCCTCTTACAAAGACACTAACCCCAGGCCTGAGGACCTCACCCTCATGATGTGACCATTTCCTAAATGCCCCATCTCTTAATGCCATTTCCCTGGGTAAAGTTAGGTTTCCACATATGCACTTGGTAGAAGAAACAGATATTCAGACCATTCATTTTCCATAAAGGGTTCTTCCTGTCTCTGTGCTCCATTAAGCCCGTCTGTCCTTCTGCAGCTTTCAAATCAGAAGGCACTCAATCACCTTCGAGGTGGCATGTGTGCCCTGGTATTGGTGTTGTATAAATGTTCCCATGTATGTCTTCAGCTCATCTACAACTGATTTTTTACTTATGGGATAAGCGCTTAAAAGCTGCTCAAAGAATGTGTAATATAAGAAAGGTCACACGATCTGATAAAGAAGAAACCTGCGTGTTCTCCACTTACATGCAGGTCCTAGCCTATGATACATATGAAAACAACATATGTTCTCTATGTACACATGAAAACAAATACACACATGGGTACAGTACAGCATGTAGGAAGGAGAACAAGAAGAGGAAAGAAATTATTAGGTGATGAGGAAGGACTGAATGAGGTAATGGACACTTGAGTCATGAAGGAGGTTAGAAAGCTAATTGTTCTTCTAGTTTTAACTCTGACATGGATTTTTTCATTTTTTGGTGGTGGATAAGTGCATAGAAATATCTTTGATAGTGAAAGTATAAAATTCAGTGTGAAGCTCCACAGAACTTCATTGAGGGGTACAGACTTTGGGTCTGGTTAACATCAACATGTGATTCTTTTTTTTATTGGCAAGTTCTTTATAATGAAGTTTTAATACATTTTAAAAAATAAAAAAAGATATTCAACATTACTCCAAGTGGGAAAAAAAAAAACACAAATAAAATGTATGGAGAAAGATTTTGTGGCTCTTGACTTGGCAGTAATCCAAAAGCTTTGTAATACACAGCAGTGATGAGGTTTCTGGCAAAGACATTCTTATTCATTGCTGGTAAGACCGTGACCCCTTGAGATGGCCCCCAGGGAAGGCAATCTGGCAAAAGTCCAAACGCATATTCCCAGCAGTTGTGTGTTTGGGAAATGATTCTACAAATGCTTTGCCAGGGGAAAAGGTATATATTTGGGGACACAACTTGTATTGACAGAATATTAAAAGCAACCTCAATAGTCGATAATAGGGGACCAAGTGTGTGCAACTTGATCAAGTGGAAACTAGATCAGCTGCAGTGTAGGTGACAAGAGAGACCTTTGTGCACTTACAAGTATCTTACAGACTCAAGCAGAATCATGATGGAGTGTGTGAACATTCTACTGTTTGTGCAAAACACCATAGGAAAAAAATCAAGCTCCTTATCTATATAAGAAATTCCTGGAAGCATCTATCTGGTGAGATGTGAGACTGAATTGAGCAGATGTGAGATACAGCTGGGAGAAAAGTTTTCACCACATGCTCTCCTTGAATTTCATTTTATATTAGCCTTTTATCTATTCGAAAACTTTCTCCTAGTTACTCTTGGGCCCTCATCCTTCCATACATTTCAAGATAATTTAATCTAATGTCTATCTTCTCCAACAGTAATTGATTATGTTTATTTCTTAATTTTGGTGAGATGGACCTTTATATTATATTCATAACCAAGACCGAAATATTTCCCCCATCTGTCAAGATCTTGGTTTAGATCTTTCATAAGATGTCAATACTTCATGTCCTTCATTTTAAATTCATTTCTAATCAAAAGACCATCTTTACTGTGATTGACATGTGTTTCCCATTCTCTTTTCTAGGTGCTGACTGTCAGAAGAGATCACTTCAAGTTCCTTATTTAATTCCTATAGTGTTGACAAAATTATCTTTTTCTTATTTAAAATTTTTTTGTGTATGGATGTTTCACCTGCATGGATGACTATGAACCACATTTGTGCATGGTACCCACAGAAGCCAAAAAATGGCATCAGATCCCCTGAAACCAGAGTTACAGATGGTTGTGAGCTGCCATGTGGGTGCTGGGACTTGAACCTGGTGTCCTCTGGAGGAGCAGTCAATGCTCTTAACCACTGAGCCATCTCTGCAGCTCCAAATCATATTGTTTTCAAAGCATATAACCACATTCTCAACATAAACATGCTATGTCAATATTTATAACAGTTATTTCAGATTCAATTCTTAATTTGTTAGATTCCAATAACAATTATAACTTCATTTTCAGGTTCCTGATTTTAATGGAGGCGGTTCCTAGTACTTTATTTTTTATTTAGGTTAATATTAGGCTGAGCAGATTGTTGTTATACAGGTCTGGAAGAATTGAACATTGGGGTTTTATTTGATTCGGTGTGTTTGTCCTTGGCTTCCACACCTATTTTAGGTATTTATTTGAAATTACTTTTACACCGTATCAAATGCATGGTTTGCTGACTGTGTAGACTGTTACCTAGAACAACTGTAGCTGTATGTTTTCCTGCCTCTGTGCTCTTCTTTCTCACATTGATTTGACACATGCATGTGACTCCAGCCAACTGGACATGGCAAGCATGATGCAATCAGAACCGGATCAGCAATTGCACAATAGAATTGCTGCTCTTGGAAGAGGCCCACACTTAGAGTCCTGTACAGTCCGTATTAAAGAATGGGTTAGTCTACGAATGATAAGAAGCTGGTTGGTCCCTTTCAAAGACAATTATGTAAGTCACACAGTAGCACCACGTGGAACAGAATTACTCACCTGAGTCCAGCCAAACCGTAGAATCACAAAGAGTAACATATTGTTATTAACTTTAATTGAAATCAGCTCTTGTCAATCAGTGGGTCATGACCCCTCTGAGGGGTAGAGCAACCCTTTCACAGGGGTCAAATATCAGATATCCTGCATCTCAGATATTCACATTATGATTCATAACAATAACAAAATCACAGTTATTAAGTAGCAACCAAAATAATTTTATGATTGGGGGTCACTACAACAAGAGGAACTGTATTAAAGGGTCACAGCCTTAGGAAGGTTGAGAACCACTGATTTAAATTAATTAATTTGTCTTTTATAATAAAAAACACATCACTGGGAGATTGTTGTAATAGTAAACCATGGTGACAGATTTTTCTCCTCTGGGGAACTCTTGAATTTTGAAATAACTTCAAATCGTGTAATTATTAATTATCCTTTAGTTACTATTTTTGATTAACGGCTGGATTCTTATTGGTTGATTTAATTTTTTTCATTTAATTTTTGATTGATTTTTTTCTCTTCTAATACTGGTTTACACAACAACTTCGGTTTCTCTATAGCTTAGGGTTATTCAGGTTATATTTTAACCATCTATGCTGAACAGTTAAAACTCAAGTGAAACTCTCAGGCCATAAAACATTCTAGGGTTGATGTCACCCTTTTCCATATCCTCCAGAGTAACTCATGCTTATATTCACTAGACGTTGATATTTTACATATTGCTTACAGAGTATGTATATTTTAGATATCAATAGCTAGAGCTTTTTGTATCCTTTTGTGACTTTCAATTTCCTTCATGGATATGATTTTGCCTCTTTTTTATTTCCCAACTTATCTGCTTAACTCTTTTTTTTTTTTCAATACTTTTTTTGGTGTTGGGAGTGGAATCTAGGGCCTCATACATTCTAGTCAACTGTACCACTGACCTATATCCTTAGCTCTATGATTTCTTTTATCTTCAATGAAGGTTTTATAATCTATTTATTAGGTTTTCCAAATAGTTGAATTTGGGATCGATTTACTTTTTATCATATTGTCTTTTTATTTTTTGCCTTTATTAATTTAATCTTCCTCATTTCTTTTGGCTTGCTTTCTTTTTAAAAGTTCAGTTTCAGAATTGAGAGCAGTAACGAAGGATGGTGCTGTCTGTACTTTTCCAGGCTTTCACTCCATCCTCACTCCCCGGGTCATCTTTAACAGCAGTAAGGATCCCTCATTGAAAGAAGAGCGTTTCCATTATAAGGAAATTGGCCTCAGTAGTGGAGCCACACACCATAGTCCAGTCCCTCCTGCAGCATGCTTCTCCTGTCTCTTTGGCAAGTGAATATTAATTTCCCTTTACGGCACCTGCCTCCCTGTGATCTCATCTCCACCCATGCACAGGCTGTGTGACTCAGGCCTAGCTAATCAGAATTCTCTATCTGCTTGGCCAGTGATTGACTCAGGAACTGACACGTGACCCAAAATGGGCCAATCAAACGCCCTCCTAGGGATTAATTAGAACTCTTAGGAAAGAGGCTGCTCTGTCCTGGATTTCAGATGCTATGACCTAAGATTATCAAGAGCTGCTAGAGGTTGCTAATCTTTATTGTCTCTAGAAAGCCATCGCAGAATGACGACAATGCACAGGAGGAGAGAAGAGATTTTTTTTTTTTTTTTTTTTTTTTTTTTTTTTTTTTTTTTTTTTTTTTTGAGTGTGAAGGGTTTTTTTTTTTTTTTTTTTTTTTTTTTTTTTTTTTGAGACAGGGTTTCTCTGTGTATCTTTGGAGCCTGTCCTGGAACTCACTCTGTAGCCCAGGCTGGCCTTGAACTCACACAGATCCTTCTGCCTCTGCCTCCTCCCGTGTGCTGGGCTTAAAGGCATGCACCACCGCTTCTCGACAAAAGATGGGTTCTTAATGACATCAGTTGTGCCCATGATCAGCATGCCTGGCGGGGGAGGGATTCATTCTGTTAGAGCATTTTGTAATGTGAGTGAATCTTCACTTTCGTTTAGTGAGTCTGAGTGCCCTAAATCATAGGCTGAGTTCTGACAGACATAGAAAACGTGCGTCTTAGTCAGGGTTTCTATTGCTGTGAAGAGACACCACGGCCACAGCAGCTCTTCTAAAGGGAAACATGTAATTGAGGTGGCAGCTTACAGTTCAGAGGTTCAGTCCATTTTCGTCATGATGGGAAGCACGGCAGCACACAGGCAGACCTGATGCTGGAGAGGTAGCTGAGAGTTCTTCATCTAGATTGAAGTTTTGAAACCTCAAAGCCACCCCCAGTGACACACTTCGTCCCACAAGGCCACACCCCCTAATAGTGCCACTCTCTGTGGGCTATGGGGACCATTTTCATTCAAGCCACCCCACATAGTATCAGGAAAAGCCTGTATCTGCCCATGAGAGTCAAATCACCCCACACAGTCTAGATGTCACCATGGGGGCCCTCCCACTTGTATCCTCCACTGTTCCTAGCTCACTCGGATGCTTCACCACCACACCTGCTGCATTATTTGGTTGCCCAAGTCTTTTGACTGTTAGATGTTGGTGTTAAGGACAACAGAAAAACAAAAACAAACTAAAAACGAAACAAACAAACATGAAACAGTCCAAATACTTTTTATCTGAAAACCTGCTAGAGTTTGAGCTTTCAAAGGGAGAAATATAAGATTGTTTATTATTGCTGGAATAGAATCACCTTCTTAGTGAGTCTGTTTTCCTGGAAAGGTGGAAGGCTCCAAGAATCCAGTCAGGCCTAACCTGTGTTGAGGTGGAGGGAGGGGCGTCAACAGTGCAGCTCTGCTGCGGGGTGGAGGCAAGGAAGGCTGGGACGACCAGCAAGCTTGTTCTAAATTCAGCCTCTCAGAGAGCAGCCTCCATGCCCTGTCCAGTGCTTCAGGGAAATGGGACAAGAATAGCATTTCTTTGTGTGGATTAATTTTACTAAAATTAATTGGCAGGAATCAGATTACTCACAAATTAAAACAACCTTCAGAACAAAGGGGGAAAATTCACATTTACAGAAAACTTACTATCGTTATCTGGCCGCTTTGGTCAACGTATCTAAGTACGATGCCGTTTAGCCGGCCTGAAGGAAGCCCCTGTGGACCTGGTGTTCCCCTCCAGCCCTGTCCTGGTGAGTTGCCTCTGTTACAGTCCCACTCACGGAACAGGTTGAGTCTGAGTTGTCTGTGCCCACTTCTCTGGTCCTGATCTTTTCCCAGCCCACTCCCCGTTCGCTCTTGTGAAGTCTCTAGAAGATTCCACGTTGCTAACTGCAGTGGTCCATTTCCAGCCCTCGGTGTGTTGACCTCTCTGGGAGTTGATCCACCTCCTCTGGAAGTACTCCTTTCCTTGGCTCCCAGAACCCTGCATTTTGCCAGGTGCCCCTCCCAGTAGCCGCTCCTCTGGTTTGTCTCTTTTGCTGTTCCTCCTCAGCTTCCAGACCCCTTACTATGGAGGAGGGCTTCTTTGACGTCCACGCTAGCCATGTGTTCTGACCTATGGTCCCAGCCAGCTTCCCAGCTTCAAATGCCATCTATATGCTGACAACTTCCAAATTTGTTCCCCTGCCTGGACCTTTCCCCTGAATTCCTATTGCATACTTGTCATCCCCACTTGGATGGGGAACACGCATCTCGGACTTAACACACTACCCAGAAAGGAAACCCATCCTCCCTCAATGAGCCGGCTCCTGCCCTGTCTAGTTAAACGGCAAGGCTTTCACGTTTTTAGGCTTCAAACCGTGGAGTCAATTTTTATACCTCTTTTACACTTAAACCCCCACCTCCAATCAGCCTGAAAACTGCCGGGCTCTATCCTCAAATATATGTAAAATTTCCACTCCTACCGTCCTCACCCTGGCCCAAGTCACCATACTCTATTATCTCTTGCCAAGATTCCTGTCCTGGTCTCCTGGATTCGCACTTTGCCTGGGCTTGGCTATCCTCCATCTAGCAACTGGCATGATCCCTTCCAATACATATGTCAGGTCCTGCCATCCCCTGCCTGGAATCATCCTGGATTTCCTCCTTGCTCAAAGTCAAAGATACCCTCCCTATGAAGCTCCTGGAGGCCTCGCTTGATCCCATGTGTTCTTCCTAGCTCCTCACTCACCCACCCCATCACTTTCTCGAGCCTTGGTATAAATGCTTTACTGTTCCATGAGTCTTTATCACCTGGCTTAAAGTGGCATCTTCCAATTGCATTCTGAAATTATTATGCTCTCTTGACTTGTTTTCTGCTTGCATTTATCATATTTAATGTCATGATTTCACTTATGTATTCTTTAGCTTTTTACAATCAAATGTAAGCTTCAGAGATTTTTTTTACCTGTTTTATTCACTACATTAACTCATAGTCCATAGCAAGTACCCACCCCCCCCCCCCGAAAAAAATCCATGCTATTTTGGGTTCTTCCCTAGGAAAGCCTGTAATTCTCTGGAAGAGGCAGGATGTGGGGCAGGGGGAAGTGGTAAAGGGGGTGTCCTGGGCAGTGAGGAGGACATGGTGGATTGGCCGGATCATCCGGGTGATGAAGAGAAGATTGGTGCTGACTCGGGGTCTCTGCTTTGTTCGTGGGGACAGAAAGGCACCGCTGTCAGGGGAACTCCAGCACTTGGTGCAGAGGACCACTGGAAGTCTGGCTTCACATACTCACCCATCCCCCGCATGGGCACATCTCACGGGTTTCTCTGTGTACTGGAACTCAGACGAACTAGGAGGGATAAAGGCGTGCATAATTTAGGAGGGAAAATAGAAATTATTTTTGCATAAACATTCTATTTGGTTGAGAAGGAATGTTCTAATCGTCTACCTCATCTAAAAATGTATCTATCTGAAGGAACTGGTTTTGCACTAAGGACCATGATAATATATTAATAAATAATAATAATAAATGACTCAACATAATTTTCTTTAATTTCATATTTTGCCACCAAAATGTAAACTTTAGAGCTGCACACACACACACACACACACACACACACACACACACACACACACAAAGAAGTAAGACTGTGGTCAACTGCCTTTACAAACTCTCTTCCTCTCTCTCTCTATTTTGCTTTCTCTCATTAATTTACCTAGGCATCCATCACAACAAGACTCACATATATAGATCATTTATATATGTCCCAGAAAGTGTTTCCTATGCTAGTTTATTTAAGTCTGCCAACCACCTTGTGGGACAGGATACCCTTTATAAAACGTCACCCTAAATTCTAAGCCTTTTAACGTAATAATTTTCTTTTAATTTTATTAATTTGGTTCTTTTTAATTAGATGTTCAGTGAAAATGTTTGGCAGTCAGCCTCTCTTGCGGTAACTCGAGGCCTTCGGCTCCTTCACATGGTAGCTCGATCACTCCCCAAGGCCCTTGGGTCAGACACACCCTCCACCAGCAGGTGGTTAAGAGAGAGTGGAGGATCACATTCCATTGGCAAGAGAATCTAACTACACAGCAACCCTGACTGCTAGGAAAGCTGGATTGGGAGGACCAGGGTGGCCATGGCAGGAATGTCTTAACTGTCGCATGCCAGCCTCTGCCAATGGCAGATGCCTAGTATTCACCTAGAGGAAATCCAAGTGCAGAAGGACCAGAAACTTGCTGAAAAGTTAGTCAGCAATGCATAATGGAGCTGTGACTAAGTCCCAGGCTCTCAGTCTCCATGTGGGCTTTTTGTCATTACGGCTAGGGTAGGAATTAAGCCAATCATTTTAGGATGACAGTGGGTCATCCAGATGAATGAGAGGAACAAAAGGCAATGGCACACCCCAAATTCTTGTTCCGGTTTATTTTCCAACCGCTCTTTGCCAAGTGCGTAGCCACCTGGGCCAGAGTTTGCCCACTCTACCTCCTTGACAGTGCTGGGTAGTTAAGAACCGTCTTCAGCCAGCATGCATAGCACCAAGAGATGTCCCCTTAACAGGAAGTTAGCCTGACAGGTAGGTGGGGGCTATGCAGAGGAAGGCTAGCTAGAAGGAGGGTGGGGCTCGTGGTGTGAGGGCTTTCTAAGTAGGCTTTTCACATGTTTAATTTCTGTCTTAAAGCCAGAATTAGAATGTCTCAGAAGGCTGCTTATTTTAGGCTCTTGTGGTGTCAGGGGAGAAGAAAAGGTTGAGACTCTCCTCTGGTGTAGACCAGTTGTGTGACAATGGACCAATCACCACAGTGAGTCTACCTGTGGGCAAAATGAGGAAGTGAGGAGACTGTGTCAACTGATACACAAAGTTCTTAAAAGAAAATGTGTCTGATTGAAAGGGAAGGTCCTGGTTGGGCATAGCAGTATGTGCCATTTATTCCCAGCACTCAGGAGACAGAGGTAGGCAGATCTCTGGGTTCGAGGCCAGCTTGGTCTACAGAGCGAGTTGCAGGACAGTCAAAAGCTACATAGAGAAACACCACCAAAAGAAGAAGAGGAAGAAGAAGGAGGAGGAGGAAGGAGGAGGAGGAGGAGGACAAAGAAAACACACAGAGAAAGAAAGAAAGAAAGAAAGAAAGAAAGAAAGAAAGAAAGAAAGGAAAGAAAGAAAGAAAGAAAGGTGGGGAGGAGAAAGAGAGAGAGAGAGGGATAGAGAGGGAGAGGAGGGAGGACAGGTTCTTCTCATAAAATGAACTCACTAGCCTAAATATTAGAGTTCACAGACTCCCTGCAGGGTATCCGTGAATTGCCCACTCCGACCAGGTGGATGGTGAGATCTTTCATTTCTCGGTCTCTTTCTTCCCAAAGGCAACCATCACTGCCCTGGACTCTGCTGCCTCCTACAGAAGGGACCTTCCAAGCTCTAGGTTACTGTGCCAGCCTCCCTGCAGTCAGTGTGGCCGGAGATACAGTCTCTCCCCAGAATCATTGGCTCTGAGGAGCCTCCAAGCACCTGGAACTGTGCCCCGGATCCGCAGCCACAGACTGTTCTGGAGCCTTGTTGGAGGGAGAGGGTGAGTGAGGACACGGCCGGATGCTCTTTTGAGTCGAATGAGGTTGAAGGCTTTGCTTCCCTCAGTACCATCTAATCTTCAAAACTCTTTGGCACCAGATGTAGTGGCCTATGCCCATAATCCTAGCACATGATTATGGCTAAGGCAAGAGGTGGCCATGAGTTCGAAGTCAGTCTTAGACTACATGGGGAAATCCGGGCTAGTCTGGGTCGTGTGAGTAGACCCTGCCTTAAAAAAAAAAAAATCAAATCAAAACAAAACAAAACAAAAACCTTCAACCACATTGACTTCCTGCCATCTGAGAGTTTCTGTCTGCTGCAGCCTTGAAGCTGCTCCCTGGGGATGGAAGAGAGCTCGCGGCCAGGATCCTGCAGCTGCTGTGGACACAGGAAGTCTTGGTCACTTGTAAAAGGTAAAGAAAACTATAAATACTGTTAAAAACAGAGCTTCCCAGGTCAGAGGAAGTCCGGATGTTGTCAAAGTCAGGCCGTGGAAGAAGGGGGGCCCTGGGAGCCTTCCCAGTCCTCTCTGAACCTTCCAGAAATCTCTGCTGCTATCCAGGGGAGGCTCCTCAGCATGGCCAGTCTTCAGGCTCTGACTTGCCTTTCCTGCCCCATGACTCTATAGCAGCCCCACCCCCACTCACCAGCCTCTGATATTCCAGGCCAGGTTCTGGTGCATCACAAACTACCCTGTTCCTCCTTCCCACCATCTCAGGCCACTCTTTTCTTGAGCCTGGCTTAAACCCCAGGAATACCTGTAAGATTTTCTAGACACCACTAATGTGACTGAAAGGCTGTTCTCTTTGCTAAGGGCCTACTACCTGCCTGGTGCTCTACAGGCCTCATAGTTCATTCCCTTAACAAACATGGCAGGCAAACAGTGTCATCCCCTGTGACATGGGGAGAGAAGATAGGGGAGAAGTTGGCTTTGGAGCAGCATTTAAATATCCTGAGGTCACATCACCAAGAAACCACAGAATAGCAAATCTTGTCCAGATCCAATGCCATTATATACAACTTACAGTCCCTCTGTCCATCTGCCCACCCTACCGCTCACTCAACAGACCATCCACCCATTTCCGTGTCCTCTTCCCATACTTAGATGTAAAGTCCTGAGTCACTCAAAGTTTGTGACCATGCTCAGTCAGCCCATTGTGGTGATTCTCCTGGAGTAGGTATTAATCTTGAACTGTCCTAGGAACGCCAAATACAGGCATTCCTTACAAAGCCTGACTGGTCTCACACTTTGAGGGCATTAGATGAACAACTGGAAGACAGCTGAATGCCCATCTTTGGGTATAAATGTGGTGATATTTTATTTGGCTCTGGGGTTTTTATTAATAAGCTGGTTTCGCAATTTGTGTTACATATAAATGTTCCTAGGGTACAAGGGTAGTTATGTTCCTAGGATCTAGGATTCAATGCCATTGGGCAACCAGGCCCAGGGAAGGCCATTCAAGAATTAACAAGAGATGATAAGCTCCTTGCCAAAGCTCCAAGCCAATGTCCTTCTGGACTCAAATGAAGCCCAGCTCAACTTTTAAAACTATCAACACTGCTATCAAGAAACCCTGCCACAGAAACATGAAAAGTTACCCTTGAGATTACAATCACAGGAAATGTAGTGTCAGCTTCTTTAGTAGACATAATTCATTTTCTTTCCATCCTGCTGGCTGCCTGGTTGTATGACAACGAGATCTCTGATGCCTAGAACGCAAAACCAAAACACTGCTGGCAGCATCCTAAGTGTTACCTTTGGAAAGCCCCTGGAGATCTTGGTGCTATGCAGCTCACACAAAAGGACGTGATGAGAGCATGCGCTGTCTGAATCCAAGGCGGTGCTGGCTGCAGAGGCAGGCAACGGTACCAAGAGTCGTGTATACACATGCACACTCTAAGTCTGGTGTGGGAAAGCTTTTGTCCCAAAAGCACCTCGGCCGTAGTCTCCTGTCCCTGGTGCTGGCCGCAGTCTCTGCATCTCTCTCACTGTATTATCACTATCGTGTGGTTATTTCCTTCAGAAGGCAGTTGTGGAGAGAAGGAATTGGTCCTTATCATGGGGGTGATGGTCAGGTCACTTTCAGAACTCAGTGAGTTGGAGAGGGCGTTGAGAGGCAAAGTCACGTGGCTAAAAGTCTCAGCAGGCTTGGTCTGGAGGACTCCTGGAAAGAAGGGTGTGGAGCTCTGCTCTGACTGGTTCCTAGTGGCCAGGACAGAAGATGGAGAGTAGCTTTGTGGCGATGGTGGACACCAGAAGTGTGCTGTGAGAGCATGTCTCGACATGGCCATTCCACCCTACAGCACACAGCAGTAAGAATAGGCCATATCTCTAAATATAGATGAGGAGCCGCCTTCCCAATGTATGCACCTGCCCTGGCCCTCTGTTGGCAGCTCCCCCCCCCCACAGAAGTTATTTTGACAATGCACTGCCCATCTTAATACTTCAGTTCAGAAAGCATAGCGACTCGATTTATCAAAGGTGACAAACTTTCTGCCAACGGGGGAAATGCAGCTAGTGAGTCTACATACACACGGCATCTCTTTAAAAGTGCTCTCTTAACTTGGTGTAAGACATACCACGTTATTGGGATCCTTCCCATCTACGTAAAACACTTTTTTTTCAGGTATTCATTTATGAAACAAAATGTTTTTCCTTGTGTGGTTCAGTAGAAAGTGTTTCTGCCTCCAACCCTGGTAGCTGGCCGACAGTTGATCGCATCTCAAATCAATCACTCCTCATGCCTTAATTAGAGCTCCAAATAGAAAACTGCATAGTGAAATTCTCTGTCCAAAATACCAAGTGAAAACACAAGCAGGCTTCATTCCCGGTTGTAGCCACGCCAGTTTTCCATGATCTGACCTGCAGTTGACATCAGTGGACCAAGACCTTTCTTCAAAGGCGTGCATATATTTTTATAACCTAGATGCACGAGATGATGACAGAGGATTATCTTCGGTCATTGAAGATGCTGGAACATTCTTTCATACGGATGGAAAAACTAGCCCTGTGGTTACTTCAGAGCCATGTTGAAGCTGACTTATCTTTGTTGTCACATGGCAGGGACTCTAACTGTCCCATGGGCGGCACCTGTACTTTTTAGGATGGATATTTAAAAGCATAGTGATTACACAGCCCATATGTTCTATGGTCAGCCCCATTTTTACACTACATTTGAAAGTCACAGGTGATACACACACACACACACACACACACACACACACACACACACACACACACACATGATCTGAACTCTTTCCACAGGGCAAGCTGGCTGTCAGGATGTGCTGTATTTTATTATTCTGTGACCTTTTGGTTGTTTTGTGAGAAAAACAAAGCCAAATCTCAATGGTGTTTTTGATCGACACATTCTCGTCTTACAGAATATAAGTAAATAAATGCTCAGTTATGAGAAACACCAGTGTAACCACAGGATGCCAGTGTCAAGGGAAATTTAGCTTCACAATAAAGCTTTTGGTTTAAGCTTCTCTCTCACATAGATTTCACAATGAGAAAAAAATCAAAGAGACAGATTTGAAACTTCCTGTGTCCATGAAAGGAGATTAGATCTCTACTTTTGATATTTGACTGTCCTGTTTCCATAGGTGCACCTAGTTCACGGGCAGAAAGCCTGTCTGTGGAGCACAGAGAGTGTCTCAGGCCAACACCACCTCTGGCCACAAGTGAAATCCGGACACTGTTGATTTTCTCTACCATCTCAAGCATTTTTTTTTTTTTTTTATTTTAACTGACTCTGGTTCCTGCTCTTCAGCAGAAAGTCTCAGTCATAGCAAACCATTCTAGACCTTCTTCTGCAAGCATGCTAAGTGCATGTGTGCAGACGTGTGACAAGTTTGAGAATCTAAAGATTTGGAGAATCCCAGCAGCATCACCATTAATTTTTACAAGTCTATGTGCATATGAACATCATACATCTAAGCAGAAAAATGGTACAAAGGGATGCCTAAAATAGCTATTTCCTGTGAGTGAAAGGATGGGGTTTATTTTTCTTCTCCACATTTCCTTGTGTTTCCTAAAATTTCTGTTAAAAATGTCTATTTTTATAACAGGAAGCCACACAGTGTACAATACAGTGAAAATGTTCTCCATTACAAGGTAAGGTAAGTGCTCAAATAATTTTGCTTAGTTTTGTTAGATTTAATTACAAATTTAAAACAAAAGCATCACATGATCTGGTCTTCATCTCTTTAAACAAAACAAAAGATACCATCCCGCCTCCAAGAGTGTAAGTGCAGGCAGCTAAATTTCACTTTTAAAGAGTTTTAATCTAATCTTTGAAAGTATTTGGATAAAAGCATTGGAAAACATATTTCTGCTTAAAAAAAAATAAATCCTTATCCTCAGAACTCAGAGGCTAAGCTGAATTACTCAGGCCCAGAAACATTTTAAAAAGTTAATTAGAAACGCATTAAGGGCAGCATTGTATACATGGATGTAGCCATCTGCTATCTTGAGATTTTTGTCCTAGGCATAAATTAGGTTTTGCAGACTTCCTTTTAAGTAGCAAGGAAGAGGCAAACTCTCTCTCTCTCTCTCTCTCTCTCTCTCTCTCTCTCTCTCTCTCTCTCTCTCTTTGTTTTTTTTTTTTCCTCTCCTCTCTGTTTCTTGTGTTTGTTTTTGTTTGGGGGGGAGGTTCTTTTCCACAGTACTTGGAACTGACTCCAGGGTCAAGCAAGCTCTTTGCTCTCTTCCACTGAGTTACACTCCCAGATCAGCTCATCTCATTGATTGGACTCATCAGGAAGAGGGCCGCTGCAGCCTCTTTGCAGTTGTTATTTTGAGACAGAGTCTCATTATGTCACCCAGGCCAGGCTGGAGCTTATACCAAAGCCCAGGCTGTCCTTGACCATGCCATTCTCCTCAACCTCTCAAGTAGCTGTGTTTTCAGGCCTGCGATACCTGGCCCCGGGGAGACAAACTTTGAAATGCCTGACACGACTGCCCTGAAGAAGAGGTTGTATCTGCCCCATCTCAGAGTCAAGGAAACATGTGAACCAGGTTGCGTCACTATCAGGTCTCAATTTAGTTTTTTAAGGCCCTCTTTGTGACCTCTACCCCCTTACCTCTGGTGGATCCCCATTCAGTCTCACCTAAAGGAGCTAAAAGAATCTCATTAAAGCAGTGACCTTCCAATATAAGCTTCTACCAGGATCATGTGGACAGCCTGTTGAGCACAGCCCGTGGGATCCTCTAGCAGACATGCGTTCTGACTCAGCAGCCTGGGTTTCCAGGTGACACGGATGCAGCTTCCTGAAGACTACACTGAGAACCAGTGGGTGAGGCAAGAATCTTAACTGTGGGACATATAAGGCAGTTGGCTTAAGGCCTGGATCCTAGACGCCTCAGATAAGTTCGCCTAATTAATTGGATGCTTAAAGCTGCAGGCCCACCATGGCCTTGCTCCACCTCCAGAACTCAGAGACAGCCTGTCTGCACCCAGTGAGTTTCTCAATCCCCCAGGACTTCCCTCCGCCATTGTTTGTCCTCTATTGGCTAATTAGCTACCCCTAAAGTGAATTTTCATTAGGCTAATTACTCACTTAGGGGCCAGGATATTTCTCCTCTTATTTCATATTCAAAACCCCACAATTAAATAGCAGCCCCAAGGGAGGTGGTGGTAGGCTGGGGGGGAGGGGGAAGGAGGAGAACATGAACCTGTTTTGGCCAGTCACAGGCAACCAGAGACCTCTCCGCAGAGGCTGACCAGCCTGCCTGGTTGGGTACCTGATCATTTGCCAACTAGGGCGGTGGTCTCAGGGAGGTTGTCGAAACACATCGTTTGGGAAACCAAGCCTTCCCTCAGCTGTCCTTTAGAGAATAGCTAGGATTAACGTCTCTTGATACTCTTTGTAAAGAAACCTCTGGGCTATGTGAACATTTTCAGGTCTTGGGGCGGCTTTTCCTGAACGATTTGGTGCTGGCCCCAAGCTAGGGCCTGTAGAATCTGCATGCGTGTTGGGGGCGGGAACTTCGGAGTCCTACTTAGTCGCCTGCCCATTGGACAGTTTCAGCTCTCAGTTTTCTTTTCCGGGAAGCCTAGAAAAAAAAAAAATGGAAAAAATGGTTACCTTTGACCCCGTGTAATTCTGGGGAGGTGTTCTACCATCTCCGGTGCAGTCAGCTAAAGGGAGTTGTGAGTGAGGGTTCCTTGGACTTGGAACCCCCAGAAAGCAGACCTACTCAGTCTTTGTTTTCATAATCAATCATCTCCACTCTACCAGGCCAGGGGAGGTGAGGCGTATTCTCTGGGCTATTGCTAAACCCAACATAGACTTGCCTGGTGAGGTAAGTCCCTCACAACCTGCTGACGACAGTTGCTCAGGTCTTGCCAGAGAAAAAAGTATGTAAATTATAAGCTGGGGTGAGAACAGTGCATGTTAAATCCTGCTACATGGCAGTCACCAGACCAAATGCTGCCTGTCATGAATGGAGTCAAAGTGGAGAGCTGATCAAGTTCTGTCACGCCACTGTCTCCTAGGCATTCGTCACCACGGCCCCTTTCCTCTCCTGGCTTACGTTCCTTAGTTTCATGGCTAAGACTAAAAAGTTTTAATTTAGTCCAAACCAAGGAAGCTTTCTGGACTCGGGAAGTCAGGAAAAGCAAGAGAAGCCTAGATAGACTGGGAAAGAAGCCGTAGATGGGTGGTGAGGACACTGGCAGGAAAAAGGGAGTTCGATTGCAGGAGCTGTGGCCCTGGGGTGCCAGGAAGTGGCTGAAGACTGAGTGGCCCCCTGGGCCCTAGGAATCACGTCTGCCCCACATGCACCAGTACATGTTAGGTGTGAGGTACCTGACGGCCCCTCAGGAGCCTGGAGCACCCCTCCCGTTCTGTTAGAATTCATTATATTAGCTCAGAATTAACACACCAGAACCACAGCGCCACAGCAGGGTTTGCCTCCCTTCCCTATTTGTCATCACAGGCAGTGTTGAAGGAAACCCTGGGCAGTTTCATTTCACTTTAGAAACACCTTGGGCCAGCAACACCCCTGCCACTGGGGGCCTTGTTACCAGGACCAAATCTTGGCTTCCACTGAACTAAGATAGCCCTTACATGTGGGCTAGTGAACTTGACTGTACCTGGGAGCTAGTAGCCCTTATACATGGGCTGGTGAACTTGACTGTACCTGGGAAGATTTGACTCCCAAACACGGTAATCCAATGGCTAGAGGTTCTGGTCTGGCAACTTAGATTTTATATGATTTCAGGGGATATAATATGAAGTGAATTGAGAAATACAGCCTAAGCTACCTTCTTTCTCTCCTTTCTCTCTTCCTCACAGGCAAAGAGGTTTACGGGCATTTTCAAAAAACGTAAGACTCCCATCATGTTGGCCCTCTGTGTTTCTGTGTGTCCCCAAGTAATGTCAGGGCCACCGGTTCGTGGAGAAGCAAGGCATCAAGGCATATGAGAGTAACTGTGTGAAGGAACACAGGCTGTAAGCATGGGAGGACTCTGTGCCAGATTTGGACCAAGTGGCAGGGTCCTGGAGCCAACTCAGGGTTCAGAGCTGGGCAGAGCTGTGTTCTGGTCTTACCCCAGCTGTGGGACCTTGAACAAATTCAATAATCTTTCTGGTCACTATCAGGTTTCTCAGTTTAAAAATGGAGCTATGTGGTGCAGGGTCACACATGACTGTACTCCCGGCACTTGGAGGGTAAGGCAGGGCACAGCAAGCATTAGGCCAGCTTGGGCTAAATTGCAAATGTCTGCCTCTCTGACCCCAGAGAAGAGGATAATAATGACACACAGTGACTCAAACTGTCTCTTCTTGTAGACAATGTAGCCAAACAGAATACATGGTGAAAATAAACTACAATTCAAAGGTTTTCCTGAGCTTTAAAAAAGATTAAGATTACATATTGAAGGGGAATACCGTGAACCTCGGAATATGAACACAGTCAACCAAGACATTTTTTCCTCACTGCTTACTTTAAAAAAAAAAAAGGACACACATCTCAGGATAGCTATACAAAAACATTACATGGCTTCTAAAGGAAAGAAAGTCAGATTGGAGCAAGGAGAAAATAAGAATACCACATTTAAGATTCTCAAGGAAAACACAACCAGGGATTTTATACCCAACTAAACTTACTTTTAAATAAACAAGGTACACAGAACTTTATGCTCACCATGTAGCTCCTAGGGAAAATTGCTCTGCTACAACCCTCTGGGGGAGTCCACTAGAAAGCAAGAGTCACACAACCCTAATGACTAGGCAAGCCACAGGCAATGTAGAAGCAAGACTAGTATGAATGAAATGCAAGTGTGTGCTGCATGCCGATGATGGAGGTGTGCTGAATGCTTCAGCAGCCATTCTAGAACAGGGGGAGCAACTATTACATGTGGGTTGCTGGATGAAGCAAATGAATACTTTATCTGCCATTTTGCCAATACTTGAGATCTGTGATTTAGTGTGGGGGGTGGGGCGAGGGTGGGGGGTGGGAGCAGAGTACAAACTGAAGTGAGAACAGTTTGTATTGGAATTGGGAGCTAACTGCAGGTGCCTGGAAAGCCCTGGTACCAACAACCAACCTTGTTACAATGAATAACACTAACAGACAACAACTGGGACTTTTTGGGTAATTGACTGATTTGGGGTTTAGGGAAGAAAATGTACAAGACGAACTTGGGACATCTTGCCACACCCGACAACAAACACGCTTTGAGTGATGAGTCAGTAATATCAAAAGGACCCAGCAGGCTCCACAGAGAGGCTGCAACTGACCAAAAATTGGCCACTCAAGCTCCAATCGTGAAAAAGCTGCAATGTCTTGAAATTTGTAAATAATTCATTATTGTGTTTAAGCTAATGTTGTACCATGATTAAAAAAAAAAAAAGATCACCACTTAGAATAAGGAGCCAATTCAGTATCTTGATAATCAATAAATAAAGAGAAAGAATCAGTATATTCTAACAGCTCTGTATATTCTCATACTAGTGGATTTGTGTTGCTACGACAGAATATGGAACCCAGAAGTTATAAGAACAAATTTATTGGCTCATAGTTCTGGAGGCTGGAAAATCCAGCATCTACATATAAGGGATCTTCCTGCTGTTTCGTCTGACATTGGAGGACAAAGAGAAAATTCCTGCTTCTGAAAGCCCTTTAATTAAGGAGTGGACCCGCCTGCCAGGGTGGAACACTCAACGGTTTACCAGGGCATTAAAAGCCCACCTCTTAAGGCAATGCTGTTAACACTGGCACCTGAATTACAATATAAAGTTTGGAAAGGACAGAACCTAGACCACAGCAGTATAGTGCTATATTAATCAAGATAATCACTGATCTGTCTTATTAACACATTAAAAGAGAGAAATCGTGATTATATCAATACATATAGAAAATGCATTTTTACAAAATTCAACACCAATTTCTAATTAAAATTAAACTCAGCAAAGTTAGAAGTAATTTCTTGAATATGACAAAAGGTGCCTATTAAAAATTGGCTGCTTCGACATCGAGGTAATTTCAGTTAGTTCAGGAAGTTGATGCAGTTAGATCATGAGTTCAAAGCTAGCCTCGTCTACTTAAAGAGAGTTTCAGCCCATTCTGAGCTACATGTTAACAAAACTCACATCACTACCACCAGCAAAAACCTGGCATTTTCACACAATCTTAACAAATGGAGAGGGCTTCTGTTTTTAGATTCAAGGCATACAGGATGTTCACTCAACTTCTCAACATGTTATGGGAAGTTTAGCCAATGTAAAAAGACTAAGACAAAAAAAGTCATTTAGATTGCAAAGAAGGAAATAAAACTGTCTTTATTTATAGACCACATTGTCACGTAGGTATAAAATGTACAATTTACCACAAAGCTCCTCCACCCAAAATAAATAACTTTACCAATGTTTAGGATAAAAGACCAATGTACAAAAACCAATTATTTTTATATATCAGAAATCAGTCAGAGATCAGAATTAAGCAATAGCAGTTGCTGTAACACTGAAAAATGTGAATCAGGCTTAGGGTATGGCTCAGTGATAGAGTGCTGACCTAGCATGTGGAAGCACCTGGTAATTCCTTGTATGTGAATCTTAGCTGAGCATGGTGGCACATGTCTTTAGTCCTAGCTAGCAGAGAGGCTGAGACAGGTGGAACACTTGTGTGTTGTAGAATATTAAGATGTGTTACTTTGGCTTATGTTACATTTGCTTAACTCTGTGAAGTTGTGTTACTTTGCCAGTCTAAAACACCTGATGGGCTAATAAAGATCTGAATGGCCAATAGCAAGACAGGAAAAAGGATATGCGTGTCTGGCAGGCAGAGAAGGAGAAATCTGGGAGGAGGGAAAGAGGTAGCCAGAGAAGGAGGAGGACTCCAGGGGCCAGCCACCCAGCTACACAGCAAGCCATGGAGTAAGAGAGAGGTTTATAGAAGTTAGAGAACGGAAAAAGCCCAGAGGCAAAAAGTAGTTGGGATAATTTAAGTTAAGGAATGCTGGCAAGAAACAAGTCAAGCTAAGGCCGGATGTTTATAAGTAATAATACGCCTGGCGGGCCATCCAAAAGGGAAAAAAGCCAACAACACTTGTGTTCTGGAGTTTCAGGCCAGCCTGAGCAATATGGTAAGACTGTGTCTCAAGAAGAAACATGGGACAAAAACTGTGCAAACCTGTACCCTGACAACAATTCAGACAGACTGTGACAACATCACTGAATGAAATTTAGAAGGACCGTGAAACTGATTGCTTCATTGTCATTTTCAGCCAAATTGATCCATGGATTCAATTTGAAATCCCAGTCAAAATCCCAGAAGCCCTCTCTTTTTGAGAAGCTGGCAGGTGATTCTGGAATTCACAATATCAAGAGCCAAGATAGCCTGGTATCAGAGTGGCTAGCTGGTGAAGACAATAAGCATAGGTCAAAGTAACCATATACTAGGGCAGGATAAGAAGAGAGTAACCTAGAAAAGAGGGCTGCCCACCCATAAGCCTGTTCATCTTCCCTCAAGAAATAGTTCTGGCTGACAGTCAGGACACGTGTGAAGAATTGTCTCAATGCCAAGGCACCCCAATAAAACACAGTGTGGAGCGGGGGACCTGGAGGAGACAGCAGGGGAAGGGGTATGGGTGGGAAAGTGTTGGGCATTGAGTCAGTGTGGAGAAAAGTGTCTTCAGTCTCTGTTCCTCTCCTAAAGAAGAAAGAGGCTCTGAGGAAGGGCGCACATGCAGGTACCTGGGTTAGGAAGAGAGGCCATGACCACAGACAAGGCACTGCACCTGCTGGGCACCTCTTCTGGTGTAGGGAATGTCTGCCTCTTCCCTTGAGAGCAGCCATGCAGAACCTTTGTGATTGTCTGTGGTTGGGTCATTACAGTCACACAGAGAGCCTGGTAGTCTGTTTGTATTGCAAAGTCCGTAGCCTGTTTCCAAATAGTTAAGTCTGGCCCTAGGCCACAATACATGCAGGTGCAGAGAATCCAGAACAGCCAAAACAACTTGAGACCATAACAAAGTCAGAAGGCTAACCCTGCCTGCCATCAAATGTATAGACATGAAGTTTTTCATGTTTTCATGCATATATCATCTTGGTTGTTTCTGATGCTGGTAATTTTTTTTTTACCCTTATCAGCTCATATACAGCTTTATTAACTAATTTTGGTCTTATCAAGGTCTTATCTTTTTTTGATATTTTTTATTTTTGTCCATTTCATATTTTTTTTGCTGTGATCTTTGTTATTTCCTTTGTCTTACTTAGTTTTGGTTTAATTTTCTCTTGTTTATTTTTCATAGCACCAAAAATATTTCAAAACACTGAACACCAAATCAGCCCTGTCAATAGAACTTTCAGTGTACAATATGGCCTGTTTACTATCAGCACATTTTGTAGAGCAGGTCTCCAGAACCTGTTTCTCTCGAGTAGCTGAAATGTTATCCCCCAGTAAAGTAGCTCATTTCTCAAGATCCTGCCTCTGGCAAGCAGAACTCTGGCTTCTGCTCACAGTTTCATGTGTACTGCATATATATTGTTTGTCCTTCTGCAACCGGCTCATTTCACTTAGCATAATATTCCCAGGGATTATCCAAGTTTTTATAATACACAAGATTTCCTTCTCTGTAGTATGTTTACACCACATTTTCTTTATCTATTGATTCATCAATGAAGTGTGTTGTTTCCATGCCTTGGATATCAAAATTAATGCTGTAACAAACACAGGAGTTCAAACAAATCTTTGGGATTGCCATTTTAATTTTTCTGCATAAATACTAAGAAGGATTGTTGAATGTTACTATATTTCTATTTTTAAACTTTTTGAGGCAACCTCAAATTGTTTTCCATTGTGGTGGCATCATTTTATATTCTTAGAAAGTGTGCATAAGAGTTCCAGTCTCTGCAGCATATCCTCACCAACACACACACACACACACACAACACACACACACACACACACACACACACACACACAACACACACACGTTCACACTTACTGATGATCTCTTCTCTCTGTCTCATTTTAGGTTGGTCTTGTGGTCCTCAGAATTCACACTAGTGTTTTCTTCCAACAGGTCTAACCTCTTTTTAAAGCAGCCCCTTGTTCTGCATATTAGATGTTGCATTTTCTCTAAAACATTGTCTTGGGACTTTCCAAAGCATCATCCATGGGGCTGGAGGATTCCTCCGCAGTTAAGAGCACTTGTTGCTCTTGCAGAGCACTGGTTCAGTTCCCAGCGTTCACATGGTATCTCACAACCACCTGTAACTCCAGCTTGGAGGGATCTGATTCCCTGCCCTGGCCCTACAGGTACTTGAACGCACGGGATGCATATAAATACATATATACACTCAGAAACACATGGTTAAATTAACAATGTCTCCCAAAACTCCATTTCCTGCAGCCAGCTTCTTCTCTACCTTCTTGCTAAACAGGAAGTATTCATAAACACTTTATTTGCCCACTCTGTTATCAGTGTCAACTTCAGTTTATTAATTTTGTTCTTATTGAGTCAAATGTTTCTACTTCTTGATGTCTGGCAATGTTTTAAATGAAGTGCCCAGTGTTGTGAGTTTTACCTCACTGGGTGCTGGATATATTTGCATTCTTGTAAGTAGTCTTGAGTTTTGTTCTAGGATAAGTTACCCAGGAATCATTAATCCCCTTGAGTCTTTTAAATGTTCGCAGGAAGTGATCAGAATAGCATTTGGTCTAGGGTTAAGGCTCCCCCTTAATGGGGCAGCGCCATTCTGAGTGTACTACCTAATGTTCCAGGTATTAGGAAGTTCTTCATTCTGGCGGTCAAGGACAGGCACTATTCTGGGCCTCACGTGAGCTTGAAGCCTCGGTGCCTCTAATCCTTTTGAGCACTTCTCTTTTGACCTTGGGTGGTTTTCCTTACACAAGGGAGGCTCTCAGCTGTGGGGCTGAGGGATCTTTTGGATCCTCAGTTTTCTCTCGTGGTGCATTTTCCTCCTTTCTGGTTATTCTGTCCTTTCTTCAAACTTCCGTTGTTCTGTCCTTATTCTACTTGGAGTCTTCTCTCCTTCTCTCCGGGAGATCCCTGACTTCTCCTGGGAGCCCCCTTCTTAGGCTACATAACTGAATCATCCTACAGACAGCAAGTTGGTGCTCACAGATCTTAGTGCTTGGTTTTAACTTAAGAATGGTTGTTTCTTCTGGTAAATCTGCTTCTACCGCATCCATTATCTTAGACTGCTTTGGGGTGCCATAATGAACTATCATAGATTGGGTGGGTTAAACAACAGATATTTATTTTTCATAGCTCTGCAGAACAAAACGTCCAGGGTGCCAGCAAGGTAGTATTTATTCTGAGACCTCTTCTGCTGGCTTGTAGGTGGTCACCATCTCACCATGTGTTCAAGTGGCCAGTGTGTGAACACTTAGGGAGAGAACATCAGTCTCTTCCTTTTCTTATAAGGATATTAACTCCACCTTGGGTACCTAATTTTATGCTCTCTTTTAAGCACCATTACCTCCCAAAGGTAATTGTGGTTTTGGGGCTCATCATATGATTTTGAGAAAGGCACATTTGGTCCTTAATCTTCATCTTATTCAGAAGTGGGAATCCTCTCAGACTGTGTTTTGAGGAAGCCTCACCTTCAAGATGTATAATATCAAGGAGCTCAGGCAGTTAATCAGGTAATTTCACCGTAAGAACTCCAGTCTCTAACGTCTTGCGTGCAGTGTGAATTCCCATGAGGGATATATAGTACGGAAGAGCTCCCAAATTTATTATGAGAAAATTCTAAAGGGCAAAGCATGTTTGATGGAGCCCGCTGTTCGGACATCACTATTTTTGCATGTTTATGTACCTGTTAATTGTAATCCAGTCAATGAGTGGTGTCTCTTTTCCTTCTGATAGTTCAACTTTTAGTGTTAAATGTTTTATATGTTTTATACTTCCTTTCATATTAAGAGGACCAATGTTGGAACACAGTCCAAGAATTCTGAGCGCTTGTGAGGAATCTCCAAGAAAACAGTCAAGAGTCTTGTGACCTCCGTTTCCTAAAAACATGGAATTGTTCTTGGGATGCGTTTTTGTGCCCCTCCCAGGCATAGCGGGCAAGAGTGAGGTTACTTCCGATTATTCATTACACCTGGCTATTGTTATGTGTTTATATGGAAAAACATGCTTTTGCCATGTGCTGCTTATCTATCACATGAAGCTTGCCGTTGTGATTGGACACTTTACTCATGTGACTCCTCTTAATTCTGAGTATAAATCGATCCTCTGAATAAAGGTGGCTACTGCATAATACTTTAATCCAACCTCACTTATCGGCTCCATTCTCCCAGGCTCCACTTGGTAAAGAGACCGAGTCCTATTTAATTGACATTCATTTGCATATTACATAGGGAGAAATGAAAGCTTATAAATGTTAGGCAACACATTCAGCAATGGTGGAGGTAGAATTGAAGTCCATTTTTGATAGCCTATAAACAAAAAAAGGGGAGATATTTGTGTGTCCACGTGAGAATCTGTAACTGTAATGTCTGTTTTCTGTGTCTGCAGATCAAGGGTGACTAATATGCACATTCTATACACATAGGAAATGTGCCCCTCCCTCTCAGTCACCTCCCTCACTTGGACTGGATGTACCTTAGAAGGGGAGGCCTGAAGGTAATCCTGGGAGGTGACTTCATACAGCCAAGGATTTATACTGGTAAGAAGAATCTGGAATGCCAGGACGAGTGCTGTTGCCTTTCTCTGAGTCCACTGACTTCGTTTTCGGGCTAACGAGCTGGGTTGGCCTTCTGTTGAGGAGCGTTAGTTCCTTGTCACTCACAGAGTGTCTTACCACATGTCCGTACTTGAAGCAGCTTGGCATCATCCAGAGCTGACAAAGCTGGCTGGTGTGTCCCTTCTATCTGTCTCCTCTCTCCTTTCTGCCCTCCCTCTTTCTGCCCTATGTGTTAGTTCATCTTCAGTTGGAGTCAAGCTTTCTGCATTATGTGTGCCGGGAAATTTGTATATTAGAGATAATGCATGCTTTCTAGTTCAAGGGAGCTTTATACTAATTCCATTGATGAAGAAAGAAGCCTGGTGAAGTCTAGCGATGGCTGGCTGCTTCTTGAGATAGCAAGAGCTATGGACAGGTGCCTCTGCTCTGGCACTGTACTAGTTGGGTGACTTGGCTATTTCCCTTCGTCTGATGAATTTGATTCTCTTCTTCCTCTTTTGGCTTCCTCCTGCTCATTATTTCTATTTGCTCAAGGCATGGAGAGAGATTATTTGAATTGTTCAGGAAGAACTCTTCTTGGAATTTACTGTAGATTCTAATCCACGGCAGAGAGAGAGAGAGAGAGAGAGAGAGAGAGAGAGAGAGAGAGAGAGAGAGAGAGAGAGAGAGAGAACGCAACCAAAGGCACAAAGATTTGAAAGAAGCAATATTATCTTTATTCGAAGTTAATATACTATATATGTAGGAAATCCTAGGGAAGCTACAAAAAAAGGATAACAGATGTATTAAGTTTTTCAAGGTCTTTAGGATACAGGGTCAATATAAAATTCAGTTGTACTTCTATATATTAACAATAAACCATTGGAAATTGAAGGTTAAAAATATAATTTACAAGAACATAAATGTGAAATAACTAGGGAGAATTTTAACAAAATATGTGCAAGAACTCTTCACTCAAAACTACATTATATTATTGAGTGAAAATGTAAAAAACCTAAGTAAATGGAGAGATATACTGTGCTCATGGATTGGACAACTCAATATTTATGGTATCAGTTGTCCCCAAACCTATTTATAGAGCTAATGCTGTCTATTAAAAAAATCCTTAACAAACTCTTTCGTGGAAAATGAAAATGCTGATTCTAAAAGTTATTTAGAAAAGCACTAGTGAAGTAGCTTGAATCATTTTGACATCTGTGAACAGTTGTACTGTCAATCCCCAGACCTGCTCTAGACCCACAGAAATCAAGATGCTTTGTTGTTGTGGTAAGGATGACACAAACCCACAGGAAATAAAATCACACTCAGACACTAGCTAGCTCCTCCTGACTCTATGGAGGTCCTGATGCAGAAGGCAAGAGGGGGTTCTGCTAAGTAAACGGTGGGTATCCAAGGTGAAAACATGAACTTAACTTGCCACACACACTAAAAAGAACTTAAAAAAAAAGTAGACCTAAATGAATGAGCTAAATTTATAAAGTTTACAGAGGAAAACATGGAGAAAGTATGTGTAACTTTGAGTTAAACAAAGATTTTATAGATAGTATGCAAAAAAAAATACTGTAAAAGAAAAAAAGGTAAATTTGGTTTCAATAAAATTAAAGCTTTTGCTCTTGAAAAAGATAGTTTAGTCAGTGCTCTGCATGGGGAGGTAACAAATTGTATACAAATATGAATGAGAGCAAATTTTTAAATAAAATTAAAAAGAAATGGGAATGGTTAAAAAAATAAGGGATAACCCACAGAATGGGATTTCTAAGCTATATTCACAATCAAGAAGTCTTACAATGAAAAAGAAGGTCATTGATTTTAAATGGACAAAAGTTTTGAGTATAAAATAATACTTCTATGTATAAACAGCAACTAAGCATAGTAAGATGCTGTTGTATCTAACTAAGTAGATAGCAGGAAAAGTATGGCCACCTGTTAATGACAAGCAGGACTTGGAGCGACTTGGGTTGTTGGTGGGAATGTAAATGGTGGAATCCCTTCACAAAAGAACCTGGAGACATCTTAGAAAAGTCAACAAGTGCTTACATGTGACCAAGAAATTATACTGCTAGGCAACTGCCCCAGGGAGAGGAAGATGCACGTCCATATGAAGATGTGAATTTGGCAATAGCCAACAGTGAACTACCAATCCCACAGTACGGATCTCAGCACATTCTGCCAAGTAAAGCAAGGCAGACACAAGAGGACAGATGTGGAACCTCTAGAGAAGAAGCCCTAATCTTTAGGGCTAGCCACAGTTCTATGTTTGAAGTGAGTGTCTGGAGGACTGAATAGGAAGGGCACAAAGGGAACCGTTTTGGGTGATGTAAATATTCTGCTACTACAATTGTTGAAAGTGGTGACATTGGTACATTTATACATGTCATTTGTACATAACTTAAAGTGAATTCTACTTTACGTATGTACAGCTTTATTGTATGCATACTCACTTAAATGAAAAAATGAGGCAGTAATCTTTTTCCTCTAAAGATATTATTCCTGTTGAAACTTCCTCTGTAGGAAACTGAAGGTGAAATGTCCAAATCACGCTGGGCACGTCATCGTTCTGAACAATGTTCCCCATCACAAGTAAAATGAGTACGGAATAAGATGGCTCACTTATTCACTCGTAAACACTCATTACGCCTATAACAGGGCAAGACCTATGCTGGGCTCTAGCGATGTAAAGCTAAAATGAGACCATTTCTGCCCTCAAGGAGTTACCCTGTAGCAGAAAAGCAAGACAAGCTAAGACTGGCATGACCTGGGCTGATTTAGCAGTCTTCCTGATGATGTAGCACTTGAGGTAGGTTCTGAGGTACAAGTTATAGTTAGGTAAGAAGAGAAGAGAAAGCATTCCAAGTGAGGGAGCTATATGCTAAAAGCCAAAGGTCAAAGACCCTTGTTAGGCATATCAAGTAGGCACGGAACATAGGCTTTATCCTTGTAAGGCCACAGTTTTTTGCCTTGACTGAGGGAAGTTTAGAAATTCTATACCAGTTTGAATAGTGTGTAGATGGGGCTTCCTCATCTACTGGATCTCAAACCTGAAAGGAAAATAACCATAGAAGTTAGGATCCTTTCTATTGCAAAGAAAATCCTTTGGCTTATGTACAAAAGGGTCCAGCGGAAGCCTACTGGGGTGTGCTCTGAGGACCCACAAGGACCAAGAGCAGCTTTTGTCTCTCTCCATGGGACACCAGGACACCAGGTCTGGAGCATACTCTTTCTTTCTCACATTCAGTTTCCCTGAAGGTTCGATCACAGTCTTCTAACCAAGTGCCACTGGCTTTCACTGGTCATAGACTTTGAGTTGATCCCAGAGCCATCCCATGGCCAGTAGGATGGCACATGTAGCTGCCAGGTCAACCCAGAGAACTTGGGGGTAGGACTCAGTGTCACCTGAAACACATTGGGAAGAGGCAACCACAAGTAGAACTCAGAGCCTTTGTGGAGAGACCAGGTATTTGTGTTGAAGAAAATTGTATCCCAACCATTTTGGAACACTAAGGAAATGCAAAAACATGTGGACAATCTCTTCTTGTGACTTGGACAGCTAGGAAGTTAATGACAGTTGCCTTAAGAATGCCCACTATGACAAGCACCACATGAATGGATGGACAAAGACACAGAATAATTCTAATGTGTAGGCTCCAGCATATCTTGGCAACAGAAGAGCCTTTTCTGAGTGGGACCTTGAATACATGGGCTCCTTTAACAGAGATAAAATGAAGGGAACAGCCAGACCTGGCCGAAGATCATCCTGCATTTTGCTGAGGTTGTGCACGGGAATGGATCATCACAAGGAAATGGCAAGGCCAGATTACGAGGAATTACTCCTGCTCTGCTAAGGAGTGGGGACTTCATCTTTTAAGCAACAAGGAGACAAACTTTGTAAGCACAGAAATAACTCAAACTGATCAGCATTCAGAGAACTACAGAAATAGATGAGAGACTTCTTGAGACAAGAAGGAAGAATTAAGTATGGGGATCAAGCTAAGCTTTGGACTAGAGGGTGGAGAAGGTACAAGCTTATTGGTCTCTCTTCTCCCTGTGGAGTGGGAGAAGAGTCCAGGTGGAGCAAGACACACTAGGCAGTTAAGTCAAGGTGAAAATTTCAGTTAGCCAGGAAACTGCAGTATCAAAGCATCCTGATCCAAAGATGCTCAGACAGGCTCTTCCAGACACAAAGCCATGGTGCATGTTTGTGGACTGAGTTCAAAAGAACCAAACACAACTTGCCTGTGAGGCTGCTTCACTATGTGTCCATGACCATTAGCACCCACCACTAGTCTCCCAGACCCCTGTGGTCACTGACAGAGCAGAAGGGGAGGGGGTGTCAGTGATTTGATCAGAGATGGCACAGGAGAATGCCCTCGGAAGGAAGCCAAGTGAGGCAGTATGAAGAGAGAGTCAGTTAGGGATGGGGTGGGCAGACGAACTGATTGCTCTCATTATAGTGCTTAGCCAGCAGCACCAGCAGCTTAACCAGCAGCTAAGAGCAGCCTGACAGGGGTTTGCCATCATGGCAAAGTGGGAAGTTGCCTACTCACTTTGGTTTGGGACTAAGATTCAGAGCTACTGACTAGAGCTAACTGCACTGAATGAAAGCGTCTATCATGTAATGATTCATTTCTCAAGAGACATAATCTCAAGGTGTCACGAAATAAAGAACACATGCCAGTGAAGCTGGGCATTCTTCATATGTCACCTTCTAGCAGGTGACCTTAAGCTGTCACATAAAAATTAATAACACCATATTTAATTGGTGTTTCACATTAAAAAAATCACTTTCAGATATATTCTCTCATGTGGTCCTTTACAATCTTGTAAGGCAAACACAGCAGAAATAAAATTTGTTACTGTCTGTGTGATTTCCCTCTCAATTGCCAATAATAGAGATCTAATTATTTAGGAACATGTACTCAGGGCAGAAGTCTCTAATCCAGTGTATCAGACAAACTAATTAATAAGTTTATATTTTTCTTTAAAAACTTTAAAGATGGGCATGTCAGTTTACATCTACTAATCATCTAAAACACAACTGCTTCCTAATATTTTTGCCACTGTGGCAAAGGGAGGGGACACTAGCTCTGAAATCATGCTTGTCCCCTCCATGGAGGAGCGTGTGGACATGCACAATGGCAAGGCATATGACATGAATGTGTCACTTTCAACAACCATAACATGGGGGTTTATTAGGAATCAATCACAGAATAAACTGTTTAGTCTTCACGAAGTCAGCAGGTACCTGATGAAGAAGAGAATTTAGATTTTTCAGTAAATTCCTCATACCTAATTTCACCACACTTGAAGTATTATGTTGAATTTCATACTTTTCCTAATATATGCTGTGACAATAACAGTTTTGTAAGATACATTTGGATGAGACTTAATGAAATTTCAGTTAAGGAGAGTATTAATCTATTGATTTATTTGAGCTTTATTAGTGTGATCAGCATCTTCAATTTTCATGTAAAATCAGAAGACAATGGGTTTTTTCACATCCTATTATTTCATATACTAAAATGGTATGTCACTAAAGTAATATAAAACAAAACCTTTTGCTCATAATAAACACTAAAATAAGACCCGATGCCTTGAATAATGGCTTCAGTTCTAGAATGGATGAATACTTGTGGTGCCTCTGAGCTGTTCTGCTCCAGAAGTCAATCTGGAAGACCAAGCTTCAGCAAAGCCACTGTGGTTTTGATTCATCCTCCTTGGATTCTCCCAAGGAAACAGACTCTGGCACCATGCCTCAGCAGTGTCAAGGCTTCTACGTAAAAGACAGAAGGTTTCAGGGGTGCAAAGGGAGCCCTCTATACGTTTCTGACTTCTAGAGTGAAGAATAAACTATTATACGATGGAGGCAGGTGGAGTGGAACACACCTGTAATCCCAGCCCTTGGCAGATGGAGGCAGGAGGATCTGGAATGCAGTCATCCTCTGCTACACAGTGAATTTGAGGAGAGCTTGGGCTATATAAAACTGTCTCAAAAAAAAACAACAACAAAAAATTATGGGATGGAGATAGCTGTTTAACTTTTTCAAATAGAGTTGTTTAATGGAGAAATAAAATGGAAGGGATCTGAAAATCCATCATAAAAGTTGATAAAAAAAATTACGAAGCACATTTGAATTCCCATTGAAATGCATTATATTTCCAAGCCTTTTCGTGTCCTATCCCATCATTGGCTTTAGTGGGGAGCAATTTGTAAAACAGAACTATGATCTAGGGAGAAGTTTACAAACCGACAAGAAGCTGTGTTACCTCTTGAAGTTTATTACAGTGCCTTGAGTTCTTATTGCATAATATGGTGCGTGCCCGTTACAAGTTAGCGATCTGTGCAGGTAGGATGCTCGGTTCAGCAGAAGAGATGTCTATTGCTTCTCTCTTGACCATCATCAGCATGCAAATGCAGTGTTTGGTGTGGAGGGCTATTGTCTCCGAAAGTGTACAACTTCTTAGCGTTAACTGAGGAGGGAACATGATCTTTATTGGCTTATATGCAGAGTTTAATTTTGGTTGTATGCAGAGTTTGCATAGTTCATGATTAGTTCCTAATGAAAAACTAGATGTGGTGTCAGTGACCTCGAAGATCAGGTGACAGTGGCGAACAGAAAAATTTGAAGAAGAGGCATAACTTTTAAAGTAGAAAGGTCAGCCAGAACTGCCTGGAACAAAAAACCAAAAAGGAATTATTAACACCAAAGTCTGTCAAATCAAGCACAACATAAACACCTGTTCAGTGTGATCCTGGCAGCGACCCCTCTAAGTTCTTCAGCTGGCTCCACTCTCTCCCAGGGCTACAACTTCCTTCTTGGGATCTCTGAACATGTGTAAAATCTAAAGTACACATAAGAAAATAACCCGACCTCAGCCTTGCACTCTCTTCACATCCACAAGGCAGCAGGAGTTTATAGGAGGTCTAGCATTTCAGCTCGCTTCTATAAATAAACCTCCATTAGGAAGCCTAGCCCCATTACTCTAGTGTAGAGTAACTGCGGGGAATCCTGTCGAGATGGAGTTAATATTTAGTCAGTTGCAAGACATATAAACATCCTCTTCCCTTTAAACACAACATGGAGGCAGCTATTTGAAGGACAAGACTTACATCTGTCTGAGAGAACATATACAGTACCACGACAGGCACTATTTAATTGAACCACATCTCAGGTCTAAACTCTGTTATTGAAAGAAATCAGTCTTAAAGTTTATCAGTGGCTACACCATGGAGAGGAATGACAGCCCCCTCGAACAAGAGTCAATGGCAAATAGGCCCTCCCCTGGGCTCCAGTTAATGCAGAGACTCATAAGTGGTCAAAGTGCTGGTAATAGGTGATTGACAAGTGCTCTGTTCTCCTCTAAAGCTCAGCAATATGGTGATATTTTATTTGTACTGAAATGTGATTTTATTTGTATGTTAAGAAATAAAGTTGCCTGGGGATCAGAGCTAATAGTAAGCCATAGTGGAGCTGGGCATTCGTGGTGCACACCTTTAATCCCAGCACTTGGTAGGCAGAGCTAGGTAGATCTTTGTGTGGTCAAGGATACAGCCAGCATTGGAGACACATGCCTTTAATCTCAATACCAACCATAGAAGACCTGGAGGTCTGTACAGACAGGCAGTGATGAGGTGGTCATGTGCTTGGGTTTACAACCAATGAGAAGGCAGAACAGAAAGTCTATATAAAGACAAACACACAGGAAGTAGGTCTCTCTTGGCTGAACGGGATTGCTGAAGCAGGAAGTTGCTGTGGATTTCTGTATGTCTGTGGAGCCATTCTCAGGTTCTCGTGCTTTACCAGAGTCTGCATAGAGGATGATTAGACATGGCCTGAGTGCAGGTGTTGAGATGTCTGCACTTGCTGTACTGGGGATGTCTGTATGTCAAGTTCTTGATTGTCAATAAATAAAACCTGATTGTCAGTGGCCAGGCAGGAAGTATAGGGGACTAACAGAGAGAGAAATAAAAAAAAAGAGGAGAAACTGACGCAGCCATGACAGCAGCATGTGAAGACGGTAAGCCACCAGCACGTGCAAGGAATAGATTTATGAAATGGTTAACTTAAGATAAAAAACAGTTAGCAAGAAGCTGCACGCATACAGTGTAAGCAATATAAGTCTCTGTGTTTACTTGGTCGGGTCTGAGCGGCTGTGGGACTGCGGTACAGAGATTTGTCCTGACTGTGGCCAAGGCAGAAAAACTCTAGCTACAGTAAGGCTCTTAGCTCTGACCTCTTGGGCTTTTATCTTTACATTGGCTCTGTGTTTCTTATTTAATAAGACGGTTACTTCTACATTTGGCACCCAAATGACAAGAATCCATTAAACCACTTGACTTGGCTTGGCAGCAGGTCCTGCTGGCTCCCTAGCTCGGGCCCAGGTCAGCTTGGTCTCAGGCCAGACTGACCATAGCCCCAAGCGGTTAGCTGCAGCTGGAGCTACTTGCTTAAAGCCGGTACTACAAACAACTCAGGCCTGCCCTGTCCAACAGGGCTCCTGCCTGTAAAGCCAACGCACATGGTTGGAGCTTAAGGAAGCTGGAGCCAAGGCTTGACTCAGCTCAAGTGGGAATACGTGGCTGATTTAAGCTTTTAGCCAGAACTTGTGGCTACGCTTTCTTGCTCTCTCTCTCTTTCCCTCCCTCCTCCCCCTTCTCTCTCTCTCTCTGGATTCACACCTCAAACACTAGGTGGCTGTTTTGAAATTCCCTTGGATTTCTACTGTTCTATGCAGACTTGGTAAGTCAATTAACATATCAGATATTTTAAAGAAAACTATTTAAAAGAGAATTTTTTTCCACATTAAAAAAAAAATGGGTTTTATGTGTACATTGCAAGAAAATTGGGCTTTGTTTGAAGTTTTAGGCAGTATGAAAATGGAACAACTATATGAGAAGATTAATGTTGATTGAATTATGCAGTTTATTACTTTTCTTATCCTCATTTTACTATTTAAAAAGATAGTCAATTTAAGTGCCAGGATAACAGTTTTAGAAAAACCTGTTAAACCTGTAAAAATGAATTATAGAGAAATTCAAATTCAGACAGAAGAAATTAACAATTGTTTCAAGATTGGATCATAAGGTTAGAGAAAAAAAGCCTGTTTTCACACAATCACCCTTAATTTATCCGGTAACTGTACAGCAGTTGCCTAATCAAATGACTACACAAAATATTTGGACTCCAATTGAGATGTAAATCCAATTAGATTTACAAAGGTTTAAGGAGGCAATAGTATCTTATGGTATGCATTCCCCATATATAAAGCAAATGTTAAACTCTTGGTCAACATATAATAGGATTATACCACAGGACTGGCGGAAGCTGGCACAGGCTGTTCTGGAACCCAGTCAAAGGCTCCGGTGGCAAATGTGGTTCAAGGATGAGGCTAAAAACATAGAAAAACAATGGAGGGATAAAGGAATACAAGTCTTCCAGGATCAGCTTATTGGAGAAGGCCAATATGCTTCAGTACAAACACAATGTTTATATAATGTCCAAACCCTAATTCTATGTCGAATGGCAGCCTTGAAAGCATGGTACAGAGTTGAGGAACCAGGAAAAAAAAAAAACTGAGTCATTTACAAAGGTTATACAAGGCCCAAAAGAATCTTTCACAGATTTTTTTTTTTTTTTTTTTTTTTTTTACAAAGACTGGCTTCAGCAGTAAAGAGAATGGTCCTGGATTCAGAAACTAGTCAGATAATAATTGAATCTTTGGCCTTTGAGAATTCGAATGCAGCATGCAAATGAATAATCAGGCCACTAAAGGCAAGATCTGCACCTTTGGAAGATTGGATTAGAAACACGGTTAATGTTGAGGCTCATAACCATGATGATATGTGGGTAGGAGAAGCAATTTCAAAAGGTTTGAGGAATGTTAGATGTTTGGGATGTGGAAAGCAAGGACACTTGAAAAGGGACTGTAAACAGGTCATTCCCAGAAACAATGTTTCTTTAAGGAACAATGGCAACAGAATGCCCCTTCCTTCTGGAGTATACAGAAGGTGTGGTAAGGGAAAACACTGGACCAACGAATGTAGATCAACAAGGGACAGGCAAGGTAATCCTTTGCCTTGGTGGAAACTCCCAGAGGGGCCTCATGCAGGCCCCCATAGCAAATCCAGTTCAAACCTTTCCTGCAGTTGTAGAGGAAACCCCTACTCAGAGCAATTAAATAACCAAATGCCTATTGGAATAAATCATGCTGGTCAGGATGATGAAACAGAGAGAATAGAAAATTCAGGAGAAAACATAAAGAAAAACTTTTGGCAAACTTCTATTAATGAACAAAGACCAAAATTAACAATAAAAATAAATGGTGTTTTGTTGTCTGGTCTGGTAGACACAGGTGCGGACATTACCATAATTGCACCAGAATTTTGGCATCCAACTTGGCCTCTTTAGGAGGTAACGTTCAAGTATTAGGAATTGGAACATTATCTCAAGTGAAACAGAGTGCAAGATGGCTCGAATGTATAGGTCCAGAAGGACAGAGAGGAAAATTAAAACCATATGTGGCTAACATAGCTATGAACCTGTGGGGTTGAGACTTGTTGCAACAATGGAATACTCAGATTAACATCCCTCCAATCTCAGAAACAAATCATAAACTAGCACATGTTTCTGAGAGAAATATTAGAAGATATTATTCTAATGAGTGGTCACCAGCCATCCATATTATACAAGAACAGGGCACAATAACTGATGATCTTCCAAAGACACCAAAAGCTCTACCTTTAAAATGGTAAACAGACAAGCCTGTATGGGTTCAGCAATGGCCTTTAACAACAGAGAAACTCCAGGCTTCAGAAGAGCTGATAGAAGAACAGTTAAATGCTTAGCATATTGAAGAATCAACTAGCCCTTGGAATTCTCCTGTATTTGTTATTAAAAAGAAATCTGGTAAATGGAGAATGGTAACAGACCTTAGAGCAATTAACAAAGTAATTCAGCCAATTGGCTCTCTACAATCTGGAATTCCTTTGCCTACTCTGTTACGAAAAGGATGGCCTCTCATAGTTATTGATTTAAAAGACTGTTTCTTTTCAATACACTTACAAGAAAAAGACAGAGAAAGATTTGCTTTCACAGTGCCTATTTATAATAATTCTCAAACAGTTAAAAGATTTCAATGGAAGGACCTCCCAAGGGAATGTTGAATAGCCCAACTCTGTGCCAATATTTTGTACAACAGCCATTGGAAGTGATAAGTAAAACATTTCCTAAATCTATAATTTATCATTATATGAATGATATTTTACTAGCTGACTCAAATGCATATACTTTAGAAAGAATGTTTGAAGAAGTAAAGAAAATTTTGCCTTGCTGGGGATTACAAATTGCTCCTGAAAAGATACAAAGAGGAGATTCTATTAATTATTTAGGATATAAAAATGGAGCTACAAAAAATTAGACCCCAAAAGGTGCAAATTAGGAGAAATAGACTACAGACTCTTAATGACTTTCAAAGATTATTTGGAGACATTGTTGGGGTAAAAAATGATGAACTTAATAATTTGTTTAAAACCTTAGAAAGTAACAAGTACTTAAATAGTCCAAGAGAATTATCACCTGAAGCTGAGAAAGAATTGGCCTTGTTAGAAAAGAAAGTACATGAAGGGCACATGGATCATATTGATCCAAAGCTGGATTGCATTTTGGTTATTTTACCTTCTAGGCGTTCTCCTACTGGAATATTAATGCAGAGGGAAGATATTATATTAGAATGCATATTTTTACCAAATAATCCGAATAAAAAATTAAAAACTTATGTGGAAAAAATCTCTGACTTGATTTACAAAGGAAAATTGAGACTTCGTCAATTAATAGGAATAGACGCAGCAGAAATTGTCGTACCTTTAACTAAGGAGGACATTGAAAAATTATGGACAGAAGTGAACCTTGACAAAGAGCTTGCAGTAATTTTTTGGGAGAAATTAACAGCAAATATCCTAAAAGCGATAGAATTGATCTTATAAAGAGAGCTGATTGGATCTTGCCTCGAATTGTACGGGAAAAACCCATATCTGGAGTTCGTCCCTTTTATACAGATGCCAACAAACAAGGAAAGGCAGGTTACAAATCAGAAAATTTAAGTAAAGTGGTTCAAAGTCCTTATAATTCAGTTCAAAAATCAGAATTGTATGCTATTCTGTTGGTATTAATGGATTTTTCAGAACCTCTCAACATAGTAACTGACTCTCAGTATGCTGAAAGAGTGGTTTTACATATTGAGACTGCAGAATTTATCCCTGATGCTTCAGAATTAACTTCATTATTTATTCAATTACAAGATACAATCAGGAAAAGGAGTCATCCTTTATATATAACTCACATTCGATCCCATACTGGTCTGCCAGGCCCTCTAGCACAAGGCAATGATGAGATTGATAAATTATTGATAGAAAATGTGCTGGAGGCCTCAGAATTTCATAAAAAACATCATGTCAATAGTAAAGGTTTAAAAAAGGATTTTTCCATAACCTGGAAACAAGCCAAATCAATAGTAAAGAAATGTCCTACTTGTTCCTTCTACAATCAAAGGCATTACCAGCAGGATGTAACCCAAAGGGTACTCAGAGGAATGAAATCTGGGAGATGGATGTGTTTTACTTTGCAGAATTTGGAAAATTGAAATATGTACACCATACCATCGATACTTATTCAGGATTTGAAATGGGCAACTGCTTTGAGTTCTGAAAAAGCTGATTCTGTAATCACTCATTTGCTAGAAGTTATGGCCATCATGGGTATACCTACACAAATCAAAACTGATAATGCTCCAGCATATGTCTTTGTTAAAATGAAACAGTTTTTTGCTTATTACAATATAAAGCATGGTACAGGTATACCACATAATCCTACAGGTCAAGCAGTAATAGAAAGATCAAACAGAACTCTAAAGGATATGCTAAATAAACAGAAAGGGGTAACAAAACCCCCCAGAAATAGACTGCATAATGCTCTATTAACTTTCAATTTTCTCAATGCCAATGAGAAAGGAACAAAAGCTACAGAGAGACATTGGATAAACTACAGAGACATTGGAAAAAACTACAGAATTAAATCAGCCTATATACTTTAAGGATGTGCTGACCTCAGAATGAAAACCAGGATATGTGTTACATTGGGGACAAGGTTGTGCTTTTGTTGCTACAGGAGAAGATAAGCTGTGGGTACCATCAAAATTGATAAAGGTTCAATTTGAACAAGAAAGACCTCTTAATTAAAGGAGGTGATAGTTCATCAACCAGCATGAACATCCAATTTAAACTAACTTATACCAAAAACACATGCCTTTTCATTTAATCAGATAATAAGTTGCCAAAAAGGAACATCTCCAAAATTAGTCTTGGGGAAATGTTTTTGTTTTTGTCTTTTAGGAGAATGAAGGTTAAGGAATTTGAAGAACACTGGACAAATGAGAAAACTGAAGAAAAGGGACAAATCATCTATCCCAGGAAACAGAGTGAAATGGCGTATGGGTATATCATCTAAAAAATTTTATAAGTCTTCCTAAATGCTTGTTTCTGCTCTTCTCTAAAGATTTAATACTATTGGTCCTAATTCAATTAAAATTTAAAGCTGACTTTGGAGTTGGGGAATGGCTCTCTCCTTCTTTAAACTCAAGCATGTTGTTAAAAGGAAAATGCAAACTCCCTGTATTATGCCAGAAGAAAAGAGCCATCTTCTGCTATGGGAGAGGAGAAAAACCAAATTAATTAAGGGACTATTCTATTACTAATCTCAACTCCTTGATTCTATTCTGATTCTTTAAACTTTTCTTAAAGTATGAATTTTATATCAAAATTTATAAGATATATATATATATATATATACACATATATACATTTTAAACTTTGTTAAGATATGGTCATATAGAGTACTAACTAATTCTAGAAAAAAGGCTTCAATTAGCTGCATATATATGTCTTTGTGTTCAAGTCTCTTATCAGTTTTCTGCAGGAAATCACAGCCAGGCCTAACATCAACTGAAGTCTCCAGGAAGAAGATGGGGTCCCACAACAACAATTCCACGTGGACAATAATAATATCACTAAGCTGACAAACATCATCTACAGATCAGCTTTGAACTACAAGGTTCTCAGAGCAATTTTGAGAGGGCTAGCTGAGATGATCCAGTCTAAAAGACTACTTGAATAAGGACTTGAGATAAACCCTGAACTTTGGCATTATACACAGACTGGAAAATGAAGGATATAGTTACCTTTCCTAGAATTTGACAATTAACCTAAAATTTTTCTTTTCAGGATAAAGATACCTTCGCCTATACCCAGCAGGAAGCAATTTTAAGAATAAGATGCCCACATTCCCAAAGAGGTGGTGTGGGGAGGGTGGTTTTTTGGTCTTTTAATGGGTTTTGGGTCTGGGATAATGTTCATTATTTATGGGGGTTGGTTACAAGTTGTTGTCAAGGGTAAGGAAAAGGGCTAAGCAAAGGAGATTAGATTTAAGGTTCTTGTTTTTTTTTTTTTTTAAAAAAAAAAAGAAAAAGACAATTACTAGTTTTAAATACTTTACATTGGATTGGATTGTTTTATATTATATACAAATTATATATATTGAAATTGATATTGTTAGAAAAATGCTATATGTATATTTCTAATTGTACTTATACTGTTCATTTAACAATGTAATCCAATTTTATGATCCTTGGATGTTATTATTACCAACTATTAGGATATAAAGAAATGAAAGTTAGTAGTTCAACATTATAATAGAACCTGTAGTCATATTAGGTATGTTTTCAAGATTGAACAGATATATTTTAGATAGACAGGTCATCTTCAAACCCTTCAGAGATCTACAGAATATGGCATTTAAAATGTTTTAATAACTTAGAAAATTTTTCTTTTTGTTATGACTATGAGACATGTTGGCTCCTGGCAGTACCAATCTACTTCAGAGAAAATATGGGTACTGAAGAAACTGCATATGGAGTTAACTTTCATTGTGGCAAAAGTTAGCCACTGGACAACAAAGTATCCTTGAATCAACTGCTGACAAACAGGACAGACAGGACATGCAACAAAGGACTACTGATTCTTGCCAAGACAAGTGTGGTTATGGCTTTATCAAAAGGCATCTTCTGAGGCCAGGACAAAATGGCATCATCCCTGAAGTGGCCTTCGCAATCCAGAAAAGGTACGGTGCTCTTTTCTTCGAAGGCAGCTGAACAGGCGGTGGGCTGATGGCTTCTGATGTGCAGTGGAACAACAGC